>NC_134898.1:23272781-23285281 GCF_041734735.1 Babylonia areolata
TCCTGGCTCCAACGCTGTTCAGCCTCATGTTCTCTGCAATGCTTACTGATGCCTTCAGAGATGGCGATGTTGGAATCGGCCTAAAGTACCGAACAGATGGCAAGCTGTTTAACCTCAGAAGGCTTCAAGCAAAAACGAAGGTCATGACAGACATCATCAGAGACTTTTTGTTTGCTGATGATTGTGCCCTCAACGCTGGATCTGAAGCTGACATGCAACTCAGCGTCGACAAGTTTCCACTGCCAGCAGGAACTTCGGCCTTACCATCAGCACGAGGAAAACTGAAGTTCTCCATCAGCCAGCCCCAGGGAAACCCTACGTTGAGCCCAACATCACAGTCAACGGTCAGAGACTCAGTGCTGTGGAGCGGTTCACATACCTTGGCAGCACACTGTCACGAAATGTGACAATCGACGATGAAGTGAATGTCAGGATTGCAAGAGCAAGCGCAACTTTTGGTAGACTCAATGCAAATGTCTGGAACAGAAGAGGCATTAGTCTTGAGACCAAGCTAAAGGTCTACAGAGCAGTAGTTCTCCCCACACTACTGTACGCCTGCGAAACTTGGACAGTGTACCAACGACATGCCAAGAAGCTTAACCACTTCCACACAACATGCCTCAGGAAGCTACTGAACATCAAGTGGCAAGACAGGACCCCAGACACAGAGGTGCTCGCAAAAGCCACCCTTCCCAGCGTCTTCACCATCCTGATGAAGTCCCAGCTTCGCTGGGCTGGACACGTGGCGCGCATGCCAGACCATCGGCTGCCCAAAAGGCTCTTCTATGGCGAACTGCAACAAGGGAAGAGATCACACGGAGGTCAGAAGAAGCGCTTCAGAGATACTCTGAAAGTCTCTCTGAAAGCGTTTGATATCAACCCTGACTCCTGGGAGGAATCTGCAGTGGACCGTGACAAATGGCGCGCTGCTGTGCACAAAGGCGCCAAGTTGTGCGAGGCCAACAGGACTGCTGCAGCTGTTCAGAAGAGGCAGGCCAGAAAGTCACGGGCAAACAAGCTCCCTGACAATGGTATGCCTGTCTTTGTCTGCCCCAACTGTCAGCGAACATTTCGTGCGCAGATTGGGCTATTCAGCCATCTGCGCATTCACAGATAGATTCATGAGCATCCTCCCCCCCACCCCACCACCACCCTCCCCACATCCCCCAGCTGGATGACAACGATGGTCATCATCGATCTCGATGGACACACCACCAGCACTGTTCCATTTCATTTTATATGGGTTACTTTGTGACGTCATTCAGCCATGGCACGACCACTTGCATGGTTCATTATACCAACCTGCCACCCCTTTCCTATCAACTGAATGGACGATCCTGCAACAGCTATTTTTAGACAGGCAGCGAGCAACCAAAGCATCCTTCAGTACCTCGAAACATCGCTGTCTGCTAGGAGTTGCTTAGCATATTTGTACTTGGCCTCCGAACAATATGGAAAACAGTACATCAATGATTATGTTACTGTTAAAAAATTGATATATCTTTCAAAGCTAGGTACTGCATGTTTTACTGACTGCCACACTTGAACTACTATAAATAGACGCACAGTTGGCGAAGGTCAGAGTTGTCTTCCTTCGTACATACAGAATGTGACGTGATGTAACTGAAAATCGATTTTGTGTATTTGTATACTTGTTGGGGACATTAAATTTGTGCAGTAAGTCTTTTAGGCGTGTGTGCAAATCTCTCTCTGAATAAAAACTCAACTGTCTTCTTCGCCTCCTGTCAGTTATATGTTATCACCAATTATTGAAGTGAATGCGGTACACTGTGATCCAAGATGTCAGCCTCCGTCGATTTGTGTGGGGTCTGTTAAGTACGATTTCTGTTATTTTTATTCCAGTAAATGTAGCAACATCTGTAAAATATTCGTATGCATTGAATTAAATACGTCGATGTTGTAGTTAGCATCATTCTCAAATGTAAATAGTGTAAGACCTTCTCACTGAGTTTAAAACACAAAACCTTTTTATGTCTTGAGTTGTAAACGGTGAAATGTTTTTGACGAGTGACATCTGTTGTAAGAAAATTATCTCCCTTACTAATAATTAGTTTTCAACCACTTAATGGAAATACTCTAGAACACGTTACTTGCTTTAACTACCTAGGACTGACTTTCAATTTCAATGGTAAGTTTAACATAACTGTGAAACAATTAAAAGATCAGGCCAGACGGGCAATGATGGCACTGTTAAAAAAACGCAGATAACTCCAGCTCCATATTTCCTGTCAATTAGACTTACTGAATTCACTGGTTATGCCAATATTAACTTATGGCTGTGAAGTTTGGGGTAATAACTGCGTTGACATTGCCGAATCATTACACTTGGAACACAGTAAATACATACTCCGGCTTAAGAAAAGCACTCCAAACTGTTTCATTTATGGTGAAACGGGACGTTTCCCCCTATTTGTGCATGTATATTGCCGAATGATCAAATTCTGGCACAAATTGTCCATTGACATATTAACTAGTAAAAAAATTCTACTCTTGCATGCTGAATACATTAACTGAATGTTTTAATTTACAAATACATAAAAATGACTGGTTACTTAAAATCAAACAGATTCTAGATGAAAATGGGCTGTCTTTTGTGTGGTACTATCCACAATCTGTATCAACAGCATGGCTGATAAACAATCTGATCCAAAGGCTTAAAGTTAGTTATACACAAAAATGGGTAGAAACTTGTTGTAACTCTACAAAAGCCAATAACTACAGTTTATTTAAAAGCCAAATAGCTTTTGAACATTATCTAGACATTTTGCCATTGTGCTATAGCATCCCAATGTTGGAACTCAGAACAAGTAATCACAAACTACCAATTGAGAAAGGGAGACACATGAACATACCACAAGAAGCAAGATTGTGTCTTTGTGACACGAATCGAGTGGGAGACGAATACCACTCTGTCATGGAATGTCCTGCAATTCAAAATCTCCGCAATCAGTATTTACCTAAGTATTACAGAACACGTCCCAACTTCCACAAATATGCAAAATTAATGTCTATTAATAGTAAGGAAAAGTTGCTAAATTTTGCTAAATTCATTAAAGGTTTTGATGTATTTCGTTAGTAGCCAGTTTCAGTCTGGATTCTTTACCACTTATGCCTTAACTGTACTTGTTGAATAGGAATTAGAACAATGACATCTGTTAATCATGACACTGCATCCCGTACATAACCATTTGTAATTGCATGATCATATTTTTATATGTCTTTTTCTCTCCTGTATATATCAAACCAATTCCAGTATTACTGGCAAATGGGTGCTAAAATAACAAATCATTGTGTATTTTATTTTGTTACACCATGTCATTGTTATTGCTATGCTCCAGCTAACCCCTCAGTTCCCAGTTCAGGCTCAACTAGTCAGATCAGATACAGAGCCGTATTGTAAATCTAAGTTGTGATCTGTGCATTTGTCTATGGCGTATTGCTTTCGCTATTCCTATTGCATTGTATCAGACTAATAACATCTGGCCTTTTATTTTATTTCATTTTATTTTTTCCCCATTTGTATTATCCCCCGTTTTGTTTTGTTTTTCTTTTTAAACTATCTTCGCTCTTCCTCTGTGGCCGTCATCCTGTTATTGTCATGTTTCCTTGTTTCTTTATGACTCAAAAGAGTTAATGGGAATAAACAAACTCTAAACTCTGACCTATATGTATAACGTCCATTAGCAGGCATATTGCGAGATGAATGTGTAAATGTAACTTCCACACAGAGCAAATGAAGTTCTATTTTCAGCAACAAAAATAGCAATGAAATGCTAATGTTCAATGTGTCAGTATGTCACATAAAAATTCTAAGTTTTATGTATAAAAAAAATGAAAAATGTAACAGTAATTTTTTGGTGAGAATATTTCAATCTATTTTGTGCCCGTCCCAGGGATGCAATATCATTATGATTAGAATGTATGGAAACAATTTATCATTTGCTATTGTTGTGCCAAATTTGGTATCAACTGACAAAGTATTCTCAGAGAAAATGACAATATTAAAGTTTACCACGGACACACACACAGACACAGACACACACACACACACACACACAACCGAACACCGGATTATTACATTGACTCACATTATTTACATAAGTGAGTCAAAAACGATAACAACTAAACCGTTAGTCATGCGTGTATGATGCACGGTCTCTCTGTGTCGCTCTGCCTCTGTGTCTGTCTCCCCCCCCCCTCTCTCTCTCTCTCTCTCTCTCCCTCTGTGTGTGTGTGTGTGTGTGTGTGTGTGTGTGTGTGTGTGCGAGTGAAAATGTATGTGTGTGAGTTTGAGTGTGTAAGTGTTGACAAAAATGGCTGCTGAATTGAAAAGGAAAAAAAAGATGCAATATTTGGGGATTTGTGAGACGCAAACGATTGAAAGAAACAGAAAGCAAATATACTGTATATATAACACCGGACATCAAGAACCCCTCCTGGCCACCATCAAAAAGAGGAAGCTGGCCACAACACCCTGTGCAAGACCATCCTGCAGGGCACCATCGAGTGCGGAAGAAAGAGGGGAAGACCAAGGAGAAGCTGGACAGATGACGTCAAGACCTGGACTCATCTGAAGATGCCAGAGCTGGTGTCAGAGGCTGAGAGCAGACCAGGCTGGAGGAGAGTGACGTCCGTTGCATCCCTTGTGTCCCCCCCCCCCCCCCACGACCCGGTGGGTCACGGGACAAAAGGAAAGGATAACACCAACAACTTAGTACATGTCTTATCTTTTTGACACTGTCACTTTAGTTTCTTTGATTGTTGCTCCTTTCCCCTTTCTCGGTCCCATGTGGCCTGTGTGCTGTCAGCTGTCGTTGGCCTATGTGCTGTCTGCTGTCATGGTCTGTGTGCTGCCATGGCCTGCCAGTTGTCATGGCCTGTGTGCTGTCAGCTGTCATGGCCTGTGTGCTGTCAGCTGTCGTGGCTTGTCTGCTGTCGGCTGTCATGGCCTGTGTGTTGTCAGCTGTCGTGGTTTGTCTGCTGTCAGCTGTCAATGCATGTGTGTTGTCATGGCCTGTGTGCTGTCAGCTGTCGTGGCTTGTCTGCTGTCAGCTGTCGTGGCCTGTGTGCTGTCAGCTGTCGTGGCTTGTCTGCTGTCAGCTGTCAATGCACGTGTGCTGTCATGGCCTGTGTGCTGTCAGCTGCCATGACCTGTGTGCTGTCAGCTGTCATGGCCTGTGTACTGTCATAGCCTGTGTGCTGTCAGCTGTCATGGCCTGTGTACTGTCATGGCCTGTGTGCTGTCAGCTGTCATGGACTGTGCCGTCATGGCCTGTGCGCTGTCAGCTGTCATGGCCTGTGTGCTGTCATGGTCTGTGTGCTGTCAATGCCTGTGTGCTGTCATGGCCTGTGTGCTGTCAGCTGTCATGGCCTGTGTGCTGCCATGGCCTGTGTGCTGTCATGGATTATGTGTTGTCAGCTGTCATGGCCTGTGTGCTGTCATGGCCTGTGTGCTGTCATGGTCTGTGTGCTGTCATTCCTGTGTGCTGTCAGCTGTCATGGTCTGTGTGCTGTCATGGCCTGTGTGCTGTCAGCTGTCATGGATTGTGTGTTGTCAGCTGTCATGGTCTGTGTGCTGTCATGGCCTGTGTGCTGTCAGCTGTCATGGATTGTGTGTTGTCAGCTGTCATGGCCTGTGTGTTGTCATGGCCTGCGTGCTGTCAGCTGTCATGGACTGTGTGCTGTCATGACTTGTGTGCTGTCAGCTGTCATGGCCTGTGTGCTGTCAGCGCCTGTGCGCTTTTAGCTGTCATGGCCTGTGTGCTGTCAGCTGTCATGGCCTGTGTGCTGTCATGGCCTGCGTGCTGTCAGCTGTCATGGACTGTGTGCCGTCATGGCCTGTGTGCTGTCAGCTGTCATGGCCTGTGTGCTGTTAGCTGTCATGGCCTGTGTGCTGCCCGCTGTATCATGACCACACACTGACGTTTATTCACATCGTCCAGGTGCTGATGTCCGGCAGGTGCTACCCTTCTTTTCACTGGGCTGTTCTCTTTCGGTGACTCGTGATACCTTTTTCTTTTCGCAGTTGTATGGGGGGCAGTTGGAAGGGTGTCAATTTTTTGTTTGCTTTCTTTTGCTTTGCTTTTTGCAATAGTACGGATGTCAGTCTTCGAATACTCGTCATGAATGCATCCTTTGCATATACATCTACATCGTCACAACCTGCTGACTCAGTTTCACAGGCATTAGTTTGTTCGGTTTTGTGGTGAAATTTTCTAAATCGAAGACTGGTCACAGTGGTTGTTTTTGTGGTGAAACATCCTAAATCCTAGACTGGTCACAGTGGTGTGTTTGGCTTTACAATATGCACAAACCTGTGACCAGTTTCGAATTCAGTGAATTTTCACATATTTTGTTTTTACCAGGATATTGCATAACGAGGACCACAGCTCCATCCCAGCCTGCTGCAATGTTACTTTGTTGTTCGAATTGAGAGGAAAAAGAACAGAAAACAAAATAGATTTCATTCTCTTGCAGAGTTACACACCATACAAACAAGATGATACGCAGCATTTTGTAAAGAATAAACGTACTCCCCCTTAATTAAAACTCCATCCCAACCCCACCTCCCACATACTAATACGTACACACACATGACAAAGTGAAAAGACGTTAAACTAAAGAAATAAAGCAATATATTTATCCAGATATCTAAATCTCAACTCACTAAAAGCATTTCTGACAAACATGCTGAAACGTGACTGCACAAAACCTGCAACGTCTATTTTGGAACACAAGTTACAACCTGACTGAACGGTGTGTTTATCTTCCAAGTGGAGTGAAGGACACGGGTGATTAATGGCGGTACGCTTGCTGGTTTCGTGTATGGTTCCTTCTCAATGGACCCATCCATTCAGCGGGATTTCTAAGTAGGAGCCAACCAATGGCTGAAAACCCCACATCTGATAGAGATTGAACCCACATTGCTCAAGTTTCCCGCTCCTGATGTTAAGCACCTCATCTCGACGATTGTTCGTGTCACTTTATATATATATATATATATATATATATATATATATATATATATATATATATATATATATATATATTTGTTTTGTTGCATTTTCGGTTCATCATGTCAATTTTGAAAACAGTATTTCGTCTATTGTGAATGATGTATGTTATAGGGACCTTCAGTGTTGAACACCACGTTCTCTGCTTTTCCCACAACACATGACACTGACAAACTCCTCCCTAAATCTCCTTCCAGTCAGACAGTACAGGTAGAAATTCACAGCATGATTCGTGTGGCCCAGTAAAATAGTAACTGTTTGGATGAAAAACGACACAGCACGCTCATAACCTACCACCCTGTTTTCATGCAGGACAAAATAATTCAGAATAAACTCAACGGATGTCGGCAAAGTCAAAACCACAAATGCTACGGACACTGTAATCACAGTCAGGGTCACGGAGTTGGCTGCTTTTCTGTGAGCCTGAACTTGTTCAGAGTCTCCCTGGGTTAAGTGTCTGCCGGCTACTTTCACAGACACAACGAGTTCCCAGATTAGAACGCTGTTTGAGGCAACTAAGCAAATGAACGGCGAGAGACAATAGATTGACAGCTCTATATATACAAATATATGTTCTAAAAAATACAGGTAGTTCAAATTGTCGTGTCTTATCGTACACACATAGCTGTTGTGCGTGACAGCATATACTGTCTCAATGCCAATCACATAGTGCGCGTAAAGACCAGCGAAGAGGACAGTGACTCCCGTCAGCAGAAGAAGAACAGTTCGGCGTGTGCACAATACGTTGACACGATGTGGCCACACAACAGACATTGCTCTGTGAATAGTCATACACACAAGATACCAACAGCTGATTGTGCTGCCTCCTGTGTACAGCCAAGTGTGAAGTTTGCAGATCACATTATGAATAGTTCTCAGTCCGAAGCCAAACTGGTAAAGCATCCACATTTCAAGCGTAGCTGTGCAGAGATAGATCGTGTCTGTGACAGCTATAGCGGTGAAGTATAAGTTGATGGTGGATTCATTTGACTTTGTTCGCCTCATGATGATGATGGTCATGACATTTCCAAAGATCCCCAAGAGAAGGATGATCGGAGGATAGTAGACCCCCAAGTTCTGACTGGCAATGTAAATTGTAAAAGAGGTCCAAGGCCTCTGGAATGTGATGTCACGTGTTTCTGCTGTCGTGGAGTCGTTCCATGTGCCAGTGACCATCATCATTTTCGTTACCAGACTGAGATCTTCCATTCCGAAACAACGTCTGAAATATCACACACACACACACACACACACGCACGCACGCGCACACATACATACAGACTCAAGTATCAAAAATCAAGAATACATAATCTTATAACCCCTGTTTGGGATATGGAGGATATAATGGTAAACATTGGTATTATACAACAAAAGCTAAAATGCAAATAGCAAATAGAACAATGAAATTGGTAATAAAACAGATAAACAGCGATCACAACACCTTGTAATCTTTCCCATTTTGATGAATTTCTCCCACTTCCAAATACATTCTGCCCCCTGCTTTCAACAAATTGCAAAAATTGAAAACTGATTCCCGATTCAAAATGTTTCTTTGGAATGAACTCATTACGGAGATCCGCGGACATTTCATAACAAAATGCAGTATGTTTCCAATCACATCAATATCGCAGATTCGACAGAGAGATGTCCTCGGATGTGACATTGACACCATTTCGTCACATATTTCAAGAAACGTGTCCTCTGTATTTTCATTCTCCTCCTCTTCTTTCAGCCTCAAAACACGGGCTGTCTCAACCCCTCCATATATATATATATATATATATATATATATATATATATATTCATTCATTTATATATTTATCTACCTAGATAAACAAAACAAAGTTGAAAACCAACACATATTAATTTGTGAAACAACGAAAAATAGAATAGACCAAAAACCAAAAAAAAAAAAAAAATGAAATTTCGGAACTACTACCCGGCAGCTTGGTCACAGACCATACGCATAATAGGTGACGTAATGTTATTTTTACGTCATCTTCCTGGACGTCTTCTACTACGTAAATATATAATGTTCTAAATATTCCGTCAATTGTCTATAATACACTCTCTCTCTCTCTCTCTCTCTGTCTCAGTGATCGTGTATAAACACCACCAAGACAACCCGGACTGGTAACTCCACGAATTAAGCGTTCACAACGAAAATCCATGGATGTTCGTGTTCAGCCCAACAAAAACCGTCCCAAGGTTACACATCCAAAACAATATTCTTTTTTTTCAGCTCCTCCACTTTGTTGACCTGCTCCGACGCTGTCACCTGTAAAAAGCTGAGGCTGTCGTCAGTAGGGTGAGGGGTTGAAGGAACATGGGCAGCGACCGAACACTTGGTGCCTTTCCTCAGTTTGCAGTCGCTTTTGCGGTTTGCCCATCTCCTCTTCAGATCGTAAATATCTATCTATGTATATAAATGTGTGTGTGTGTGTGTGTGTGTGTGTGTGTACAAAGCGTGTATTTGTGTGTGTGTGTGTGTGTGAGAGAGAGAGACAGAGAGGCTGTAAAGAATGTCGGTTTTTACAGAGTGGAATGCAATCATGTACCATATTAAATCACGGTTCATGTTGAATATGAAATCACAGTTTCAACAATTGTTTGTGGCGACTTGAATGTCGTGTCAAGGTTTTTTGTTGTTGTTTTTGGGGTTGTTTTTTTGTTGTTGTTGTTGTTGTTTTGCTTTTGTTTTTTGGGTTTTTGTTTTGTTTGTTTTTTGTTTTGTTGTTGTTTGCTTTTTGTTCTAGCAGTATTTATTTCCAATTATACATAATTACATCACCAGCAACATTCCAAACATGGAACCCGCCCTCAAAGATATTGTCAGTCTTTAGGAAGTCAGCAAATAGGCCTTCAACTCGATCACACCTGAAGCCATAGGAGATTTCAGTGTGCAAAAGAGCTGTCTGGGATAGCATCAAAAGATGATGGTTGACTTGTAACTGACTAGTCCTGGCAAGCGAACACAATAGCATCACTTCTGGAGAGCAATAGAGTTAAAAACAAGGACACCATTTGCAAACACTGGCGACATTCATCCACCTTTCTCCTCACAATCAGCTTGTTGTTGATCACCTTGACACACCTCTCCTCACAATCAGCTCGTTGTTGATCACCTTGACACACCTCTCCTCACAATCAGCTTGTTGTTGATCACCTTGACACACCTCTCCTCACAATCAGCTTGTTGTTGATCACCTTGACACAACTAAACTCATCAAGTGGAGGGGTCGAATCCCACGACCGGAGTACGAAAGTGCGCACAAAAATGATGATGATGGTGATGATGATGACATGGATACTTATGTAGCGCCTATTCTCTGTCAGAGACCAAGCTCTAAGCGCTTCATAAAGCACGGAGTCATTTGCTCAACAGGCTGCCTACCTGGAGTTAAGTCGACTGACAGCTGCAAAACTGGTGCTCATCATTCGTTTTCTTTGTCATTCCATTAGGTTCAGTTAATCACGAGTGCGCGCGCGCGCGCACACACACACACACACACACACACACACACACACACACACACACACACACACACACACACATACATGCATACATACACACGCACACATTTTCACACAGATGTGTGACATTTTACGTGTATAACCGTTTCGTTCATTTACCCCGCTGTGTAGGCAGCCATACTCCGTAACCCACCGAAAGAAAGGAAAAAATAAAACAAATAAATACCAACGAAATGGCACCAGTACTGTCCGACCACATTCGCAACACTAAACGACATACGCAATACAACAACCACAGAAAACAAAAACAAAAAAACAAAAACAAACAAGAAAGATTTACATTCGGACACAACACCCGTAATACGATCCACAGTGGGTTTAAAACACCCCCTCCCACCATTCTCTCCGGACGTTGATAATGCACCAGAGTCTCCATTTGAAGGTCCACAGACAGCCAGACAACTAGCCAAAGCCACTTTGGCCACGATGATATCCTGAAATGATTATTCTGTTCACAGTGCTGCAGAAATTGTTCAGTGAAATTCCTTGTATTATTCATTGCATTGCACCGCCCACATTTCGTCACGACGGTTGTATGCATTGCATTGGATACTACCGATTTCATAGACAAAATTAATTAATCAATTAAACACACACACACACACACACACACACACACACACACACACACACACACACACACACACACACACACACACACAAGAAGGTAAGGACCGCTTGGGAACTTAAACATTTTTTCTGCTTGGTGACATGAAATGATGGTGAATTTTCGGCAAACAGTCGTAAATGCAGCCAGTGTTTTGAACATCACTCAGTGGCCAGTGAAATCCCATGTGTTACTTATTGCACCACCTACATTTCGTTACAACGGCTGTACGCACTATATACTGGATACTACCGAGTTCAAGGACAAAGCTAGGGACCACTTGGACACAGTTTAGGAATGGTGAAATGATGCTGTATTTTCGGCAAACAGCCAGTGTACTGAGCATCACTCTAAAACTGGAGGTGCTTTCTTGCACGTGCATTTTATTTTATTATGAAAAACCACAGCTATTGTTTATGAACCAGTAACTGTAAATAATACCAACTGAATAATGGGAGCAATAGCCGAGTAGGTAAAACGTTGGACTTTCAATCTGAGGGCCCCAAGTTCGAATCTCGGTGACGGCGCCTGGATGGAAAAGGGTAGAGACTTTTCCGATCTCCCAGGTCAACATATGTGCAGACCTACTTGTGCCTGAACCCCCATCGTGTGTATACGAACGCAGAAGATCAAATACACACGTTTATGATCCTGTAATCCATGTCAGCGTTCGATGGGTTAGAGAAACAAGAACATACTCAGCATGCACACCCCTTATAACGAAGTATGGCTGCCTACATGGCGGGGTAAATAAACAAAACTGTCATACACGTAAAATGTTACATTTATGTCTGAGTGTGTATGAGTGCGTACCTGAAATCTGATTGAACTTCAGTTTCAGTTTAAGTAGCTCAAGGAGGCGTCACTGCGTTCGGACAAATCCATATACGCTACACCACATCTGCCAAGCAGATGCCTGACCAGCAGCGTAACCCAACGCGCTTAGTCAGGCCTTGAGAAAAAAAGAAGAAGAAAGGTGAATAAATAATAGATAAGCTTACATAAATAAATAAATAATAATTATAATATAAAAAAGATAGTAATAATAATAATAATAATAATAATAAAATAATAATACTAATAAATAAATAAATAAATAAGACAACAATGATGATAAATAAGCAAATAAATGTAAAACATGAAGACACACATTCAGACATACACCCACACATGCATAACAGATATGCACCAAACATGCAGTTTCACAGATATAAAAGCACAGTCAAATACATATAAACGTATATGAGCTCCAACACACACACACACACACACACACACACACATTACCCTGCATCTCCTCTACCCCCCTCCTCCACACACTCATT
>NC_134898.1:23290281-23325281 GCF_041734735.1 Babylonia areolata
GCTTAGTGTCCGACCCAGGTTAGGCGCTATATATGTATCCATGTCGTTCATTATCATTCATTCCTAAAAATCATAGTAATGCTTTTGGCTTGTCACTTGTCACACATCACTCACTTGGTCAGCTGTGAAATGCTGAACTGTGCATGGTCAAGCAAGTGACAGTGACTGACATTGCTGTGGCGTGGACATGAAACAAGAGTCAAATCAAGTCAAGTTAAAATTATCTTTTCTGAGGGTAAAAGAATAAGCTTATACAGCCTTTTTACATCCTGTCCGTAGACAAAAAAAAACCCCAGAAAATTAAACAAAAGAAGAAAAGGTGGAAGTGGGGGTCGGGAAAGGATGCCATGAAAATGAACCAATTTTAGCAACACACAAGAAAATATAATAACAGAATACTACAAGCACAAATAGGAAATAAACATACACATATGATGCTTACACAATGACATGCAAAGCAATATCCTTACGTCATTAACTTTATTCGGGATGAAAAGAGCGGGAGTAAGAACGAAAGCAAAAGAGAGAGATAAAGGGGAGAGAGAGAGAACTCAGAACTCAGAACTGCTTTGATGTAAGGCCACCGACTTGTATACATGTGAGTACACGTGTTGTACACACACACATATGAAAACCAAACCTTGAGCTGGATGAACAACAAAATGTTATCAAGAATAAACTGATAATATAACAAAACTAAATAAGTAAGGGTGATTTAGAAGCATGTCTTTTATCTAAGACCGAGCGCTTTCTGCACTCTGTTTTAACGCATAAAAAAAACAACATTGCTACATCTCTTGACACGATGTTGTTGACATTTTGAAGTAAGTGGGGTAATATGGGAATCCTTGAATTTTGTATATCCTTGGATAAGATAAGTATTTCTTTCTCAAAATATCATAATCTGGACAAATTGCCAGTACGTGAATTTCGTCTTCGTACCCTCCACAAAAGGTACACTTTTCAGGCTATCCGTATAATGCTCATTAAGTTTAGGTTCGTTTAGTCCAAATCTGAATTTAATGAAAGACTATCTGAATTTGGAAATGGTAAGAACAAATTTTTTTTTCTGGCTGCAACAATGAGAGAGAGAGAGGAGAGAGAGAGAGAGAGAGAGAGAGAGAGAGGAGACAAGAACAGACAGCCGGACAAAGGTAACAGTCGAGAGATGGAGGAGAGAGACAGCGAGTCAGAAGGATAGAGAGAGTGTAGCAGTTAGACAGACGGACATACATGTATATAGAGTACTGCATAAGTGTGGTATTCCCTGATTCATGCGATGATATGCATTTCATATGTATAGAGAGGAAAGGGGGAAGGGACGGCGGTGGGTGTAAGTACAGTTTCAGAAACGCTTTTTGTTTTCATTTTTGTTACATTGAAATCACAAAAGAGCGACCACGCATTTCTTTGTCTGGTTGATAACATAGCCAATTCAGAGTACGTTGTTTCTGTTTGTTTGCTGTTGTTTTTGTTTTGCTTTTTGTTTGTTTGTTGTTGTTTTTTTGTTTTTTGTTGTTGATTTTTTTTGTGTCAACAATTTCGATACAATTACTATTCCAATACGATTTATCTGCCTCTTTACCCGTATCCGATGGAGGTGGCCCGTCGAAGACGACGAAGGCTGGTTGCACAACTCTCGTCAGTTCTGGTGGGTTCGGGTGTGGCTCACGAGTCCGATGTGTGAACAGCACACGGGAGGCACTGGGGACACATGAAAGCCGCAGCAGTCAGGATCTGGACTGCAGGCTTCATCCGCTCTCTGGCGCTGGTGCACTTCGTGTGACTGCACGCCAGCCGAGTCTTTCGTTTCCTGAACTTCAAGATGCTTTGGGCGTGTGCCACAGTGCTGGGGGTGTTCTTTGATGCGATCCTTGAAGTGCTTTCACGGGCGTCCTTGGGGTCTCTGGCCTTTTGATAGGACACGTAGAGAAGTTGACTTGGAACTGCGGGATCCATCCATATGGATCACATTGCCAGACCATCAAATCTACACTTTCAGATTCCGCGCTTCTATGCTCGTGAACCTAAATCCCTCCAATACCTCCAGGTTAGACACTTTGTCCTGACAGTGGATGCCAACGACAGACTGCAGTGAGCGCATTTGGTACTGCTCAAGCTGTAGCATATGGTTCCCCTCTACAGGGTCCACTTTTCACATCCGAAGAGCAGACTGAAGGGTACAAAAGCTTTGTACACTTTTAGCGTCGTTGGCAGCTGAGTGTTGTGGTTATTGAGCAAGCCCTCTCGGCTGATTTTTGTTGTGGTTTCCCCATCCAGGAAACCATCACAGATGGCACTGCCTCGGTATTTGAATAAGTGCACTGTGTACAGCTGTGTGTTGTGGTGTTGTAGAACGTGTGGCTGTTTTGTTGAAGACCCCAGTCTTGCTGAAACTGATCGATAGATCGAAACTGAGCTGCTTCTGCAAGCTTGGTCACAATTCACTGGATATATTGGATACATTGTTGATATGGGGGTCCAGTCATCTGCAAAGAGCGCTTCCATGCGTTCAGCCGTTTGATTGTCTTGGTCTTGTTATTCAGTCTTCGACGATGGAAGAGATATCTATCTAGACGGTCTTGAAGAGAGTGGCGCAAGACACAACTGAGATAGAGGTTGTGTAGTATGGGGGCGAGAACGCAATCTTGCTTTACTCCACTTGAGATATCGAGGGGTGCAGATGGGTCACCATTGGCTTGCACTGTTCCAGTCACGCCATCATGAAAGAGATGTATGATTCGGGCAAATATCCCTGGGCAGCCGACTTTAGCAAGTACGCTCCACAAAGCCTTTCGATTTACTGTGTCATAGGCCTTTGTCATTACAATGA
This sequence comes from Babylonia areolata, assembly GCF_041734735.1. Lineage (NCBI taxonomy): Eukaryota > Metazoa > Mollusca > Gastropoda > Neogastropoda > Buccinidae > Babylonia > Babylonia areolata. The sequence goes on from NC_134898.1 coordinate 23,293,115, forward strand.
AGACTGCATAAAGGTTCATCCTCTGCTCAGTACATTTCCCCGGACCGGTCTTACTGCAAAGACCATACCGACACTACTGCGATCAGGTCTGAAACCACACTGTGCTTCTGGCAATTTTCCTTCGGAGATGCTGCTGACCAGGCGGTTCAGGATAATTCTAACCAGCATCCTTCCAGCAGTCAACAGAAGGAAGATGCCCCGATAATTGCCAGTCAGACAGTTGTGGCATCTAGAAATTCATTTGGCGTGGACTCTGTTTCCCAGATGCCAGTCAGAATGTTGGGAAATGTGTTCAGTCTCAGGGCCTGCTGCCTTGTAAATCTCTACAGGGAATCTACCCATTCATGATGCCTTGCTGGAGCTTGTCTGGCTGATGGCTTGTTTGATCTCATGCAGTGCTGGTGGAGGTCAGGTTCAAGTGTTGGTTTCTGGGGATCTTGTCTATTCTAAAAACACACAGAACATTTAGCAGGTGATCCAATCAATAAATCATTTTTATCAAAATCCTAACAAGACAGCAGTCATGGAAGTAATATCAGAAGTTTGAAAATAAGAACTGGGCGGTCATCTGTGTCAAAGGCAACTAATAATTCACGCATGGAGAGAAAAAAAAAGAATCACCAAAAGAACACAGACCTTCGACAAAGCAGTTTCGCTGTTGTGACCAAAGCAGACTGATGAGAGTAGTACAGGTTATTGCTTAGAGATATAATCTTCAAAAGAAACCAAAGACTGAAAAACATATCTATTGTAATCTTGCTTATTTGTTTCTTGTTGCTGTTTTATGTTTTTCTTTACCTAAAAAAAAATTACAACCGAGGGAGGCATTAAACGGAATTCGTGACAACAATTTTTTTCCTCATTTCTGTACATATACGACCCATGAGTATTTGGCATTTTAAGAAAAATAACTGCATGATCTGATTTAAGTCAAAGTTTCGATTATTACCTTTTTGAAAGACCTCCCTCCCATGTTCAGTATACAAGACAGATGCCATTACTCATCATTGGAAAGGGAATATCATTTCCCCAAGTGTCGCGAAGATTCATGATCAGAGGGCCGTTTATGAAAGGAAGGAAGAGACCGTAGGAGACACATTACTGTTGTAGCGAGAAGGCACGTGTATGGTCTTGCACTCTTCCACTTGTTATGTTATGATGATGATAACTTAAACTTAGCATTTTGTCATGCTCTGTAACTTTGCCACGTACATTATCGCCATGTATTGTTTTCCCTTTGTTTTGTTTGTTTGCTTGTTTGTTGTTGTTTTGTTTGTTTGTTTGTTTTGTTGTTTTTTTCCACGTTCCAGTTTCAGTTTCACTTTCTCAAGGAGGCGTCACTGCGTTCGGACAAATCCATACACGCTACACCACATCTGTTGAGCAGATGCCTGACCAGCAGCATAACCCAACGCGCTTAGTCAGGCCTTGAGTGCATGCTTACATATTTGTGTACCTATGAAAGTGGATTTCATTTTACGTAATTTCGCCAGAGGACAACACTCTCGTTGCCATGGGTTCTTTTTAAGTGCGCCAAGTGCGTGCTGCACACGGGACCTCGGTTTATCGTCTCATCCGAAAGACTAGACGCTCAGTTTGATTTTCCAGTCAAACTTAGGAGAAAGGGCGAGAGCGGGATTCGAACCCACACCCTCACGGACTCTTTGTATTGGCAGCTGAGCGTCTTAACCATTCTGCCACCTTCCTCCATGTGCCCCCGTGGAGTCTTTATATAATAAACCTTCACTTGATTCCGCCCTCATCTGTTGTTGTTGTTGTACTGTAACAGTTGGCCACATTTTTGTTGTAGCCTACGTTTGTGAAAGGTATCACTGCTGTCATCTTTGTCATCTCCTTTCCTCCTGACTTGCTTGCAGTGCTGTGTGGAGGCATCTTGTGGCTGGCATTCTTAGCACGTGACCCTGCCAGCCGCATCATGGCCACACACTGACGTCCGCTCACTCTGCGCTGCTATCTGATGGCAGGGACTGCCCTCGGTTTTTTGTTGTTGTTGTTGTTGTTTGTTGTTGTTTTTTTAGGGGGGGGGGGGTGTAAAATACTTATGTCTATTTATTCACTTCTTTGTTTAGATCATTATCATTCTGCTTGTTCTTGTTCTGGTTGTTGCTGTTCTTGTTCTTCTTGTTCTTGTTCTGCTTCTCCTTCTTCTTATCATTATTACTATTGTTACCATAAATCATGTAGTAGTAGTAGTAGTTTCGTGCAAAGCCATGAAACAGTAAATTTTCTGACGCCTTCACTGAGGAAAGGCATTACAACTAACATGATCGTCACAGTCTACTGACACGTGGTTCAACTGCTGGACTTTGACCCGAGTTTCCTGAGCTCGGTCCACTGTTTTCACGCACCTGGTGGCTTAATTAAGGGTGCGTGGAGATTTTTCTGAAACATGACTGAATGACAGGAAACGATGATGAGCGCCCAAATGCACCTCTCACTTGATTCTACCCAGATAGGCTTAGAATCATAATTATCCTCATCGTGGTGGCAGTTTTACAGGAATCAGTTATGTTTTGCATCCCTGTAAAAAAAAAGTTATTTTGTTTCCAAAGAAACAGTTTACAATAATATTATGATTACCATAATGGTCATTATGTTGTTGTTTTTTCATGAAATACGTAATCATGTAAACACAATCCTGGAAACAAACAAGAACAAATACAGACTTCAGACTGTATTTCTTTAATACAAACGTCAGACAAGCAAACATACAAATGATTTACTATTAGTTGTGCAAGTAAAAATTTGAACACTTTGTACCAGTTGACCTTCACATAATCATATGATAATAATTCACCCTCATATATATTTCAAATGGCTGTATGATTGGAAGTTATAGACAGACTGCATGCTTTGACACCTGCTTCAAGGAAGTGGTGTCATGTGCATAGACAGTCTGCATGCTTTGACACCTCCTTCAAAGAAGTGGTGTCATGTACATAGACAGTCTGCATGCTTTGACACTCCTTGAAAGAAGTGGTGTCATGTACATGGACAGTTTGCATGCTTTGACACCTCCTTCAAAGAAGTGGTGTCATGTACATAGACAGTCTGCATGCTTTGACACCTCCTTGAAAGAAGTGTTGTCATGCACATAGACAGTCTGCATGCTTTGACACCTCCTGGAAAGAAGTGGTGTCATGTACATAGACAGTCTGCATGCTTTGACACCTCCTGGAAAGAAGTGGTGTCATGTACATAGACAGTCTGCATGCTTTGACACCTCCTTGAAAGAAGTGTTGTCATGCACATAGACAGTCTGCATGCTTTGACACCACCTTGAAAGAAGTGGTGTCATGTACATAGTCTGCATGCTTTGACACCTTGAAAAAAGTGATGTCATGTACGCAGACAGACTGCATGCTTTGACACCTTGAAAGAAGTTGTGTCATGTACATAGACAGTTTGCATGCTTTGACACCTCCTTGAAAGAAGTGATATCATGTACATAGACAGTCTGCATGCTTTGACACCTCCTTCAAAGAAGTGGTGTCATGTACATAGACAGTCTGCATGCTTTGACATCTCCTTGAAAGAAGTGGTGTCATGTACATAGACAGTCTGCATGCTTTGACACCTCCTGGAAAGAAGTGGTGTCATGTACATAGACAGTCTGCATGCTTTGACACCTCCTTGAAAGAAGTGGTGTCATGTACATAGACAGTTTGCATGTTTTGACACCTCCTTGAAAGAAGTGATGTCATGTACATAGACAGTCTGCATGCTTTGACACCTCCTTCAAAGAAGTGGTGTCATGTACATAGACAGTCTGCATGCTTTGACACCTACTTGAAAGAAGTGGTGTCATGTACATAGACAGTCTGCATGCTTTGACACCTACTTGAAAGAAGTGTTGTCATGCACATAGATAGTCTGCATGCTTTGACACCTCCTGGAAAGAAGTGGTGTCATGTACATAGACAGTCTGCATGCTTTGACACCTCCTTCAAAGAAGTGTTGTCATGCACATAGACAGTCTGCATGTTTTGACACCTCCTGGAAAGAAGTGGTGTCATGTACATAGACAGTCTGCATGCTTTGACACCTCCTTGAAAGAAGTGTTGTCATGCACATAGATAGTCTGCATGCTTTGACACCTCCTGGAAAGAAGTTGTGACATGTACATAGACAGTCTGCATGCTTTGACACCTCCTTCAAAGAAGTGTTGTCATGCACATAGACAGTCTGCATGCTTTGACACCTACATGAAAGAAGTGGTGTCATGTACATTGACAGTTTGCATGCTTTGACACCTCCTTGAAAGAAGTGTTGTCATGCACATAGATAGTCTGCATGCTTTGACACCTACTTGAAAGAAGTTGTGTCATGTACATAGACAGTCTGCATGCTTTGACACCTCCTTGAAAGAAGTGTTGTCATGCACATAGACAGTCTGCATGCTTTGACACCTCCTGGAAAGAAGTGGTGCCATGTACATAGACAGTCTGCATGCTTTAACACCTACATGAAAGAAGTGGTGTCATGTACATTGACAGTTTGCATGCTTTGACACCTCCTTGAAAGAAATAGTGTCATGCATGTAGACAGTCTGCATGCTTTGACACCTACTTGAAAGAAGTGGTGTCATGTACATAGACAGTCTGCATGCTTTGACACGTCCTTGAAACCGATTCTAAAACCGTGATGAGGTGTGCTGTGCGCCCACAAAACCACATTTTCTTTGTTTCTATAGCGGTGTAGTCAATAGTAGTCTGCTGCGTAAGGAGACTTGATTCCATTTGATCTTCCTTGACGTGGGCGGTGGTTGTGTGTGTGTGTGTGTGTGTGTGTGTGTGTGTGTGTGTGTGTGTGTGTGTGTGTGTTGTGTATGTATGTATGTGTGTGTGTGTGTGTATGTGTCGTGTTTAAGTTCTATCACATAAATGTTATCATTTCTGGATGTGTTGATAGTGGGAATGTGGTATGTTCAAATATAAGAGTAATTTTTTTTTTCTGGAAATATTATAAGCATACAGCATAGCAAAATGTTTCAGCAGTAAAAGGATTGATGTATAGTGCACCGCACTAGCTATGTCAGTGTGTCTGTCAAATGCTTTCGTTGTAGGCAGCCCTCATACATATTTTCATTGTCACAATATGCTGACACGTTTGCCTTGTATGGGCGTTATTTTGCTTTGTCTTGTCTTGCTTTGTCTTGTCTTGCTTTTTATTCATTTGCTTGCTTGTTTGTTTGTTTACTTATTTATTCATTCATGTATCTACCTATCTATCAATCCATCTGTCTATCTATCTATCTATTTGTTTGTTTACTTATTTATTCATTTATCTATCTACCTGTCTATCTATTTATCAATCTATCTATCTATTCGTTTGTTTGTTGTTGTTGTTGTTTTGGGGGTGTTGTGGGGTTTTCTGTGGTGAATGTCAATGGGAAACACTCCAGTTCTCAAGACTGGTCACAGCGGTGTGTTCGCCTTGTGATGCACACAAAACTGTGGCAAGTTTCGATCTGAGGGGGTCATTCATCAGGATCCTCGCCAGGTCATTCATTGCGTAGCGAGCTCCAAGGCTCTGCTCCGTTGTGGCTGCAATGGGCACTGCCTTTGATAGTCACGTTGAGAGGCACAATACAGTGGTGTTCTGTTGTTGTTGTATCGTTTGTTTTACTCCCTTCTGGTCTCTGGTGGTGAGTACAAATTTCTCCAGGAGAAACACGTCGTGGCTCCGCTGAACAGAAACCACTCCAAACTAGGAACTTGTCCCTGCTTTTGGTATGACTTTAATTAAGATAAATCCACTTTGTGCAAGAACACGAACTTTGTTCTTTCTCCACACACACACACAGAGAGAGAGAGAGAGAGAGAGAGAGCCTCTACTGCAGCACACATTCTGTACACCAAAAGGCAGAAGCTCATATGGTGGTATTGATCATGCTGCAGCGTCTTGTGATATCCCAGTGCAGAGCAAAAAAAAGCGGGTTATCGATCAGATACTTTGGAAGAAAACAAACACAAAAGAAAACAAACAGGTGGACACAATTTCCGTTTCCATCGCCAAACACAGTGATTTATAAGATTAAGAAAGCATAGAACAAGACCGCCAAGAACAAGAACAACAGAAACAACAACAACAGCAACAACAACAGGAGGTAAATAAACGCATAGTGAGATGAATTCTTCCATAATCTGTCTTTTGTGGCAACCAATGACCTTGCATCACACACCAGAGTACTATTTCAATCATTTGAAGTTAGTATGTTAACTACACATATGTCAAACCAAACTGATATGGCTAAAAACACATAAAATACATAAAACACATAAATACACAAAACACATAAATACTTTCATGCATAATCCACAGCTTATTACTCACAGTAAAGCTGCATCAGTATTTGCAAACACATGTATACTTCATTTTTATTATCATTTCTTTGTGATTTGTAAGAGCTCATCTTGTAAGATGCCCCCTTCACATGACGCCATCAAGCACTGGCATGGTCAGTTCAAATGCGGTCGGACATTACTGGAAACGGCTCCCATTTCCGGGCGACCACAGTCCGCCATTGATGAAGACACCATCCGGCAAGTGGAGGCCACAATTTTGGAGGATCGCCCCATTTATCCGTTCGCCAAACAGTGGTGTCAAGATCAGTGTGAGATCTGTGGAAAAAAAATCATCAATGACCATTTGCACATTCGGAAGTTGTCTGCATGATGGATTCCCCGGTTGCTCACACCTTTCCAGAAGCAGGAACGAGTCGCGTGCTTCCAGGCTCTTTTGGCCATGTGCCAAGAAAACCAAAAGGGCATATTCGACAGACTAATAATGCACTATGATCCAGAGACTAAAGCCCAGCTGAAGTGATGGAAGCATTTAGATTCACCGCCTCTGAAGAAGACAAGTGTCCAACCCTCGGTGGGCAAGGTCGTGTTCCCGATCTTTTGGGACCAGCGCGGAGTAGTGATGATGGATTTCCCTGCAAAGGGTGCCACAGTTACCGGAATATACTACGCTTCATTGCTGCAGAAATTGAGGGAGGCAATCAAAACCGAAAGGCATGGCATGCTCACCAAAGATGTCCGCCTCTTGCAAGACAACGCCCCGTTTCACAACTCGCATGTTGCCCAGACGGAAGCACGGTTCTGCGGCTACGAAATCCTTCCTCACCCCCCTTACTCTCCCGACCTCGCAACAGCTGACTTCCATCTCTTTCCAGCCATGAAGTCATTTTTGAAGTGCAAGCAGTTCCCAGACAATCAAATGCTTAATTCCGAGGTCAAGTCGTGGCTTCTGTTGCAACCTGCAGACCAGGCAAAGGTTTTCACAGCTTGATAAAGCGACGGGAGAAGTGTGACACCCACTATATACCTGTTGAGAGAAAGACTAATAAGTGTGCCAAGTTTCGTTCCTCTCAACACATGGGAAGTGGGTCAGAGGAAATCTTTAATGAATGTCCCTCGTAGGTCGATAAACTCCACAAAATCTAAGAGCAAACCTGATGGCTGTTATGTTGGTTCAAAACCTTCGTCAGAGACTTATGTTTATATAGTTTGCACACACACACACACACACACACACACACACACACACACACACACACACACACACACACACACACACATATATATATATATATATATATATATATATATATATATATATATACACATATATATACGCGCGCGCGCACACACACACACACATGCACACACGCGCGCGCGCGCACTCATATACACACACGCTCACAGAGAGAGAGTGACTGAGAGAGAGCTCAGCATTCAGTTTTAAAATGTCATAATCATCATCATCATCATCACCATCATCATCATGAACACGACAATGATTTCGCAGATGAGAACGAAGACCAAAAGTAGGCCCACAAATATTGCTTATTGTAAAGGGAAGATTTCCTGTATGGTGTGGCTGTGTTACTAAATTGATTTGAACTCGATTTGTGGAGAAATGCTAGTGGTGCACGTGCTGTTAGGCGCTGAGGTGACATGTGTTGACGAGTTGATGTGTTGTGAAGGGCAGCAAAATTGTTGTCACTCCACTCTGAGCGCACAGCTGAATTGGTCACAGGAGTGACCTGTAAAAATTAAAAGACCTTGGGGTCTGAAAGTGTCGTGAGACACTTGACATTCTGAGAGAGATTGTGAGTCAGTCTTGTTGTTTGGGCCGTGGAGCTATAAGGATGCTGATTTGAAGTAGTGGATCATCAGCGCCTGTTTTCAGGCCTGTTTTCAGACGAAGGTGTTTGGCTGACATATCGCCCACCAAAACATGTTTGGAAGCACTAAGTGACAACAAAATCATGAAAAGAAACAAATGAAATTATTAATACTATGTGAGTTTTTTTTTAACGAGAAAGTGTAATGGAGAATAGAAAGTATTAATTGTGTCTCCCTGGATATATATACATATATACGTGTGTGTGTGTGTGTGTGTGTGTGTGTGTGTGTGTGTGTGTGTGTGGTGTAAGTTATGACTGCAATTCTTCTCCCACGTGAAGCTGAGAGTTATCTAAATGATAGTAAACCATTCCAAGAGACGCCACAACCGATTTGATGTGTTTGCAGTTCGAGGGGGAGCCAGTCCACTGACAATCCAATGACTTTCCCAAAGCTGCCTATGGGGATGGAGGAGGATTTGAACCCTTCAAAGACAGCAAAGGAGGGTCACGTGAATTCTCTGATTGCCAATTATGCCGTGATGTGACTGTCAGCTCTGGATTCATCAGTTATCTTGACAGTGGCAGCGAACTGTACCCACTGGGTAGACAAAGTGACACAGTGTCACTACGGTTTCTTTTCAATCTCAGATGGACTGGTCCAATATTTTGCCGTTGCGAACAAGTCTCTGACGGGATTGTGTGTATATTTGTACATTGTACTGCTTGTGGTGATGCGATTTATCAACTATCGCTCATTTGACAATCCAAACTATGCCAATCACTCTCTCTCTCTCTCTCACACACACACACACACACACACACACACACACACACACACACACACACACATTCACATACTCACATGCGTATACAGTAATTTCTTTTCCCTCCCTCGATTTTTTCCCTACCCTCGTCTAATAACACTTATAATGAAAAGACGTTAAATTAAAGAACGAGCGAACACACACACACACACACACACACACACACACACACACACACACACACACACACGCACGCACGCACGCACGCACGCACGCACACGCACGTACGCACGAACACAGAGATTGAGAGAAAAACGGTCTGACGGACTGACAGACTAATGAACTTAATCAATCAAAAAGTCAATCACAATGAATTGTTTCCCGCGGCAACCATGAAGCAAGTGCACACAGAACAGCGGTATGATAATACGTGAGAGCTGTTTTGCGTGTTCCTGCTAATATTATGGCATGCATGTGTATGTCTGTTCTTGTGATCATGCGAACTGTGTGTTCGTGTGAGTGTGTATACGTGCTTGCGTCCATGTATTTCTCTGTGTGTGTGTGTGTGTGTGTGTGTGTGTATGTGTGTGTGTGTTTGTGCGCGCGTGTGTGTGTATGCATGTGTCTGTGTGTGTATCTGCGTGTGGTTTCTTACATTTGTCAATTTGTGATCTTAGACAGACCGCATACCGTTATTGTTTCTCTACATCGACATTGTTACAGTTGCTGTGACACTCCACGATAATCGGGCAACATAATTTCTAGACACAGCGTCACTGTTTTGTCTTCCTTTTGCTCTGGTTATGTTTGTATCAGTACTAAAAAAAAATGAAATGATCGTTGAGGGTGAGGAATGGCGTAGGAACTGTCGAGACACCATTATTGCTGACCACCATACTGCCGTTTTTTCCTCCAAAAACACACGACATTGACAAACTCCTCCCTGAACCTCCTCCCGGTCAGACAGTACAGGTAGAAATTCACTGCATGGTTAGAGTCACCCAGCAAAAGGGTCACCGAGTTGACAAAGGATGTGGTGGCAAGTTCATAGCCTGACACGCTGTCGTCATACATCCAAAGGGCAAAGTAGTTGACAATGAAATTGACGGATGGTGGCAAAGTCAATACAACGAACGCTACGGAAACTGCGATCACAGTCAGAGTCACGGAGTTGGCTGCTTTTCTATGAGCCTGAACTTGATCGGAGTCTCCCTGGGTTAGATGCTTGCTGGCCTCTTTCACTGACACGACGAGTTTCCAGACCAGAACGCTGTTTGAAGCGACTATGATAATGAACGGTAGGATAAAGTAAACTACCAGCTCAATATACACGAACGTGTTGTCCAGAAAATGCATGTAGTCGTAATTGTCATGCCTGACTGTACACCGGTAGCTGTTGTAACTATCAATAAAAGTTTTCTCAATACCAGCCATATAATGAGCGTAAAGAGCAGCAAAGAAGACTGTGACTCCCGTAAGCAACAGAAGAACAGTTCGGCGGGTGCACAGTAAGTTGACACGATGTGGCCACACAACAGAAATTGCTCTGTGTACAGTCATACAGACAAGATACCAACAGCTGATTGTGCTGCCTCCTGCGTATAGCCAGGTGTGGATTTTGCAGATCACGTTATGTATAGTTCTTATACTAAAGTTGAATTGGGTCTCCAACCAAGTTTCCAGAGTGATAGTACAGAGATAGATCGTGTCCGTGACAGCAATTGCAGTGAAGTAAAAGTTAATGGTGGATTCACCCGACCTTATTCGTTGCATGATGATGATGGTCATGATATTTCCGAAGACCCCCAAGAAAAGGATGAAGGGAGGATAGTAGATCCACAATTGCTGACCGACAATATAGATTGTAAAAGATTTCCAAGGTATCTGAGTTGTGGTTTCATGTGTCTCTGTTGAGTCATTCCATGTGCCAAAGTCCAATGGCGGTTTCGTTGCAAGACCGACGTCTTCCATTCTGAAACAATATGTTGAGAGAGAGAGAGAGAGAGGAGAGAGGGAGAGAGAGGGGGAGTTGATAGATGGATAGGGAGAGAGAACGAACGAACGAACCTTTTCTTATTGAGGGAAAAAAAGGAAAAAAAGCACAAATGGCTTGTTTTCATCCTGTCCTCGTGAAAAGGGAAAACGAATACTCAATACAAAGACATAACATTACATTAATGAATTACAAATCATGCCACAGAAAAGAAGTAAAAAAATAAAAATGAACAACATAAATACATGCACAAATAATTCTTAGAAAGAAAAAAAGAATGAAGAGAGCAGACAGACAGACAGGCAGACAAGGACAGACAGACAGACAGAGAGAGAGACAGATAGGCACACACACACACACACACACACACACACACACACACACAGAGAGAGAGAGAGAGAGAGAGAGAGAGAGAGAGAGAGTTTGCTCTCTTTGCAAACATCAGTTATCAACATTTTATAATCTAGCTTTCCTTCCTTCAGTCCATCTAAGCTTTTAAATAAGTGTGTAATAAGTGTAACAGTAACACTTATGTTAAGTCTGTGGTTCCTATCTTTGCTTATGACATATCCTTTGTCATAGTGCTTTATCCATAGAATATATTCAGCAAGCGTTAAGTTACAATGTCATAAGTGTCAATGCTGTTAGCTGCTGACTTTTTTTTTATATATGTTTTGAATTCACCATTGTCCTTGCGAAAGTACCTTCTAGGATATATTCATTCTTCTACTGAACTAAACTATTTGATAACTGTACTACTTACCTTTATGTCACAAATTTTAAAAACAACAACAACGACACAATCCGCGAAGAGCTCACTCACGTCGTTAAATCTGACATAAACTGATTCTTAAGAAAACATCAGTAAGTACTGCATGTATGATATAAAGGACGGCTACAGTTTGTATCAGTATACAAAGGATAGCATTCACAATGGAATATCTTATATATTCGAGAGGCGGTTATTTCTGTGATGAAACGTCTCATCATTTATGATTTTTTGGTGGTAAAAATGATATCTAGTAGTTCACAGCAGGAAAGAACATCTACATTTTACTCGGGTCATACACAAGAGAGAGAAAAAAAAAGCAAGAGCAAAAAAAAAGCCATAAATCAAGTGAGCACTATATTTTGAAGCTGATAGACTGTTGACGTAGTGATGTACATTGTGAATGATTTATTCTTATCAAATAAGTGCATGGTCTGAAGAAGGTTTAACTTTTCCTTTGCACGTGCGCTGTGTGTGTGTGTGTGTGTGTGTGTGTGTGTGTGTGTGTGTGTGTGTGTGTGTGTGTGTGTGTGTGTGTGTGTGTGTGTGCCCGCGTGTGTGTATGTGTGTGTATGTGTGTGTATGTGTGTATGCTTATGTGTGTTTCTGTGTGTGTGTGTGTGTGTGTGTGTGTGTGTGCTTCTGTGTGTATGTGTGTGTGTGTGTGTGTGTGTGCTTCTGTGTGTATGTGTGTGTCTGTGTGTGTGTGTCTGTGTCTGTGTTTCTGTGTCTGTGTTTATGTATGGTTGTTTGTCTATGTGTGTTTATCTCTTGTGCTAGCGCCCATAAATCTCTCTCACTCACTCGATATATATATATATATATATATATATATATATATGTGTGTGTGTGTGTGTGTGTGTGTGTGTGTGTGTGTGTGTGTGTGTGTGTGCTTACGCATAAGCATCCGACTCGTTATTGACGTTTGAAATGTTATTTAATTTGGTTGATATGTCTCATTGTGTGTACCTAAATGGCAATGTTCATGTGTTGGCCGTTACCTGTCACGACTGTTGAATTTTCTTGTGTTTTAGAACTCTGAACATTTGTGCGCTTCATATATCTTGAATGATGTTTTGTGCATTTAACTACGTATTTCCAGGACATTTATGTCTCGTATTTCCAGGGTTTTCCTTATCTTTCGGTTTGTGAAGAAACGAAATGCAACGTTTCATTTGCTCTTCTTCTTCATCTTCTTCTTTCTTCTTCTTCTTCTTCTTCTTCTTCTTCTGTATTTTCTTTCTTCTTCTTCTTCTTCTTTTTCATCATCATCTTCTGTCTTCTTCTTCTGCTTCTGCATTTCTTTCTTCTTCTTTCTTCTTCTTCTTCATCTTCTTTCTTCTCCTCCTTTTTCTTCTTCGTCTTTTTCTTCGTCGTCTTAAGAGCAGCAGCAACATTTACAGTAGCACCACTGACAACAATGGCAATGAAATAATTAATCAGCATCAAACTTGTGCGGGTGAGGGCGAGGTGAAGGTGGTGGTGGCTACTCGACATTGTATTGCATTGTATTACTAATTTCTCTCACAACAGATTTCGTTGTGTGAAATTCGGGCTGTTCTCCCCAGGAAAAGCGCGTCGCTACACTGAGAACTCCACCTTTCTTCTTCTTCTTCTTCTTCTTCTTCTTCTTCTTCTTCTTCTTCTTCTTCTTCTTCTTTTCTCCTGCATGCAGTACATATGTTTTATGAGGACTCCTACTTGACAAGAGACAGAAATCCACCGGGGATCTTGAATATTGTTCTGAAAAAGCCTACACGATTCAACAACTTGACGCCGTGTCACACAGCAAAATTCCTCTCAGAGGATATCATGCTACAAAGAGAAATAATATTATCAAACCAGGACTTCGATGCTTTCGTTATCGAAAAAGAAACAGGATGAGGAAGGAAGGGGGAGGAGTTAAAAAAAATCTGAGCGCAATGGTTCGAATCATCCGACAGTCGCCAGTATTTTCTCCCCCTCCACTAGACCTTAAGTGGTGGTCTGGACGCCAGTCATTCGGATGAGACGATAAACCGAGGTCCCGTGTGCAGCATGCATTTAGCGCACATAAAATAACCCACGGCAACAAAAGGGTTGTCCCTGTTAGAATACTGTAGAAAAATCCACTTGGATATGAAAACAAATAAGATTGCAGGCAGAACAAAAAAAAATAATGGGTGGCGCTGTCAATGTAGCGACGCACTCTTCCTGGGGAGAGCAGCCCGGATTTCACACAGAGAAATCTGTTGTGACAAAAAGAGTAATACAAATACAAATGAATTGTCAAATGATCGGTTTTAGGAAAAGCCCAGAGATTAGTGTTTTTGAGGAGGTGTCTAGGGTTTTGTTCGAGTGTACCATTTATTTACTTGCGTGTTGGCTGAATTCGTAGCACAAGCAGCAGCATTGGGTCGAATTTGTGTCCTTAAAAGATAGAGAGAGCTACAACTCTTTAATGTTAATTAATTGATTAATTCACTCTCCTAACCTCATTGTGCTTTCATGTTGATGATAGTGTATGTTTTAGTGGGGTTTTGGCCAATGAAGAAGGCATATGAAGCACACACAGAGAAAAAGAAAAGAAAAGAAAAATATGCGGGTGCTCCATAACCTGCATGCAACTGAGACCATATAAAAAAAAAAAATCTTCACTCACCTCGCCTCATTGTTCTTTCATGTTGATGATAGTATATGTTTTGAGCCCGTCTGTTTGGTCTGTGCTGTGTCGTGAGCTCCTCTGGTGGGTCTGTGCTGTGTATTGGCGTGTTAGTTAGCTGTGTGATGTTTTGAAGTATGTAAGCTGTGTTTTGTTGTTCTTGTTGTTGTTTTCTTGTGTGTTTTGGGGTTGTTTTTATTTGTTTGTTTGTTGTTTTTCTTTGTTTTTTTAGCAGCAGTTAACAGTCATATAAACTGGTTTGCTACCATTCACTCCCGATGCTCAGTCACTTCTGGTGGGTTTGGTCTGTTAGCTCTGTTTAGTCTGTTGGTGTCTGTTAGCTCTTTGCGTTGGTTTGAATTGCAAGGTTTGTAAAATGACAAGAAAATAAATAGATACATTAATGATAACAATAATAGCAACAATAATAATGATAGTGATAATAGCCATTATGATGATGATGGTAATGATAATAAAGTGGTTTCGTCTTTTCTTATATAGGGATATACTCATATAGTATGTGCACAAAGCGCTTTACAAATAAATCAAATTCGTAAACAAAGGATCGAACAAACACATACAGTTTGGTCCGCTGGTTTAAATTTGCATCTTGATTCAGTTGGTCAAAAATGCGCTTGGACTTGATATGTTAAATGTGTTTCGTAATTCTCTCTCTCTCTCTCTCTCTCTCTCTCTCTCTCTCTCTCTCTCTCTCTCTCTCTCTCTCTCTCTCTCTCTCTCTCTCTCTCCGTTCGTGCGCTGCGACTTCCACGTTCACTTGTATGGACAACCGGGCTTTTATGTGTATGGCCGTTTTTACCCCCGCCATGTAGGCAGCCATATTCTATTTTGTGGGCAGTATGCATGCTGGATATACTCTTCTTTCCGTAACTCACCGAGTGTTGACATGAATTCCGGGATCTTTAACGTGCGAACGTATAAAGACGAAGTGGGTTCAGTCACTAGCAGGTCTGCTCATCTGTTGACCTGACTGATCGGAAATAAAAGATCTCCGTGACCGGGATTCGAACCCGGGACCTTCAGATTGTTAAGTCCACCGCTTTTACCACTCTGCTGTTGCGCCCGTCAGGTTAATTTGGTCTCTGAGCTCTGTGTTGTGATTCTTCTCTGTTGGCTGTGGGCTGTGTGATGTTTGGTCTGTGAATTTCTTTGTTGTGATCTGGTCTGTTGTGAGCTCTCTGTTGTTGCTGGGTTTGTTTGTTTGTTTGTTTTTTGTTTTGTTTTTTCTCAAGGTCTGACGAAGTGCATTGGGTTACACTGCTGGTCAGGCATCTCCTTAGCGGATGTGGTGAAGCGTACATGGATTTGTCCAAACGCATTGACGCCTCCTTGAGCTACTGATACTGATACTGATACTGTTGTGAAGCGGCCTGTGTGTTCTGCCATTGAGATTTTATTATGCCAGCTTTGTGTCTTTTGGGGGGTCTGCGGGTTATGTGCTAACAGTGTGGTCTGGAGGCTTTGTTGTGTAATTGTGGTCTTAAAACGAAGTATGGCTGCCTACATAGTGGGGTAAAAATAGGCATACATGTAAAAACCCACGCGTGTAAAAACGAGTGAACGTGGGAGGTTGCAGCCCACGAACGAAGAAGAAGATATTGAATGGTTTCTTTATGTGTGTGTTTCTATCTGTTATTCA
The DNA here is from genome assembly GCF_041734735.1 of Babylonia areolata. Taxonomy (NCBI): domain Eukaryota; kingdom Metazoa; phylum Mollusca; class Gastropoda; order Neogastropoda; family Buccinidae; genus Babylonia; species Babylonia areolata. Next base: position 23,309,100 of record NC_134898.1, read on the forward strand.
TTAATCTGTTGTTTGTTGTTGTTTTTCTAAATGTCTGACTGAGCGCGTTGGGTTACACTGCTGGTCAGGTATCTGCGTAGCAGATGTGGTGTAGCGTATATGGATTTGTCCAAACGCAGTGACGCCTCCTGGAGCTACTGATACTGATACTGTTGTGGCCTGTGTGTGTTCTACATTTTATCCACAGAGAGAGAGAGAGAGAGAGAGAGAGAGAGAGACCTAATTCAGTTGAAATACTCATGTGTGCTCCCGCAGACACAAAGTGCGCGCGCATACACACACACACCAACACGCACGCACGCGTGCACGCACACATACGCGCGCGCACGCACGCACGGACACACACACACACACACACACACACACACACACACACACACACTGCACACTGCACACCCAAACACACTAACGCATCCACGCAGGCGCAAGCACACACGCATACTGATTCATGCATTTTATTCTCTAAATTTACCAGGATAAATGCGCCGTACAATTGTCATTCATTGTTGATATCACCATCATCATCATCACTATCATCATCATCACCATCATCATCATCACCATCACCATCACCGCCACCATCATCATCACCATCATCATCATCACCATCACCATCACCGCCACCATCATCATCACCATCACCATCATCATCATCACTATCATCATCATCACCATCATCATCATCTCCATCACCATCACCACCATCTTCAATTGTATTTTGCAGTAGCAGCATCACCACCATCAGTATCATCACCATCACCATCACCGCCACCATCATCATCATCATCACCATCACCATCATCATCATTATCATCACCATCAGTCATGACGGGCGCAATAATACCAACTGAATAATGGGAGCAATAGCAGAGTGGGTAAAACGTTGGACTTTCAATCTGAGGGTCCTGGGTTCGAATCTCGGTGACAGCGCCTGGTGGGTGAAGGGTGGAGATTTTTCCGATCTCCCAGGTCAACACATATGCAGATCTGCTAGTGCCTGAACCCCCATCGTGTGTATGCGCAGGCAGAAGATCAAATACGCATGTTAAAGATCCTGTAATGCATGTCAGCGTTCGGTGGGTTATGGAAATAAGAACATACCCAACATGCACACCCCCGAAAACGCAGAATGACTGACTACATGACGTGTAAATAAACCGAACGGCCATACACGTACAATGTTACATGTCTGTATGAGTATACGTGTGCGTGACTGAAACCTGGTTGAATGACACCGGAAACGAATGATGATCGCCCGATGGCAGCTGTCAGTCGGCTCTATCCAAGTAGCCAGCCTGTTTTGCAAATGATTCCGTGTTTGTGAAGCGCTCAGAGGTGGTCTCCTACTGAAGAAAGTGTCTGTATCCATCCATCCATCCATCCATCCAACATCACCATCATCACCATCATCATCAGCAGCAGCAGCAGCAACACTCATGTATGTGTTAGAGAAGACAGAATGGGTCCTTGCTGCATAATCCCACATATTCAACCCAACAGGGAAGTTTGCCCGAGGACGCATTGCCATTTCTCCCCTCAGTCTCCACAAATCCGTGTTGTGCGTTCTGACTTGTCCGATGGCAATGCACGCAAGATTTGTGAGCCTGTGGCTGTTGCTGTTGAAGCATCTGACTTCGAGTGTGTCTTTTTTGTTGGTTGGTTGGTTGGTTTTTGACTCACTTGTGTAAACAAAGTAAGTCTATGTTTTAACCCGGTGTTCGGTTGTGTGTGTGTGTGTGTGTCTGTGTCTGTGTGTCTGTGTGTCCGTGGTACACTTTAACATTGACATTTTCTCTGCAAATACTTTGTCAGTTGACACCAAATTAGGCATAAAAATAGGAAAAATTCAGTTCTTTCCAGTCATCTTGTTTAAAACAATATTGCACCTATGGGATGGGCACAAAAAAATAAAAAAATGAAGCCTAATTATATGCAAACTGCATTTAGTATTATTTTTATATTTTTTGTATTCTCTAAACTTGGCACTTTGATCTGATATTCTGACCCAACAACAAGAGCAGTCATTATTATCATTTTTTGTTCAAACAGGAACTTCTTTTGCTAAGCATGGAAGTTTTATTTATTTTGCAAACGTTTTGGTGCAGATAGTTAAAAAAGGGAAATTACTCTGTAATTAATGCTAGGGGACTTAATTTGCGTTAAACTGATCTTTCTCATCTTAAACATTACATTTTGAAATTATACTCAATACATAAAAAGCTTGGATTTTTTTTTTTTTTTTTTTTTTTTTTTTTTTTTTTTTAAGTGTATCACAAGTGAGTCTTGAAGGCCTTGCCTCTCTTGTATTTGTTTGTTGGCCTGAGAGGTTCGGTGCAGCAGCAGAGGCACCCAACCCCCCCAGGCCATTTCCTTTGTCCCCACTGCGGGCGTCTTTGCCATTCCCTCCTTGGACTCCACAGTCACCTGCGAGTCCATTCCCACACATAGATGTCATCGTCGAACCCGACTTGACCACCACCAGATGTCTGATTCCTGGTGGCAGAATCTGTTGTGTGAGGCTTATAGTTTAGTATCAGGAAGGTGGCAGAATGGTTAAGACGTTCATCTGCCAGTACAGAGTCCGTGAGGGTCTGGGTTCGAATCTCGCTCTCGCCCTTTCTCCCAGGTTTAATTGGATTTTCGAACTGAGCGTCCAGTCATTCGGATAAGACGATAAACCGAGGTTCCGTGTACAGCATGCATTTGGCGCACTGAAAAAGTACCCATGGCAACCAGTTATGTAGAAGAAATCCACTCTGATAGGTACACAAACATACATGCATGCACTCAAAGCTTGACTGAGCGCGTTGGGTTATGCTGCTGGTCAGGCATCTGCCTAACGGATGTGGTGTCGCGTATATGGATTAGTACGAACGCAGTGACGCCTCATTGAGAAACTGAAACTGTAGCGCTTGAGAAACTGAAACTGTAGTTCAGATTGTTAGCATTTTTAGTTATTGTGGAGGTAACATTGTATCATTTCAGTGTCAATAATAATTATTGTCCTTTGTTTACCAACTACTAACCTTTTGTTGTTGTTGTTATTGTATTGTCAATGTTCTTTTCATTTTCCTGTAGTTGACGGGCGCAATAGCCGAGTGGTTAATGCGTTGTACTTTCAACCTCAAGGTCCTTGGTTCGATTCTCGGTGACAGCGCCTGGTCGGTAAAGGGTGGAGATTATTCCTATCTCCCAGTCAACATATGTACAGACCTGCTTGTGCCTGAACCCCCTTCGTGTGTTTTCGCATGCTGAAGATGAAATACGCACTTTAAAGATCCTGTTATCCATGTCAGCAAGAACATATCCAGCATGCACATCCCCGAAAACGCAGTATGTTTGCCTACATGGAGGGGTAGATAAACAAAAACGGTCAAACACGTAAAATGTAACATTTCCGTCTGAGTGTGTATGTGCGCGCGCCTGAAATCTAATCTGAAATTAATGACACAGGAAACGGATGATGAGCGCACAATGGTAGCCGTCTGTCTGCTCCACCCAGGTAGACAGCCTGTTGCGCAAATGACCCCGTGTTTGTAAAGCGCTTAGAGCTTGTTCTCCGACCCAGGACTGGCGCTATTTTGGTATCCATATCATTCTTGGCGGCATCGTTAACGACTTTGTTGTAACAATTGTTAATGATGTACATTCAAATGACAATGTGTGCGTTGGGGTTGTTGATTTTTTTGTTCCTGCATTTGTTACTTTTGTTGTTAATGTTCTTTCGTAATCATCGTTTCTCATCCATTTTTGGATGATAACCTTCACGTTCAGTCATTCCCATAAGCTGTGCTTTCTTTATGTGCATATTTTAAATGCTGTCTCAGCTGTTCTCTCTAACGGAGGTGGCGTCTTCTCGGTATACTCATATTTCCGTAATGAGCTGGACTCTGTTTTAAGTTCTGGATGTTTTATTTTTTTCAAATACACAACCAGGTTAAAGGCAATGGCATATCAACATTTATTTCCTTGGAAATAAACGAGAGAGGTGCATGCATACCTGTGCATGCATGCGAACGCGCGTATGCGCACGCGCGCGTGTGTGTGTATGTGTGTGCGTTGCAGTTGCCATGGAGCAATTTTCTCATCATTTATGCTTGAAACACATGTAGACTTTGCCCATTAGTATTTGCCTCTCAAGCTAATATATCATGGAGGCATACTAAGCCTATCTAAATGATCGTCAGACACGTTTCACATCATTCGCGTACATTAAAAAAACAACTGCTCAGATTCCAATTAAGTATAATAAAAAAAAACATTGAAAAATCAGAAAAAGACAACCCAGAGACCACATACTCAACGCCAGAGGAACAATATCAATGGACTGTCATGACTTCAAAAAACACAAGCGAGGAAAATACACTAAAAGAAAAGGAGAAGAAAGTAATGTCCTTTGGCTGACAACAGCAGCCGAGGTCTTCAGCAGAGTGAGGAGGGAAATGCAGTTCTTGGCCCCGGTATAAAGATAGATGGATAGCTCATTGGCTAGGAAAGTTTAAGCCAACAGGACACCATACTGACACTCGTATCCGGCTGTCAGTCCGTTGAGAAGTCGTCTGCTAACTGGTGGTAGTATCTGAATTGTAACCGTATATCTTCGATGAAATTGTGTTGTGTTTGCGCCCACGACATGCCAAGGGTTGTATCTTGATTGATATCTGCCAATGGTTTATTTACCAAAGTTATTACAGGAAAACAGTGAAGTGACACGCAGCGCAAACTTGCTGTGGAGACACACACAGATGGTCCGCTGACGCGGCGAGCAAGTGAAAGCTTGCCGTGAAGCAGTCATCGTAGCCAGCTGGGCGCTCGGCAGCATATATGAAGTTGCCGCTTCGTGCTGTACTGACACGAGTGGCAAAATGGCTGATTGAACACTTCCGCTGGCTTCAGTTAACAAAGGGGCTCAAAGAAGGCATGCGCTCCCCGCCTAATTTTAGGACAGTGTTCTTGACCTCCCTTAGTTGGACATCTTAATGGGTGGCCTGGTGATAGCCACAGCATTTTGAAGGCATCACTTGGGACACCTGTTCAAGCTGTTCCATTGTCTCCTTGAAATTCGCCTGATTCTTTGCTTCTCTGAACATTTTTTTCTCTGACTTTAACTGGTGGCATACATAAGCTTTGTTGTGGGGAAGCAGAAACGAACGTGCGTGACTAAAAACAAAATGAAGTCGAGAGGTAAGTGCACGTTACAGGGTCTTAATGTCGCTTTGCTCTCAACTTTTTGTGGAAATGTGCAGAGTGTCCTGGGGAAAAAGGTGCAACGTCACAACCACCATTAGTGGTGTACAGAAAAGTTGAGTCAGCATCGTGCTGCTCTATGTACAGTTTGTACGCTGTGTGTTTCACCCAGCTCTCTCTGGCTGATGTCAGAAAACAGTTTAGCAAGCACGTGAAGAAAGTGCACTATTTTTTTTAGAAAATCAGATTCTGCTTTGACCAGGCATACACGTACTGTCAAATACATTCTGTAAAACGACCAGTTCAATGCGGTGCCAGGACTTCCCCACACACTTCACGAAAACACTCGTGAAGTGAAGAACCCTTGTGTCGCCAAAACTGTCGTATCGTAGCAAATGTTTAATCTAAACGTCAATACATCAACAATGAGGATCGCTGTGTATTTGCTGGTGTGTTCGGTAAGATGTTTCGCTACCGTGCACCGAATCACTAAAGCAGATTACTGTGTATTTTCTTGTGTGTTCGGTAAGAGGGCGTTTTACTCATGTTTACAGAATCACCAAGATCACCAATGCAGATGACTGTGGATTTGTTGGTGTGTTCGGTAAGTGGACGTTTTAACAACGTGTACCGAAACACCAATGCAGATGACTATGTATTTCCTGGTGTGTTCGGTAAGTGGACATTTTACAAACGGGTACTGAAACACCAATGCAGTTGGCGGACATTTTTCACTCCAACGTTTTACATTCTTCTTCTTCTGCGTTCACTCGTATACACACGAGTGGGCTTTTACGTGTATGACCGTTTTTACCCCGCCATGTAGGCAGCCATACTCCGTTTTCGGGGGTGTGCATGCTGGGTATCTTCTTGTTTCCATAACCCACCGAACGCTGACATGGATTACAGGATCTTTAACGTGCGTATTTGATCTTCTGCTTGCATATACACACGAAGGGGGTTCAGGCACTAGCAGGTCTGCACATATGTTGACCTGGGAGATTGTAAAAATCTCCACCCTTTACCCACCAGGCGCCGTCACCGTGATTCGAACCCGGGACCCTCAGATTGACAGTCCAACGCTTTAACCACTCGGCTATTGCGCCTGTCCAACGTTTTACAGCTCTGAATACCTCTTTAGATGAGAAAACAATAATTCATTTTTAGCTCTGTTGCTCCCCTTGTATTGACATTCACTGGGCAGAATGTACACAGTTAACATGGATTCAGAAAAAAAGAAGAGGGATGAATTCCCACTCACTTACAGGATTTAGCCCAGCAGATGGTATGTGTGTGTGTGTGTGTGTGTGTGGCGGTGTACTGGACGACTGATATCAAACCTCAGTGGAAGGGCAAAAGACTGAGTGTGTGTGCGTCAAAGACAGAGCAGCTTGCAACAGTTCTTTGATCGTGGTGTATATTATGTGAGGTTAGTTGATTTCCTTTTGATGATTACTTGCCGAACTCATCCATATAAAGACAGTGTCACTGGTGAGTAGACTGTAACGCACTGTATTCTGGTCTGAACGTGTCAGTGCTCACAGTTTTCCTCGCCTTGTGGACTGGTTTCATCAACTTCGTCTTTGACATGTTAGTATTTATGCTTCAGCGAGCTAAGAATATAGCGTTTATGCATTTATTCTTTCATTTATTTATTTATCTATTTGTTTATTTGTTCATTTATTCATTCATTCGTTTATTATTTATTTACTTATTTATCAGTCACCCATTTCTCTATCTATAGATTTATATTTATCTATCTATCTATCTATCTGCCCAATGGTCACTTTATGGAATATACAGTTCCAGACAATGTGTCCCGTCTTCCTCCACAAAGACGACAATCAGTCTTCGCCTTTCAAACATAATTAAAGTACACCAGAGCAGCCACATGTTATGTCAATTAAGCTGTACTGTCGCGTAGAAATCTGATGCCACGTATTGTCTCTGACGTTGAGAGAGATCATCACATCGAGACCCAGTCGCCGGCAACAAGGACCTATCTGCTTCACACCAGCAGTGCTTCTACCAAAGATCATGCGTCCATTAATTTATTCATTTATTAAGTCAGTCAGTCATTTATTCATTTATTCATTAAGACGTCTTGCTATTGTGCATATTCTGGAAGCTCTATGCGATAGCACTAACAGCAATCGCTCAAAAACATGATCTCTACACAAACATACATATATGATTATAAACATAGGTAAGAGAGAACAATTAAAAGAGATCACGTCACTGAGTAAATCAAAGATTGTATCAGATATATATATATATATATATATATATATATATATATATATAGATAGATAGATAGATAGATAGATAGATATATAGATATATATAAGAAAAAAAACTAGAGATGATGATGACAACAACAATGTAGACAATTTAAAGGCGTACACATGCACGCATGCACAGGCACACATCACACATACACACACACACACACACACACACACACACACACACACACACACACACACAAATATATATATATATATATATATATATATATATATATATATATATATAAACAAACAAAGCAAACTACGACGTTACATGTTAAAACAGTTCCTACTAAACATTCCACGAAGAAACATTGTACATAACATTTATAGAAAAGAGAGGCAAAGACTTCAAGACTCTTTTGTGATACACACTTTAAAAAAAGATAAATAAAAATATAGATTAAATTGAAATTGAAAAATCATAATCATTAAAATGTGTTCTATATTCGATATTGTACAGCTTTGGGTTAAAAAAAACAACAACAAAAAACAAAGGCATACAAGCAGATTCGAGCGTATCATGTTCTTACCGGCAGCGCCAATCTGGATCTACAAATGACATTCAAAAAATAATATCTAAACATGTTCTTTTAAGCGTGATAATTCGATGCAGTATTCGAGGAAGTCACGGTTTTTATTCCATGTTATTTTGGTATCTCTCGGGCATTTAAGAAACTCTTTAAAAAATAAAATAAAATAAAAAAATTTAAAAAAAGGTCCCTGGTAAAGAAGACGTTGCGATCGCCTCAAGCACACCACACCATGTATCTGCTTTTTCCACATCTGCGGAGATCGTGTTCGACAGTCTCAGCCGGCAGAAAGTAGGCCTACGACTGGGTCCATTCAGTTTGAATTATGTTGTTGTTGCTGTTGTTTGTTAGTGTGTGTATGTATTTTTTTTAAATCTCAATTATTTAAGATATGCTTTTAATCCGGCGGTAAAGGAGACCTCCCAATCGCTTTAGGCACATTGCACCATGTAGCTGCACAGACCAGTCTAGACAAGGGTGACCGAAACTCAGTGAAATGATTTATTCAAATTTTCTTTCATGTTCAGTCTAGTGAATTCAGTGTCCACTTTGGAATATTCAAATGCAGTAAACACATCGATGGCGTAGTTCGTGTGACTGAATATGTTCTGTCCCTAATTTGTACTCTGTTTCTTTTAAATGCGAACAAGAAAAACGATGTCATGCTGTCTACTTACCAAACATAGCCTAACTTCCGGCACGTGGGAAGTGGTATCAAGATGTTTTGGATCTGGATTCAGCCTCAATGAAATAAACCATTAATAAGTATCCTTAATTGGGGATACTGATAACCTATTATTGGTATGACTGTGAAGTTTCTTTTCCTCCTATGTTTAATCCAAATTTGGTATTGGCAGATGAAGTATTTCCAGAGAAAATGGCAATGTTTAAGTTTGCCATGGACACACACACACACACACACACACACACACACACACACACACACACACACACACACACCCAAAACCCAACAAACGCTGGATTATAACATGGACTCATTTTGTTTCCCACAAGCTAATTAATTGAAACTGGAAAGATGAAAAAAGAAGGCAATTAAACACACGCGCGCACACACACACACACACACACACACACACACACACACACACACACACACACACACACACACACTGAAAAAACAATTGAAACAAACTACATTACATGATAAAGCAATTCTTATCAAACATTTCATTTGCATACTCCACTCCATAGTGGACACCCATGACTGACCCTGGACTTTTTTTTTAAAATAATAAAAGAAAGACAAACATCCCTAATAGCCAAGACGATCTGGCTACAGAAATAATAACCGCTACAAATAATCCTTCCCTCAGACAAAATAAAACATAGACAAATGTCTTTTTTTTCACGAACTATGCGGAAGGAGAGGATTGGGCCACACCTTCCAATACCAGACCCTAGACAGTGGATTGAAAAGTCCTAGACACAGTGGATATGAAAAGCCCTAGACACAATGGATATGAAAAGCCCCAGACACAGTGGATATGAAAAGCCCCAGACACAGTGGATATGAAAAGCCCTAGACACAGTGGATATGAAAAGCCCCAGACACAGTGGATATGAAAAGCCCTGGACATAGTGGATATGAATCTACTGCCTCAATGGCCGTAAAAGGCGATGGGACTAACATTTAACCTTTGAACCAAAGAGAGTAAGGGGACAAATGGTTAAGACGCTCATACTGTCTATGAGGGTCTGGGCTCGAATCCTACTTCTCGCCCTTTCTCCCACATTTGACTGGAAAATCAGACTGAGTGTCTTGTCATTCGGATGAAACGATAAACCGAGGTCCCGTGTGCAGCAGGCACTTGGCGCACTGAAAAGGAACTCATGGGAACAAAAGGGTTGTCCTCTGGCAAAAATTCTGTAAAAGAAATCCACTCTGATAGGTACACAAATGTACATGCATGCACCTAAGGCCTGACTAAGCGTGTTGTGTGTTATACTGCTGGCCTAGCAGATCTGGTGCAGTTTTAAATGAATTTGACTGAATGCAGTGACGCCTCCTGAGAAACTGACAGTGAAACCTTGAACCATTCCGGAATGGAAAGGTCTGCCCCGAAGGACAGTAATGGCTGAGGCCCTGGACGAATTGCTAGTCCGCGCTGGCTGCCTGTTCTTGTGGCAACATACAGTAAAACAATAACAGTCTTTTCATGCCTTAAAATTTTTTTTTTTTTGGTCGAAATTCCGCTTCGGCCTTCTCGGGCAAGACTTTAAGGAGAAACCTTAAAGATCAAAGCAAACAAACTACACAAAGAGAAAAAACAAAAGGAGGTCAGATGCATACAAAAACAGCGCTCAAGGATTAATCCGCACAATGGGTTACTGAGTCAGTCACCCTTTTTTATGATACTGTAGAACATTCCTCTTCTGAAGTAAGAGTCATCCTCCTTTAGTTGTTTTGGTTAGCCTTTTTTTGTGTTTGCGAACATCAGTTCTATAAAAAGCTAAAACTCACACGTTGTACTTAAGTCTGTGACTTTCGTCTGGAGCTGTATACAAGTCTTCTCCTTCTTCTTCTTCTTCTTCGTTCGTGAGCTACAACTCCCACGTTCACTCGTATGTACACGGGTGGGCTTTTACGTGTATGACCGTTTTTACCCCGCCATGTAAGCAGCCATACTCCGTTTTTGGGGGTGTGCACAAGTAATAATCGCATCTCTACGAGACACCCAACACTTTTCCCCCACCTCCTCCTTTTCCCTCAGCCACCAACTTTGTTCCCCCCCCCATCCCCCACCCCTCCATGGGACTGCCCAACCCAGACTGTTTGCCCCTCTTGTCAGTTTCGTCTCTGGTTGTCTGTCTTTGTCTTTACCTGTCACTGTGTTTTCTTGTCTCTATGTGTGTGTATCTGTCTCTCCATTTGCCTGCAAACTAATTATCTGTTTTTTTTCTTTCCCTCCCTACTTCTATGTCTCTGTCTCAGTCTCAGTCTGTCTGTCTGTCTTTCTATCTGTCTGTCCCTGTGTGTGTGAGTGTCTGTGTGTGTGTGTGTGTCTGTCTGTCTGTCTGTGTCTGTGTGTGTCTGTGTGTCTGTCTCTGAGGCCGTTTACACAACAGAAAGCTACGAGAACGCTCTCCGCGCTGCTGACTTTTGAACCTGCTGATTGTGTTACACGACAAAGTAGTAAACCGTGCTGACCTGACTGGACACGGCCAGCCACAAGCCCACGATGCAAAAAAAAACAAAAAAAACAACAAACAAAAAACCTCTCCTTGCCCAACCAAAAATCACTGGATTCCCAGACGTCTACACTGCGACGCTTCGGCTTTCCCTTGTCATTTTAATTCTTTTTTTTTATTATTATTATTTGCTCATCACTCACCTGTTATGTTGTCTTATTTGTTCTTTTGTTTATTTGGTTATCAAATGCTCATGACTCCACTGCAGTGTTTATAAACTGTGCCCAGTGTGTGGTGCATTCCGAGTTTATTGATATGTTCGTGTATGTGTGGCACATATTCTGAATTTTATATCACGCAACCGGAAACAGGGCTGCATAGGTTATCAAATCAATTCTAGCACGCTGCTATGTTTAGTTCCATCATGTTCCTAACAATCATTAAAAAAATACAGCTTACCATTTTAAATCGAAATAGGGATAATAAACTTTAGTGTATTCTTCAATTGTGGTGTGTATGTATGTGGTGATTGTGAGCATTTATGCATACGCACACATGTGTGAAGTAGATTGTTATATTATGATTCACCTTTATTTCTGTCAGTGGTCTGATTATGAACATTATTGAGGACAATTATTATGACTGCAACAACAACAAAAATCCAACAAAAGCACTGACCATGTGGAGCTTCCTGTGGAAAAAGAACAGATGGACAGGAAAGGGTTAAAGGGCGGGATGCATGAGAGGCCCACTGAGAAGTATGTTTATAATAATGATGATAATAATAATAATATAATAGTAATAATAATAATAATAATATGCAGGCTTAAATATCGCAGTGCCCCCATCTCAAATGGGGCTCACCGCGCTTTACAGTAACATATAGAAAGTTAAGACTAAGTGACATAAAATATGTGCAAAAAATGATTTTTAAAAGATAAAATAAAATAAATGAATAGACATAGTCTCGCATTACATTTGCTAAAATATAGATATTTCAGGTCACACTAGCTAAAATTTACATACTTCAAACTAAGTGACATAAAAATGTGTAAATCTCAACACTGAAAAAAATATCACAGTCTCACATCACACTGGCCCAAGTCACAGCAAGATAAAACCCTGTCGCATTCACCCCAGTCAAGTCATACACCAAGGAACCAGGCCTCACAGAACCCCACCAAAACTCATCACAAACGCACACAAATCAACCCCAAGAGCACGCCCAGCGATCAAATCACAGCAAGCATATGCTAATGGAAAAGCTCAAATTAGAAAAATGCAGCTTGAAAAGATGTGTTTTGAGTGCTCTCTTGAATGCGGGTGTTGAGATATGACGAATGTGTGCGGGCAAGGAATTCTGGAATGCATGAGGAAGATCGGCGGAGGTTAGCTAGCTCACTGAAGAAGCAGAGCCGAACACGGACCATTTTGCATCGTATTACTCTTTTTGTCACAACAGATTCCAACACGGTTCCGCCATTTGTAATGCTCTGTCTCTGTTTGTCCCGGTGTAAGGTTTCCATTTCGTCACACCCTTCCGTAGGTCCCCCGTGGGACGTTTTGGTTTCCTGAAACGTCCCACGTGGGATCGTTCGGGATTCTGAAACGTTCCCGGGGGGAGGAGGGGGATTCTGAGACATCTCCACGTGCTGTTTGGATAGATAAATAAACGGTTAGCATTAAAAAAAAAAAAAAAAAAAAAGTATACTGATAGAGAATGAAATAATAAAATGGTAGGTGGCGTGCACTGTAAGCAATACGTACCCGCTGGGGAAAGCAGAGAAATGAATTATGATGGAACAAAGACGGTACAATACAGTACAACACAACTAAACCGGTCTGACTCATGATAGGTTAACAGATTACAACCACAGTTTTCCATCTCAATGCTGTTCTTAATTAGATTATCTTTTATCAACCGTACACAGCCTGTGCTGTCAAGAATTACTCAAACGTCACGTTTTTGTGTTCGGAAATAAGTACCGTGTGAACTTGAAGATTGTTTCTTTATCGATCAAACATCATGCCAGCGACACAGAGTCTACGCTTTGAAGTAGAACACTTTAATAAGCTGCTTTAGATTAATCATCAAAGAAATGCATAAACACATTAATTTTGTCAAATTATTATATTTGGAGATTAGAAATCGTTTTGCACAGTAGATACCATCCGATTCGGCTCATATTGTGCTCATAATTTACGTTAATGCATGTGCTTCTGTGGATAATTTCGTCTTACCCATATGATTTTAAAGTCTGGACAAATTTGTCTATTTTCTAAATGCCTATTCCACCATTTCCACCACCACGCACAATTTCCCTTCTTTTTGTCATCCTCTCTGGTTTTCTATGCCATACACACAGAGACACTCAGAGAGAGAGAGAGAGAGAGAGAATATTTCAGGTGCAGTCATTTCCTTTTATTACATTCCATATCAACCACACGTTCATCAATAAAAGCTTATTTTCTAAAAACATTTTTCCTCCAGTGGAAAGGCAACATGACATACTTCGTCATGTCAAATATCATGAGAAGTATCATCAGAACTGTTCAATAAATAAAGTAAAAATTGATAAATAAATCATCAACAAAGAGAAAAACAAATGCCCACAATGATGAATTGAGGATAAATAATACTTTTTTTGCATTCGTTGCCAGTTGTTTCGCTTGTTATTTTACTGACATTTCTTTTACCAAGTCAATAAAGTTATATTCTGGAACTATACTTAAATATTCATTTCAAATTCCACCTTCAAACTTCCCGCTTTCCCCCAACTCACCATTCACCTCCCTCCCCCTCCACTCCTAAGCGATAACACTCAAATCTATATTCAAAAATCAAAACTTTAACCTAATGTCTACAATCACCAGTGTGTGTGACGGGCCATTAAACAAAATTCATCATCACCATCAAGATAAATAACATGCAGGTGTGAGGGAAATGAGAAATCAGAGAACTGAGTAAAAAAAAGTCCACAAAGTGAGAAAGGCTGTAGGCATTGGTATCTTCTGACCACACAGTCCAATGCTAAACAGTCTACTCATCAGTGGTGTTGCAAACGTACGGCCTTGCTGAAGTGCGTAACAGAATGGAATTAACACGCGTGTACAAAATCTAAGTTGTACAGAACAACACGCAGCAAAGACTTTCCGATCAATGACCTGACTTGACTTATACCTCCTGACTCCTTGTCGAGCATAGGGCTGCCACAGCACCCCTCCAACGGACTCGGTTTGGGGCTGTCCTCTTCAGACGGGTCCGTGTACATCAGGCTGCTTTCATCTCATCCTCCGTGCTTCTTCTCCAGGTCAACTTTGGTCTGCCCACTCTCCTTTAGTTTTGGGGGGTTCCATTCAAATTCCTGTCTTGTGGTGTCGTCTGGAGGCTTTCGAAGGGTGTGGTCTATCCAGCCCCATTTCCTCCTCCTGATCTCCTGGTTTGTTCTTCTCCAGAGGCAGGTGTTTAATATGCTCAATAAATGAGTGCAGGTATGGAGTGGCAGATGGCACTAGTGGTAAAGCGAGAGAATGCACGGGATCCAATCACACACTCACCAGTATCTCCCACCCCTCAACTAGGCCTTGAATGGTGGCCTGGACGCCCTAATCATTCGGATGAGACTAGAGACTGGGGTCCCATGTGTGCCATGCATTTAGCGCATGTAAAAGAACCCAACACCGCAAGAGGATTGCCCCTCCGGCAAAAGTCGGTAGAAAAGTCTACTTTGATACAAAAACAAATACACTTGCAGGCAGTTCAGTCCGCGTCTACTTCCTTAACCAGCATGCTATAATATGATATGGATACTTATATAGCGCCTATCCTCGGTCGGAGACCAAGCTCTAAGCGCTTTACAAACACGGGGTCATTTGTACAACAGACTGCCTACCTGGGTAGAGCCGACTGGCGGCTGCCATTTGGGCGCTCATTATTCGTTTCCTACGTCTTTCAATCAGGTTTCAGTCACACACACATATACTCATACAGACATGCAACATTTTACGTGTATGACCGTTTTGTTTATTTACCCCGCCACGTATGCAGCCATACTCCGTTTTCGGGGGAGGGGGGGGGTGCTTGCAGGGTATGTTATTTCCATAACCCACCGAACGCCGACATGGATTACAGGATTTTTAACATGCGTATTTGATCTTCTGCGTGCGTATACACACGAAGAGGGTTCAGGCACTAACAGGTTTGCACATATGTTGACCTGGGGGTTCAGAAAAATCTCCACCCTTTACCCACCAGGCGCCCTTACCGAGATTCGAACCCGGTACCATCAGATTGAAAGTCCAACGCTTTAACCACTCGGCTATTGCGCCCGAATGTCTAAGTTCCTTGCAATTCTTGTATTTAGAGCCACCTTGACTGAAGACCTCAGGTACACATGCATCACACAGCAATGAATTGGTTTGCTATGTGCACAACGGGGATTTGCGCATTGCTGACATCTAATACTTCCGATATGAACGAAGACTGGCCCTAAAATCTCCCTAGCAGATACCCTGTGGTTATTACAATCATAATGCACGTATCATGTCGAAGTACTTTTAAACCCGGTCACAATACTGTGAAGTGATGGCCTAGAGGTAACGCGTCCGCCTAGGAAGCGAGAGAAACTGAGCGCGCTGGTTCGAATCACGAGTCAGCCGCCGATATTTTCTCCCCCTCCACTAGACCTTGAGTGGTGGTCTGGACGCTAGTCTTTCGGATGAGACGATAAACCGAGGTCCCGTGTGCAGCTTGCACTTAGCGCACGTAAAAGAACCCACGGCAACAAAAGGGTTGTTCCTGGCAAAATTCTGTAGAAAAATCCACTGCGATAGGAAAAACAAATAAAACTGCACGCAGGAAAAAATACAAAAAAATGGGTGGCGCTGTAGTGTAGCGACGCGCTCTCCCTGGGGAGAGCAGCCCGAATTTCACACAGAGAAATCTGTTGTGATAAAAAAAAAAGAAATACAAATACAAATACTTAAAACTTTTTTCCACGGCTCGTAGGCCTCCATCGGTCAGT
>NC_134898.1:23330281-23340281 GCF_041734735.1 Babylonia areolata
TATTCCCTGGCTCGAGTGCCAGAGCCTTCAACTGAAGATCTGGACGGTACCCTCCAGGTCTGTGTTGGACAGGAGTCATGACCTGGGTGCGCCCCGGCGCCTTTAGAGAGTAAGTTTAGGGCCGAAACACTTGACTGAGGGGGGCTTCTTCTCTGAAGACCTTGTACTGTCCAGTTCTCCCTGGAGTTTCTTATCACTGGACAAATATGTGCTGCTACAAAGCGGGTGGTGTACACCGTCACCCCGCCGCCCCCCCCCTACCCCCCCCCCACCCACACACACACACACCCATACCTCCCTGGTTTGGCTCTGTGAGAGAGGAGATGGAGGCAGCTAAACGTGCGCGGTGTCAGGCTTGAAGACTGCCCATTCCACTGGTCTGTATACATCCACAAGCAGCTGTAGAATGCAGCAAAAACAGTCGTGACGAACATCTACTAGCCACCAACTCTATTACAATTTTCATATGAAGCAAAGTAAGGCATGTAAAGAGTGTTGTTTAACAGCACCAACCAACTCGCTGCTCGTAATAAGGGGAACAACCGAATGGTTAAAGCGTTGGACTTTCAATCTTAGGGTTCCGGGTTCGAATCTCCGTGACACCGCCTGGTGGGTGAAGGGTGGAGTTTTTTTTCCGATCTCCAAGGTCAACATATGTGCAGACCTACCAGTGCCTGAACCCCCTTCGTGTGTGTGCGCACGCAGATCAAATACTCACGTTAAAGATCATGTAATCCCTGTCAGCGTTCGATGGGTTATAAAAACAAGAACATACCCAGCATGCACACTCCCGAAAAGGGAGTATGGCTGCGTACATGGCGGGGTAAATAAACAAAATGGTCAACATATGTACAGACCTGCTAGTGCCTGAACCCCTTTCGTGTGTTTTTGCACGCAGAAGATGAAATACGCACGTTAAAGATCCTGTTATCCATGTCAGCATTTGGTGGGTTATGGAAACAAGAACGTATCCAGCATGCACACCCGCGAGCATGTAGTATGTTTGCCTACATGGCGGGGTAAATAAACGGTCATACACGTAAAATGTTACATGTCTGTCTGACTGTGTATGGCTGCGTGCCTGAAATCTGATTGAATGACACAGGAAACAATGATGAGCGCCCAGTGGCAGCCGTCAGTCGGCACTTCCCAGGTAGGCAGCCTGTTGTGCAAATGACCCCGTGTTTGTAAAGTGCTTAGAGTTTGGTATCCGACCGAGGATAGGCGCTATATAAGTATCCATATCAATCAATCAAGAGTCCGTTGTGTCAACTACTGTGCCATCCGCACAGCTTCTTCAAACTTCTGCTGACTATTTTGATAGCACATTACAGTAACCCGCGACAGCCTGGACGATCAACTCCAGAACGTCAGCGATACGTGTGAGATTTGAGAAAATGTGTGATTACTTCAGTTATTTTGAACATGTAAGTGATGAAAGCGTGTGAAAGATTATTGTGTGACCTGCGATCTCGACGCTCTGTCTACCACATCCTGTTTGAACGCCTTGTTGATATTTTACCTGCTCTGATTCATATAATCGATAAATCCTTATGAAACTTGTCCCTCCTCCTGTAAATTAGTATTCGTTAAACCCCTGCTCAAGAAACCTTCCCTTGACCGTTACGAACCTTAAAAAAACTATCGTCTAGTGTATACTAACGTATCATTCGTCTCAACGATAATCGAAAAGACAGGAATTGGAACTATCGTATTTCAAATTGATAATCCCCCAACTCAGGAAGAAGAAGAAGGAGAAGGGAAGTAAGAGCAGCCATTGTGATGCTGCAAGACTCCTTGATTCGACGGTATACCAGCAGAGGTGGTCAAGCTAGAAGATAACGCCCTTCTTCGCCATCTCACAGGCCTATTCACATTATGCTGGGTAAGAGGAGATGTTCCACAAGATCTCCGTGATGCCGTCATTGTCTCTCTGTACAAAACAGAGAGAAATTTAACAACTCAAATTTCAGAGGGGTCACATTATTATCAATAGCAGGGAAGATACTTTCCACGGTAATCCTTGACAGAGTCGTCCCCATGCTCACCGAAGAAACCTACCAGAAAGTCAATGCGGCTTCACAGGAAACCGGAGAACAGCAGACATGATCTTCATCATGCAACAGATACAGGAGATAAGCAGGGAGCAAAATATGGAGCTATGCAGTGTTTCTTGATCTGACCAAAGCCTTCGATGCGATGAGCCGAAACGGGCTCTGGAAGATTCTGTCAAGATGAGAAGGCCCACCAAAGCTTCTTACGATGCTGCAGCAGCTGCAGCTCCACGGCCAGTTGGGGCAAGTGAAACATAGTGGCTTTCTGTATGACCCTTTCCCGATTAACAATGGGGTTAAGCATGGCTGTGTCCTTGCTCCAAGCCTCTTTGCAATCTTTATCAGCATGATGCTTAGAGATTAAAGATGATCTCACAGAATAGTCCACATACGGTTCCGGACTGATGGAAGCGTCTTCAATCTGCGAAGACGTATGGCCCACACCAAAACACTGGAGGAGCTGATTCTGGAAGCGCTTTTTGCAGATGACTGTGCACTCCTTGCCCATGGCAAAGAATCTCTCCGGACAGCCGTCAATCACTTTGCCGAAGCAGCAAAGGCCTCCATCAGAATCCACCACACAGTTCCTACAGCCCTCCACACATCAGATTTGACGGATCAATGCTAAACATAGTTGAGTAGTATGCATACCCTGGGAGTGTCTTCTGTGGCGCAAAAGCATCCAAGGATGTCAACCACCGCATCACAAAAGCCAGTAGCTCCTTTGGCCATATGCAGAAGCACATCTGGTTCAATCACTTGATACGCTTCAACAAAACTCCTTGTATACAGAGCTGCAGTTCTCACTACTCTCCTCTACTGATCAGAAGCCTGGGTTTGTACCGAAAGCAAGTGCAACTTCTGGGGCGTTTCAACCAGCGAACCAACGATGCCTTCGTACCATCTTGGGCATCTAGAGGCACGACTATGTGACAAACATCGAAGTTCTAGAACGAGCCCACACCACCTCCATTGAGGTTATGCTACTGGCCAGCCAGTTTTGATGGGCCTGTCATCCAACACACATGGAGGACACATGGATGCCCAAAGCCCAAAGTTTTCTACAGTGAGCCTTGCCAGGGCAAACGTGACAGAGGAGCCCCACAACAAAAACACTACTAAGACCAGCTGAAGCGACAGCTTTAATGCTGCTGGCATTCAAGAAAAGGGATTGGATCAACAGAAACTAAGAGCTGGAGATCATCTACCAAACGAGGCGCTGAGACCTTTGAAGCTGGAAGAAGGATGGCTGCGGAGGAAAAGCACAGATGGAGCAAAGCATCAGCTGCCCTTCTATCCACATATTTCCTTGGCCTCTGTGTGCCAGGGTGTGTCGCTCAACAATTGCCCTGCACAGCCACCAGAGGGCTTGTCGCCAAGGACCTTCTCAATGATGCTCGGACCCGAGGAACCTGCCACCCATCCTTGTATTGTAAAACGCTGAGAGCAAAATCATTTGATTAGACGCTATTCTTCTTCTTCTTCTTATTATTATTATTATTATTATTATTATTGGTTTGTTGTTGTTTAATGAATAACGTGAAGACATTGGAACCCTAATAATCCATTTAAAAAATGCAATCTTTGTCGGCATGTGTCACAGAGTGACGCTCAGTAAGAGATTCACAATCCCGTTCAAAGATGTCACTTTTTTGGCGCAGAGGGGAGACAGGAGAAGATCTGGCTCTGGTTTAATTCAAAATAATTAAATGTTTTTGAAACGGGCCAGAGACTAGATCCTCTCGGCAGGTGTGAGAGTTATAAATGTGCAGTGTCCGTTGGTGTCGTTGAGAGTTCCCGAATGGGGGATGTGATAGTTGGGTCGTTAGTATTGACATAAGCATTTAGTTGGGCCAACAGCAAAGTGAGAGCTGTATGATCAATGGTTTCTCCATTACATCGGGAGGTCATTTGCAGCTTAATCTTTTGTGAAAGACTTTGACTCTCAAACGAGGAGGCAAACACTGCACTGGCTCTAAGCGCTGCAGCCTTGAGGACTAGTTAGCCTTTGTGAACCATCCCAACTGCGACTGTCCTAAAAACCCTCTTGGTCGAGAAAGTGGGGATGTAACTTTGGCAAGATATTCTCCACTATTATCAAATTCTAGCTGATCAGATATTTGGGACAGCAGTTGCCTCCTCTGCTGTTCTGATGGTCACAGTACGACACCACTGACTATCATACATTACAGGCAAGAAATCTGCAAAACAATCAGGGTTGCAAAAACTGTGGATTTGAGCACAAGAAGAAAAAGTGTAAGACTGAATGTGATGTCACTGCATGGTTTGGGATTTACATTTATCTAAGCTATTTAATGTGACACGAGTGAGCGATGTGATATTCACGGCTGTACTGATTTTTTTCTAAGTCTATTATTTGGAATTATTGCGAGCTGTCATTACACAAGTTTCATCAGACAATACACGGCTGTACTGAATATTGTGCTAAGTCTATCATTTGGAATTATTACGAGCTATCACTTCATTTGTAAAACTGGGTGCTATTTTGTTCTAAGTTTCAGTGTGTTCTATCAAGCGTTCCACGTTGAGGAGAACGGAGAAAAAACATCAGCTTTCACCTTTTATGTGTTTTTACGTGTTCTGGCACCTTTTCTTGCTCTGACTGTTGGTGATGCAATCCTGGTGTCAATCATACCAGTATTGCCTTCTTGTCGTGCATTCACTACCTCACTTACGGACTGGCCATTTCTTTCGGAGGTGAATTGTATAAACCTACTTGGTACATATTGTTGGTAATATATCTGTCGTTGAAAAACTCATACTCAAAATGTATCCCCCACCTCTTTCTTTCTCTGTTTCTCTGTATCCATTTATGTCTCTGTGTGTCTGTGTATGTTTCTCTTTATCTCTCGTGTTTTTCGTTATTAATGGTTAATATGACAAAAAGCAATTAGATTGTATTTAGAAAAGGGGGATACCTTGCATCAAGAGAAAGATGGACTTACAATAGAGATTTAATGCCTGTTGTCACTGTGTATAGATACTTAGGTTTATATTTCTCGACACGTTTGAATTTAGCATTTGCTTGTAAAGATCTCGGTAGTAGAGCTAAAAATGCATTATTGTGTATAATGAAGAAATAGCCATTGTTAAACAAGGATTCTGCAACTTTGTTTTCAAAGTTGTTTGATTTTTATATTCAACCAATGGTACAATGTAGAACTGAAATATAGGGTCTCGATTCTACTGCTGTATATTTGTGAAAAAGTCCACCTGTATGCTTTAACGAAATTGCTCGGACTGTCATTGCAAACACCTGGTGACTTAGTGTATGGTGAAACAGCCAGACTTCCATTGTTAATGTATTCAACACTGGCTGAAAATAAGATGGAAGATCACAGATTATCCCATAAAGCCTATAGAATGCTATTAGACTGAGATAATAGAGGCAAGAGAAATTGGGTGTCTGATGTGAGAATGAAACCTTGTGAGTATGGTTTTGGTTTTGTGTCGGAGATAGCAGTGAATTTAGTCATGTATTTCGTAGAAGATTAATTGATTGTAGATGGCAAAATTGGAATTTCCCATGTAGCGACAGATTTGATTTGTATCGAATGTTTTGTCATATACCTTATAATATGCCAGTTTATATGTCAGTGAGATTTGAAAGACATCTGAAATGTACTTTGATAAGATTTAGGTTGGGTGTTACTGAAATATTATTATCGGTATCGAAAATCATGTGTCCAAAATTTGATTTGTCCAATCTATAGAAGACGATGTTCACTTTGTGCTGTGTTGCCCAGTATTGAGAGATCTCAGAGAATAGTTTATTACAGTTAAATACTGTCAATACCCTGTTCAGAATTATCATGTTAATGTCACCAACAAAGATTGTCAAGGAGTTCGCTCTGTATCTGTATCAAGCACTCAAAAGGAGAAGTGTATATGTTACATCATGAAGACATTTTGATTGTATGACCAGCATTTTACTGTATATCCCCTGTGGTCTATATGAATAAACCTCTCTCTCTCTCTCTCTCTCTCTCTCTCTCTCTCTCTCTCATCATCATCATCATCATCATCATCATCATCATCATCATCATATTAGTTTCAGACAGACACGGCTGTCGGAATGGAAGCAACAAAAAGGCTGTTGACCTCTGACACATGGAACGACTCAACGACAGCAGAAGCACATGAAATCACATCCCAGTGGCCTTGGACCTCTTTTACGATATACATTGTCAGTCAGTACCTATGGATCTACTATCCTCCTGTCCTCCTTCTCTTGGGGATCTTTGGAAATGCTATGACGATCGTCATCATGAGAAGAATCAAGTCAGATGAATCCACCATCAACATATACTTCACTGCCTTGGCTGTGATGGACACGATTCATCTCTTCACTGCTACTATGGAAATTTGGATGAGCCAATTTAACGTGGGATTGAGAACAACACATAATGTGGTCTGCAAAATCCAAACATGGCTGTATACAGGAAGTAGCACAATTAGCGGTTGGTATCTTGTTTGTATGACTGTACACAGAGCAATCTCTGTTGTGTGGCCACATCGTGTCAACGTATTGTGCACACGCCGGACTGTTCTTCTGCTGCTTTCTGGGGTCACTGTTTTCTTTGCTCTTCTTTACACGCATTACATGGTTGGCTTTGATATTGTTTATGTTGCCGCACGGAACAACTACTGGTGTACAATGACGGATAGCAATCAGTTTTATCTGTACTTTTTAGAAAACATATTTGTATATATAGAGCTATCAGTCTACTGTCTCTTGCCGTTTATTTTCTTAGTTGCCTCAAACAGCGTTCTAATTTGGAAACTCGTTGTGTCAGTGAAAGAGGCCAGCAAGCATCTAACCCAGGGAGACTCTGACCAAGTTCAGGCTCACAGAAAAGCAGCCAACTCCGTGACCCTGACTGTGATCACAGTGTCCGTAGCGTTTGTTGCTCTGACTTTGCCAACATCCATCAATTTCATTGTGAATTACTTTGATATATATAGCGACATGTTAACAGCCTATGAACGTGCCACATCGTCTTTTATCCATGCATTCACTATTTTACTGGGTCACACGAACCACGCCGTGAATTTCTACCTGTACTGTCTGACCGGGAGGAGGTTCAGGGAGGAGTCCATGAAGGTTATGTGTTGTAGGTAGAAGATACAGTCATGTAGTTCTGAAAACACGAAATGACTTAACTTTCTGTGTTACTCACAATCGTCTTCTTGCTTTCCTCTAAGCGTGATATATAGATGAACTGAAAAAAGGAACGAATACATTATCAACCTGGTTCATGTATTTCGCGAGGGTATTATGGCCAGCTGAACGGACCCCAAGATTCATTACATAACAGCAAACCTTACATCCGCACATATATTTTGATGTATGCTGGGATACATGTGTTGGTAATTGTGTTCACGACTAGATAGTTATCTTCGTATTCATGACACTTCCAGTGCGCTCAGGCAGTTAACCCATTGTCTAAAATTTAAAAATTCTGGTGATTCCCTTCTGCACATGCTCTCAGTGTTACTTCTCACTGCACCACGGTTCAAAGCATTGTGAGAGAGTTCACAAAACACGTGCTATCCGCAAAGCACGCCTGTTTTGTCGACATAAACAACGCTACAAAAGGATCCACCATGTTTACCTCTGCTTCATGAGCTGTCACCCTTGGCAGCTAGTAAGGTTAATTGCTTTCTGATTGTAGACCCGCGTGTTGGCTCTTGTGTTCCTGAATACTGGATATTGCTTACCCTTGGGCAGTTTGCCTTGCCTATGGCAGATTACCCGCACGTACAAATTTACCCGCAGGCACGGCGGTCACTTGAATACGGCCCAGGTGTGTTCATGAAGAGCTTTACAAAAGCCAGCTGAGTATATCAACTGGAGGCTCGAAAATGTCAGCAGGACATCATTCCCCTTTGTTTGTTTGTTCCTGTAGAATGGGGGTAGTGACAGGAGGTGCTCTTCCCAATTCTACATGCTGAATCCACGCTCAGATTAGGACCCGCCAGAGTATCTGTGATGAAGCTCAGGATCCCAGAACTAAGATTACACACACTTATTTCCTGGTGTGCAGTTTGGGGGGCAATGTATCAGGTTTTCTTAATTAGATTGAATTGGTTGATCAGATTGTCAATACTGCTTCACCAACGGCTTTTTTTCTTGTTTTTTTTTTTTTTTGTTTTGTTTGTTTTTTGTTTGTTTTGTTATGGGGTTTTGTTTTTTGTTGTTGTTTGTTTTTGTGTTGTTGTTTTTCTGTTGTTTTTTTTTTTTTTTTTTTTTTGGGGGGGGGGTTCTTAGCTATGCGCACATCTAAACATCCAAGTGATCATCATGCATTCACTTCTCTCTGACATAGCAGAGAACCCAGTACACGTTAACATACTGATCATTATCGGCTCACATACATCAAATAAAATCTTTCATGCAGAATTCAATTACGCTGACATTATAAATCATAATCCTGGGATATTCTGCACTCTTACCTGTCCAGGGTTTTATTCACACACTCACAGTATGTCATCAGCAACGTACTTGACTCTATTGACTGCAGCTAGCTCCAAAAACAGTGGTATTGGATGAAATGTCCTTGTTAAGACGATAGATTTCGCGTCCAGTCAGTGCTCTCTTGCGGATCGTCAAATGACGTCCAAATCAGACACAGCAGTCTCATTAATCTTTCGGGGTAGCTAGGATTAGGGAGCGTCCTCGTGTTCGTTTAACAAAATATTCTCTCTCCCCCGTCTCTTCTTTTTTTCTAATCCTTCTTTTTGTTTACTTCAGTCTCGGTTTCTCACGTCTCCTGTCACCTCGCTTCACTATTCTATTTTTCTCTCTCTCAATCCACCTTCTTTCTATTCAGTTTTCCTTGTAAAGCATTCCGCTCAGAAAAGTCAATCAGAAGTCCATGGAGCTTTATCGCACAGCATCATATGTATCACTACGTATCACACTCATAGAATACACCTTTTCTATTCTATCTGACATAAAACTCACAATGCTTTCGGATAACTTTTTTGTACATTTGCTCAAACCTGACAATAGCATAAAATCTTCAAATCGGATTATTTTCGAGTCCATGGTTTTAGAAGTGCCTTCTCTCCAAAGACGAGACCCCCAACATTCCATGTAAATGGAGGCAGCCTCCTAGTTGATCATATAAACTGTTAAATTATAAACAATGCCCAGCATGGTACTTGGGAAGAAACTCCTACTCGTATAGTTGTGGACTTACTGATGCCCAAGGCTAACCATTGGCTAAAATGATGGAGCCACGCGCGCCTCTTCGCTCAACTGATAACACGATATACAATGGCTGATTTACAATACAATACAATACAATGCAATGTAATATAATATAATATAACATAATTCTATTCATCCATTTGGAAATTAAATTGTGCATCCAGAGGCTCGTCGCTCACTATTCACAATATCTCAGCCAACAGCCAAGTCCAACACACTCGCAACATGACAAATGTTCGACAAAAGATAAAACAGCAATGCATAAAGCTAAATACACACAAGCAAGTAACACAACACAGCGGGCACATTTCCCACACACACACACCCAAGTTCCCTTACCCTCCAAAACACACAAACACACACACACACACACACACACACACACACACACACACACACATACCCTGATTCACAGACTGCCAAAGCATACTGAGAATACCTACGAAGGTAGTCAGCTCCAGCAGTGTCCTTCCCTTGAACTGCCTGTACGATAAACAAGAATGGTTGCAACCATGGTGTTCACTTCATCCAGTAGCTACTGAAAAACCTTTCCCAAGATGTAAAAAAGGCTGAGGAAGACAGAGCAAAGCTCTAAATCTGAGGTTGTACACATGATGAAAACAATTCTATCATGGGATAGCAGCAGGAACGGGTTCTTGCTGGCACAAAATTTCAGCTTCTGACCCCTTTTCTTCTCTTTTCTTTTGTC
>NC_134898.1:23345281-23390281 GCF_041734735.1 Babylonia areolata
TAAGACTCACGAATCGACTTCCATGCGTAATCATAGTAACGGCAGACTTCATTGGTGTCTTTTTGATCAATCATGGATAAGAGAGGCATTAGAATATGAAATAGCTCAGTGCACCCAAAAACGTACATTATAGAATTTATTAAAGAGGAACACATATAAACTCCACTAGGCATTTTCTCAAAGCTGGCGGTTAATCTAGAATACACGAAGAGTCTTTTTCCAACTCTGCTGCTGTCACCGATTTGAAATTCATATGATAAGAGTAAGTGACCCTGTTGCAGAACCTATTCATGTTAATAACATGAGGCTAGTTAAAACATTTTCAGATAGTGCGACTTGATAGAAGAAGGGATACACTGCCTAAGGACTACTACAGAGAACGACAAGAGAGGCAAGGCCTTCAAGACTCACTTGTGACTGAGAGTAAAACACACAAGCTTTTTATGTATTGAGTATAATTTCAAAATGTAATGTTTAAGATGAGAAAGATCAGTTTAAAGCAAATTAAGTCCCCTAGCATTAATTACAGAGTAATTTCCCTTTTTTACTATCTGCACCAAACGTTTGCAAAATAAATATAACTTCCATGCTTAGCAAAAGAAGTTCCTGTTTGAACAAAAAATGATAATAATGACTGCTCTTGTTGTTGGGTCAGAATATCAGATCAAAGTGCCAAGTTTAGAGAATACAAAAAATATAAATATAACAGTAAATGCAGTTTGCATATAATTAGGCTTCTTTTTTTTCTTCTTTTTTGTTGTGCCCATCCCACAGGTGCAATATTGTTTTAAACAAGATGACTGGAAAGAACTGAATTTTTCCTATTTTTATGCCTAATTTGGTGTCAACTGACAAAGTATTTGCAGAGAAAATGTCAATGTTAAAGTTTACCACGGACACACGGACACACACACACACACACACACACACACACACACACACACACACACACACACACACACAACCGAACACCGGGTTAAAACATAGACTCACTTTGTTTACACAAGTGAGTCAAAAATTAAAATCGATACAGCACAGCTAACACTGCTGTAACACTGCTGTCAGTAATGACTTTAACAATGTCGCTGGTTAGTGAGGATCTCCATTATATTTTGATGATTTCTTCTTCTGGTGAAAAAAATCAGAGGCATATTTCTCGCTAACTCTAACATGGACATGTGTTTTGTGTTTGCTGGACATTAAACTTAGCACTTTTGATAAACAATAAGTGCTATGTTGTGTCTGTGATCAAGTGTACCAGCGGATGTGTACTGCGTTCATTCAATATGAATGATTGTAAGAAGCACCCAATACAATCAACAAACCGGGGAGAAGTTTCAGTTTCAGTTTCACTTTCTCAAGGAGGCGTCACTGCGTTCGGACAAATCCTACACCACATCTGTTGAGCAGATGCCTGACCAGCAGCATAACCCAACGCGCTTAGTCAGGCCTTGAGTGCATGCTTACATATTTGTGTACCTATGAAAGTGGATTTCATTTTACGTAATTTCGCCAGAGGACAAAACTCTCGTTGCCATGGGTTCTTTCTCAGTGCGCCAAGTGCGTGCTGCACACGGGACCTCGGTTTATCGTCTCATCCGAAAGACTAGACGCTCAGTTTGATTTTCCAGTCAAACTTAGGAGAAAGGGCGAGAGCGGGATTCGAACCCACACCCTCACGGACTCTCTGTATTGGCAGCTGAGCGTCTTAACCATTCTGCCACCTTCCTTCTCCCGGGGAGAAAAGAATAATAAATACATTTCATTTTCAAAGAGACGTTTTGTTATTTCTAGTTTTCACCTTTTTATTCCTTCAAGATATTACACAATACACAACTTGTACGTCAATTATCTTCTTCGTGGATAAATTCAAGCAATGTTTAACGAGTGTTTACGTATGCCAGGATTTTTTTCTGAGGTGCACACACACAGTACCATTGTAACACAGCCGATTCACAATAGATTCGAATAAGATAAGACTTAGATAAGCAATTCTTTGGTTTTTATTTCTTTCAGCACTGTCCCTTGCTCTGAATGTTGGTGATGTAAATGAAGTTTCATCACACTGACATCGCCTCCTTGCGTTGTGTCCGGTGTCGTGTATTTACCACCTCACTCAAGATACTGGCCTCTTCTCTGTTTGGGTTGAAGGCTCAGTATATTGCAGGTACCATAAAAATCCACCATGGAACTCAAACCAACACTGAAATACGTCATCGATTCTCTCTCTCTCTCTCTCTCTCTCTCTCTCTCTCTCTCTCTCAATATCTTGATTTCAGACTGTTTCAGACTGGAAGACTTCAGTCTAGCAACGGAAATGATGCTGGTCTCTGATACAAGCAACGACTCCGTGACAAGACAAACACGTGAAACCATATCTCAGATGCCTTGGACCTCTTTTACAATATACATTGCCACTCAGAACTTGTGGGTCTACTATCCTCCGATCATCCTTCTCTTGGGGATCTTTGGAAATGTCATGACCATCATCATCATGAGACGAACAAAGTCAGATGAATCCACCATCAACTTTTACTTCACCGCTATAGCTGTTATAGACACAGTCTATCTCTGCACTACTACTTTGGACACTTGGATGAGCCAGTTTGGCTTGGAACTTAGAACAACACATAATGTTGTTTGCAAAATCCACACCTGGCTGTACACAGGAGGCAGCACAATCAGCTGTTGGTATCTTGTCTGTATGACTAGTACACAGAGCAATGTCTGTTGTGTGGCCACATCGTGTCAACGTATTATGCACACGCCGAACTGTTCTTCTGCTGCTTTCAGGAATCACCGTCTTCTTTGCTCTTCTTTACATGCATTACA
Organism: Babylonia areolata; assembly: GCF_041734735.1. Taxonomy (NCBI): domain Eukaryota; kingdom Metazoa; phylum Mollusca; class Gastropoda; order Neogastropoda; family Buccinidae; genus Babylonia; species Babylonia areolata. The sequence goes on from NC_134898.1 coordinate 23,348,114, forward strand.
TGGTTGGCTTTGAGAGAGTTTATGTCGCCGCACTAAACAGTTACTGGTGTACAACAACTGACAGCAATCACATTTACCTGTACTTTTTTGAAAACATATTTGTATATATAGAGCTGTCAATCTATTGTCTCTTGCCGTTCATTTTCTTAGTTGCCTCAAACAGCGTTCTAATTTGGAAACTCGTTGTGTCAGTGAAAGCCGGCAGACACTTAACCCAGGGAGACTCTGATCAAGTTCAGGCTCACAGAAAAGCAGCCAACACCGTGACTCTGACTGTGATCACAGTGTCTGTAGCGTTTGTTGCTCTGACTTTGCCAACATCCATCAATTTCATTGTGAATTATCTTGCCGTATATAACGAGGAGGTCACGGGCTATAAACGTGCCACTTCATCTTTCCTTCATGCAATGACGTCTTTGTTGGGCGACACTAACCATGCAGTGAATTTCTACCTGTACTGTCTGACCGGGAGAAGGTTCAGGGAGGAGTTCATCAAGGTCATGTGTTGTGGGAAGAAGAGGCAACGGCGAAGTTCTGAAGTCACGCCGTGACTGAACAGTGTATTCTTTCTTCGCAATAGTCCTTTTCCTTTTTATCTGTCTAAATCTGATACATAGTGGAGTCCACAAGGAGAGCAAGTACGTCTTCTTTTTTCTTTTTCTTTTTTTTTTCTTTTTTTGTCCAAATGTTCTTATTGCATGGACATCGTGGTCGTTTCAATCAGGTGTGCAAACATCAGTGATCAGTAATTTATGACATGAACAACAATCCTTCAATCCACTCAGACATGTTGATGTGAGCAAGGTAAAATTGAAACACACACACACACACACACACACACACACACACACACACACACACACACACAACACACACACACACACACACACACACACACACACACACACACACACACACACACACACACAAGATCTAACGTGGCAAATTATAGGCACTCGATCTTTTTGAATTGTGTTATAACTCCGTGTTCGGTTGTCTCTGTGTTTGTGTGTGTGTGTGTGTGTAAACAGGAGGGGACTTAACTCTGGCTCGCTTCGCTACGAATGAGACAAGACGATATGTTTCACATAAGCAGCAGGGGTTGTCAGTCACCTTTGAATTGAGAGTGACAACCAGATACAAGAAAATCAATACTGATGCTCAGAAAGAATGCCTTACCATGCAAAAAGACATTGACATCATTTTCAAATTGACTCAACAAAGCCATATAGCTCTTCTTCCTGACAAAAACAATGATAGTTACCACACAAAACAAAGACGTCACTTCAAACTGATTCTTGCTAGAATGATTTGTAGACTGGTTGACCAGTATTTCTCCATACTTATCTACACTGTGTGTAGAAATTTTAGTAATTAGGATCAGGGAATATTGAGGTATTAAGAGGTGCTAGTGGCACAGAACACATAATTTTGCAGTTTTTAATTCAATTTTCGAATTGTAATAATAAAATCAAACGTAACTGTATATTAACAATGGAAACTCTGATAATGCTACAGTGAAAAAGAAATCCATTTGTTTTGCTTCTCGTGGAAAGACATCAGACTTCGTGGTCTCCAAGTCGACGGGCGCAATAGCCGAGTGGTTAAAGCGTTGGACTGTCAATCTGAGGGTCCCGGGTTCGAATCACGGTGACGGCGCCTGGTGGGTAAAGGGTGGAGATTTTTACGATCTCCCAGGTCAACATATGTGCAGACCTGCTAGTGTCTGAACCCCCTTCGTGTGTATATGCAAGCAGAAGATCAAATGCGCACGTTAAAGATCCTGTAATCCATGTCAGCGTTCGGTGGGTTATGGAAACAAGAACAAACCCAGCATGCACACCCCCGAAAACGGAGTATGGCTGCCTACATGGCGGGGTAAAAACGGTCATACACGTAAAAGCCCACTCGTGTGCATACGAGTGAACGCAGAAGAAGAAGAAGAAGAGTGGTCTCCAAGTCGTTGTTGACTTCCTTGTCGATCTGCCCTGACTGCTACCCTGTATTCTCACTCCGTTCGGACAAAGACATATACGCCACACAACAACTACAGCATAACCCTACGCGCTTGTCAGTCCTTGAGTGCATGCTATTTATTTGTGTTCCCATTAGAGTGGATATCTCTTTTCCATTTTGCAAGAGGACAACCCTTTTGTTGCCGTGAGTTCTTTTACGTGTGCCAAGTGCGTGCTCACACGAGACCTCGGTTTATCGTCTCATCAGAAAGACTAGATGCTCAGTTTGATTTCCCAGTCTAATTTGGGAGAAAGGGCGAGAGCGGCATTCAAACCCACACCCTCACAGACACTTTGTTGGCAGATAAACGTCTTAACCACTCTGCCACCTTCCCAACCGTATTTAGGAAACAGAAATGATTAGAAATGATTCCCCCATCAGGCAGAATCGGTCTCAAGATATTTGCAAATAATCAGTTGAAATGACAATCGATGAAAGAGTCATCGAATACTTCATTCTTCTTCTTCTTCTTCTTCTTCTTCCGTTCGTGCATGACCGTTTTCACCCCGCCATGTAGGCAGCCACACTCCGTTTTCGGGTGTGTGCATGCTGAGTATGTTCTTGCTTTATTAACCCATCGAACGCTGACATGGATTACAGGATCTTTAACGTGCGTATTTGATCTTCTGCTTGTGTATACACACGAACGGGGTTCAGGCACTGGCAGGTGTGGGAGATCGTAAAAATCTCCACCCTTTACCCACCAGGTGCCGATACCGAGATTCGAACCCGGGACCCTGAGATTGAAAGTCAAACGTTTTAACTACTCGCCTATTGCGCCCGTCGGATACTTCATTCGACAGTGGACACTGATTAGCTTAAGTTGAAATTATGATGACATGTCGATACCCATGGAAATTAAACACGTGAACAGTTATCACTACAGGAAGTGGAATCCGTTCTGTGTGTCTTGTAGTTATTCACTTTATATCTACCACACCATCCTCGTTGTCTTTGTTCTCCTCTTTCCATTTATCATCCATCCCAACGATACTTTTTTATTTATTTGTTTATTCATTTGTTTACTTTATTCATAAAAATACATTTGTGCTTACAACTAATGTATTGTAACTGATCATGTGCCACCTTTGTCTGAAGAGACCAGGGGATGTGTTGAGAAACGACTTTTTTGTTTTCTTTTTTCTCAGCATCCCTGGAAGGCTCTCTCTCTCTCTCTCTCTCTCTCTCTCTCTCTCTCTCTCTCTCTCTCTCTCTCTCTTCTTTTTTTTTTTTTCATTCCATCATCATTTTTCTCCCTTCTGTTGTCTATTCTCTCTTTCTCTTCTTTTTTTCGTATTCTTTTTTATGTCTCATATTTTCGATCTCTTTTCTTCCCAATGGCATGTTCGAACACTTAAAGACCATGCAACATTATTACACATACATGATGGTTTCACTCATATTGACTGAAAGAGAAACACGGTACACACACACACACACACACACACACACACACACACACACACACACACACACACACACACACACACACTGTCTCTCTGTCTCTCTGTCTCTCTCTGTCTCTGTCTCTGTCTCTGTCTCTCTCTCTCTCCTTTACTCGCGTGGGGGAATGATTTAATTCAAACACCAGTGAATCAAAACACAGGTGTAAATGTAGCCAAGCACTCTGCTTCACTGACTGTTTACGACACAAGCAATAGCAGACGCCTTTTCCACCACCGGTCTTTAATGACTCGCACAGACTGTGTGACCCCATTCCCGGTTTGAATGCAAAGACCATTCAAAAGCTATTCTCTAAATATTTATTAAATCAAGTTTCTGTATCATTCACTACAATATTATATTTGTTGTGCTTACACACACACTGTAATTAGTTAGAAGCATACTTGATTTCAGTTTAATCATCAGTGGGTCTAAAGATTTCAACTGACGCTAAGTTTACGTCATTTTGTTCTTCTCGTCACACAACCACTCCACACCTAGTGTTGCTGTACACCATTGGGTGATCTGAAACTTGTGTTTCTGCTTCACAGTATTTAATCAAATAGCTCTTTTGTCGGATCAGTAAACTGCAAGTATTATATACTGGCAGAAACGTCGCAGTTCCGTCTTTAAATCTATACTATTTGTGTTTGCCTACGTTAAATTGATTTAACAGTTTGCAATTTTCCGTGATGAGCTTGCTAAAACTGACCCTTTTCAGGTGACTTAAATTAAGATTATAAATTCATCGTAAATAATCAACACTCCATTTTATACGCATTAGAAAGTAGGTGTTGAACTGTTTCTTTTGCGACCAGTCCGACGTAAATTGGTTAAAGAAAGATTTAGAAATCTATCATTGAATACCTTGTGACAAACACAATGCTAATGGAAACTGTAAATCGTATTCTTTGACACAGTACTTGTGTTCATATGAGTATGCTGATATTGCCTTAGTTTGGTTTATTTGGTTCAGTTATTGCTTTGACATGTAGTCACAGTTTGGTTATGACTGATTTAGAAAATCGCCATGTCGTTATATGCTTGTAGGAGTATTCCATTTAATTCTTTTCAACGTCACAGTCAGTGACGCCTCATGACACTGATAGTTTGTTTGAGAATGTTCTAGTGAATGATGTGTTCTTTCTCATTTGCTGTCACTGATGAAGGTTAGGTTACTTATCAGCTTCTGGGGAGAAGATTTAAATGTTGCACACAAGCTGTACTTAACTGTTAATGTTTGGCACAAAACTGGATAACTTTTGTAGGTTCATTCACCACTTAATCGTTAAGCCATGATGGTTCTTCCAATCTTTGTATTGAGCACTGACTATCTGGTCTCTCAGTTTGCCAGTATAATATCAAAGCCACTGATTCTATTATCTTGTTTATTATTCATGTATTATTTCACATGCTGATATCAGTTATGCTGCTACAGTGTTTCACTGATTCTCAGTACTCTAAGATGTGTGCAGTATTCTGTTGTAATTACAAGATAGTGTTGGATTCTTATCAGTTATTGGTTAAAACCAACTGGTATGTATCACAGTCTGTGCATTGTAATTTTGCGGTTATGCTCTCTCCTATATGGCTTACTCCAGTATAGTGCTACACGATAACTGATTCATTTGAGTCACTTTAACACAGTATGAGCTTTACTTAAATCTATACTGTCAGTGTACTTTCACTAAATCATCTACCTTTAACCACTTTATCTACACTATTCAAATGTATTAGAAATGTCATTTGATGTCAGTGTTTGGTCTTCACACATATGCATTATCTTATTTTATGTTGTTGCTTATCCCAAACTGAGTGGTAGTCTTTCCATGTAACGTGTATACATGTGCTTTACTATTCACTTGCATTCCTGTCATTACTTAATTACCTTTGTTTACTTGTATCTTATCAGTACACTGTTTTCTCTGAGTCTTCTCATCTTCTTTTCCTTGTCTTCTTATAACTATTGTAATAAAACAATAGAAAACCCTTTTGTGACTGGCCTGCTATATGCCCCTGGCTGCGCGTGGATAATTTCTATCCTTTAATTCAGTAAATCATTAGTAATTCTTTTGTACCGTCCCCTTTCATAATAATAAACCAATCGGGATCATGGTTTACAAAAGTGATGTCACCAACAGGATATTGATCTGACAGGATTTTGATCCTTCAAAATATCCTTACAACAGGATATAGATCTACAACAACATAGATCCAAATCATTCTTTAATGTTTAAATCCTTTTATCCAACTCAAAATTAAAGTCCCTTACCACCAAGTGTACTTTGTTACAACTTGGCATTGTGAGCAAGGATGTTTTAATTCTTTAATTCTCTTACGAAAATCAAAGCCCCTTGCCACAAACTCTATCACATAAAAAGAACAAGCAATGAGCTGGCAAGGAACCCTGATAGATGAGGCACTCAATTTAAGACTGGCCACAGGTTTGTGTACATGACGGTACCAGACACACCGCTGCGACCAGTCTCGAAAATTGGAGTGTTTATTCGCATACCGCAGGCATTCAAAACGACCTTCACGACAAGCACGTGCCGGCAGATTAAAACAATGGGATTGTTTTGAAGGGCTGCCGGCAACAAGAGCATACAAAATTGATTGCCCTGTTACTGCATCCCAGACACTGGTGGAGAACACAAATCAGTTTCAGTTTCAGTTTCTCAAGGAGGCGTCACTGCGTTCGGACAAAGCTATATACACTACACCACATCTGCTAGGCAGATGACTGGCAGCAGCATAACCCAACGCACTTGTCAGACCATGAGTGCATGCTTATGTTTGTTTACCTGGTGGTTTTTGTTGTTGTTGTTTTGTGGGGGGTTTTTTTTGTTGTTTGTTTGTTTGTGTTGTTTTTTTACATAATTTTACCAGAGGACAACACTCTCGTTGCCATGAGTTCTTTTTCAGTGCGCCAAGTGCGTACTGCACACTGGACCTCTGTCTATCATCTCATCCGAATGACTAGACGCTCAGCTTGATTTCCCAGTCAAACTTGAGAGAAAGGGTGAGAGCGGGATTCGAACTCACACCCTCATGGACTCTGTATTGGCAGCTGAACGTCTTAACCATTCTGCCACGTTCTACCATCAAAGAAGCACCAGTGGCCGAATAGTAAGAGCGCTGGTTTCTCACCCGAGTTTCCTGAGTTCGATCCCCGGCGCACCTGGTGGATGGGGCTTTTTTCGATCTCCCAGGTCAACTTATGTGCAGACCTGCTAGTGCCTGAACCCCCTTCATGTGCATACAAGTGCAGAAGATCAAACGGGCACATACAGATGCTGTGATCAGTGTCAGTGTTATGTTTGGTTGTTTATGGAAACAAGACCATACCCAGCTTGCAGTCCTTCAAAAACGGAGTATAGTGAAAAGTAAACAAACGGTGTTACACGTAAACGATTGCATGTGTGTGTGTGTGTGTGTGTGTGTGTGTGTGTGTGTGTGTGTGTGTGTGTGTGTGTGTGTGTGACTGAAGCCTGACTGAATGTCAAAGAAAACGAATAATGAGCACCCAAAATATCTCTAAGTCAGTTCTACCTAGGAAGGCAGCCTGTTGTGCAAATGACTCCTTGTTTGTACAGCGCTCAGAGCTTCTGTCCGGGGAAAGGCGCTGTATAAGTATTCGTATCATCACCATCTTCATCATTATCACCATCACCATCACCATCACCATCAGCCACTGAGACACAGTAGCCCAGCCAGCCGACACCAATGCGATGCGAGAAACATCACTGCATGTCCACATCATGACACAAGCCGAGGAAGCTGTTACTCTGCGTTACAGTCAATATCGGAAACTCACATGCCCATTTCCACAGAGGGAACAAGAAAAAGTGACAGAGAGGGAGCTGCCCTACGCCGTATGTCTAAGCTGAAAGATAGAGCAAAGGTTATCTCTAAATTGTATTACTCTTTTCTGTCGCAACAAATTTCTCTGTGTGAAATTCGGCTGCTCTCCCCAGGGAGAGAGCGTTGTTACACTGAGAGTGCCACCCAATTTGTTGTTGTTGTTGTATGTTTCCTGTCTGCAGGTGTTTTTTTTTATGTTTTCCTATCAAAGTGGATTTTTCTACAATGTTTTGACAGGGACAATCCTTTTGTTGCAGTGGGTTGTTTTACGCGCGTTAAGTGCATGCTTCACACGGGACCTCGGTTTATCGTCTCATCCGAATGACTAGCGTCCAGACCACCATCAAGGTCTAGTGGAGGGGGAGAAAATACTGGTGACTCTGTCGGGATTCGAACCAGTGCGATCAGATTCTGTCGCTTCCTAGGCGGACGCGTTACCTCTGGGCCATCACTCCACAAACGAAGATTGGCATTCTTCAAAATGGAGTCTCTCTGGGACCTCTTGGATATAGCAGGCTGATGAACATGCCAGTCTCGTTAATGGACTCCGTTGTGGAAGTGTTTTTGACCACTGCGGCGGACCCTCTGGCAGTGTGTGTGTGTGTGTGTGTGTGTGTGTGTGTGTGTGTGTGTGTGTGTGTGTGTGTGTGTGTGTGTGTGTGTGTGAATAATCATATTCAGATATGTATACGTATGAGGATATTGGGGTATGGATATGCATATGTGTCGGTGGATGGTTGGACTTGCGTGTCTGTGAGACTGCAAATGATTATGGTGCATGTGCTTTATCATGGCCTGACATGTGCGTTGGGCTGGGCTGTTTTCAGGCATCTGTCAAGGCCGGTTGGGGGTTGTGTATATGGATTCATCCGAACGCAGTGACGCCTCCGTGAGAAACAGAAAATGAGTGATAAGGGAGTAGAGCTGCCATTTCTTTCGGAATCCCTTGATGATTATAGGCCACCGAGCTGTTGGTCTGTTCCAGTTTTCTTTCAGAGCTGCTAAAGGCATCTGTTTCTGGTCTGTAGTTCGCTGGGACTCAGATTGTACTGTTTTGCATTGTATTGTATTGTATTGCATTGTATTATATTGCATCATTGTATTGTATTGTATCGCTTTGGATCGCATTGCATCGCACCGTATGGCATTGAATTGTATTGTATTGTATTGTCACTGTGGATTTCTCTGTGTAAGATTATTCCCAGGGAGTGCAGCGTTACATTGTTGTTGTTCTTATCTGCAAGTGTGCTTGTTTTATCATCAAAGTGTTTTGTTTTTCACCAAATTTTGTCATGTATTGTATTGTATTGTATTGTAGTACTCTTTTTGTCACAACAGATTTCTCTGTGCGAATTTTGGGCTGCTCTCCTCAGGGAGAGCGCGTCGCTACACTGAGAGCGCCATGCATTTTTTTGTATTTTTTCCTGCCTGCAGATTTTTATGTTTTCCTATCGAAGTGGATTTTTCTGCAGAATTTTGCCAATAGGAAAAGCAAATAAAACTGCACACAGGAAAAAATACAAAAATGGGTGGCGCTGTAGTGTAGCGACGCGCTCTCCCTGGGGAGAGCAACCCGAATTTCACACAGAGAAATCTGTTGTGACAAAAAGATAAATACAATACAATACAATACAATACAATATAATACAATACAAGGACAATCCTCTTTTTTTGCCATGGGTTCTTTTACGTGTGCTAAGTACATGCTGCACACGGCACCTCGGTTTATCGTCTCATCTGAATGACTACCGTCCAGACCACCACTCAAAATCTAGTGGAGGGGGAGAAAATACTGGCGATTCTGCCGGGATTTCAAGCAGTGTGCTCAGATTCTCTCGCTTCCTAGGCGGACGCGTTACCTCCAGACTATCACTACACCACTTTGTTGCCGAGGGCTCTTATCATCTCATCCGAAATATTAGCACTCTTACTACAACCCAAGGTACAGTCGGAGGCAGGTGAGAGAGGGAAAGAAGCAGGGTCGGGTGTGTGTATCACTCACAGGCCGTGCGGGGATCGAACACGTAGACACTCACTTCCCAGTTGGGGCGTTTAACCACTAGGCCACCATTCCACCAATGGGGACGACACTGCATGACTGTGCAAGAAAGGTGTGTTAGGTGTGCGAACATGGTGAGGAGAAAAGCCCACCATTTTATTAGGTATGATGTAATAGCATGCAGTTAGGTGGGTTAATCTCCCACAGGAGAACAAGAAGCAAAGGAGCCTATGGTCACGGAAGGGAGATAATAAAGACAGGATGTTGGATGAGGGTAATGCCTTTCTCGAGTTCTTTCCCTTCAAATGGGGTTTTGGCCTCACTGAATAAAATTCTGATTCTAATTCTCCCTACTAAACTGACCTCTCTCCTGCAACATCTGACCTAGCTGAGTAGGCTCATGATTATGCAGTTTAACGAAATATGAAGTAACGATAACTGTACCCTTATTATAACACTGAATGCGAAAGGTCTTACAAATGACTTGTGGTGAAAAACAAACTGCATCAGGAAAAATAAAATTCGAAACACACATAAGACAAAAAAAAAAGTAAATATTTTGTGTCGAAAATTCTGACTGTTTTCTATTGATATGGACTATCTGTAAAAAAAAAAAAATGTAAATACAAGTGAATTCAACCCGTTCTTATACAAACTCTCTGAACATATCCAAGCCACAAACTGCACTGCTCACATCAGTTTACTTCCGATTCTGGTCACAGTACCAAAACCTCTCGCCTGAAGACAGTGATATTCTGTGCTCCCTTGATGACGATCAGGTCTCTTTTCCTCCCTGTCACAAAAAGTGAACACTCAGTTCCACTGTCATGTCTGAAAGTCAATTCTGGAATCTCATATATTGCTTTGAACATTGTTTTTGGTCTCTGTATTCTGAAAAATGCATCCGTCTCTGTTGGTTGTGGGGTGTTTTGTTCAATGATATGAATATTTTTGGTTTTGACAAGCAATATCTCAGTGGGCATGCTTATCTTTGAAATATATAAACTGAGCAATTTACGAAGATTTTTGGTTTTACATTGTACAATAATATACAAGATAATGATATTGTACAATTTAAATAAAATGTATATATATATATATATGTGTGTGTGTGTGTGTGTGTGTGTGTGTGTGTGTGTGTGTGTGTGTGTGTAGCCATGTTATGAAATGAGTGGTTATTTAAATCAAAGGGGACGGTTCAAAAATTACTGATTTATTGTATCAAAGGATAGAAAATATCTACACGCAGGCCAGGGGTATATAGCAGGCCAGTCACAAAAGGGTTTTCTATTATTTTATTACAATATTAAGTAAAGAAAAAGAGATAACAGAAGATGAGAAGATACATAGAAAACAGTGCAAGCGATATGGCGATGACGCTGGCCATTGCGGGAACACACACAACACACAGTGCTTACGACACAGCAAGAGAGAGGGGGAGCAGGCCCTAGCCAGTGATTGGCCAGGTGGAAAAGTGACCAGTGATCACCCACTCCATCTATTTATGCAAGTTAAGTGAACTGCAATGACGCTAGCGTGGCCCGTGAAGGGAATCGGCTCAAACCCGCCTAAATTTGATTAGCATTGTGTTTGTTACAACATGTTCAATGATAGATTTCTAAATGATTCCTGAACCGATTTACGTCGGATTGGTCGCAAAAGAAACAGCCCAACACCTACTTTCCAATGAGTATAAAATGAAGTGTTGATAATTTAAGATGAATTTATAATCTTAATTTAAGTCACCTGAAAAGGGTCAGTTTTAGTGAGTTTGTCACTGCGTTAAAACAGTTTAATGTAGGCAAACACAAATGGAATAGATTTAAAGATGGTATTGCGGCAATTCTGCCAGTACATAATACTTGTAGTTTATTAATCCAACAAAAGATATATTTAATTAAATACAGTTTGTCAGAAGCACAGATTTCAGCTCACCCAATGGTGTACAGTGACACTAGTAGTGGAGTGGTTGTGTGATGAGAAGGACAAAATGACGTAAGCTTAGCGTCAGTTGAAATCTTTAGACTGGCAAACGATTAAACTGAAATCAAGCATGCTTCTAACTGATTAAAGTGTATGTGCAGCATAACAAATATGATATTGCAGCGAACGATACAGAGACTTGATTTAATAGACGTTTAGAAGATAAGTTTAGAATGAGTCATTGAAGACCGGCAGTCGGCACGCTATGGAAAAGGCGTCTTCTATGGCTTGTGTAGTAAACAGTCAGTGAAGCCAGCTGAGCGCTTGGCTACATATATATATAAATATATATATATATATATATATATATTCAAATTAATCATGACATGCTCTCAATTCCATACGGCCGGGCAGCCCATGTCTCCTGTATGGAAGAGAATCGCTTGCCCAAGATGGTTCCGAAAGGTGATTGGTCGTCAGGCTGCTGTTGAAACTTTGGAAGCGGTACACAGACACGCTGAAGAAGGCCTTCACCACAACCTGTGACAGTCAGTACCCCGCCAGTGGACTGGTCGCCCAGCAAGCTGACCAGTATACCCGGCTCCACGCCACCACCAAGCTGCCATCACCTTCGAAGCAAAACCGTCGTGCCAGCCTGGAGGAAAAGTCACGGCGGAAAAAACAAAAAACGGGACCTAAACAGAGCCCACCACATTGCAAACATTGCTTCGCAGCCGTCGCAGAGAGACATGTCAATTTGAGTTGAACCAGTTAGCCTCCAGTGTTGCTTGCACCTGAAGAGGACAAAACTAACCTCACCTTCAAAGAAACCTTGGATCATCATGTCATCGCCAACGACAACATTCGTAATAACTATGATGCGCCCTCACTCTCCTGTGGTATTTGTATGAGGTGCTCCATGGAGCCGGAAACCGGAGTATGGCTGCCTACATGGCGGGGTTAAAAACGGTCATACACGTAAAAGCCCATTCGTGTACATACAAGTGAACGTGGAAGTTGCAGCCCACGAACGAAGAAGCAGAAGATACATATGTGTGAAAACTTTCATTTCTGAAAATTCATTCCCCCCTCTACTTTTGCATCTGAAGAAATGGTGGCTGCCGGACCTACTATCTTTGCATCTGATTTACGTAATTCTAAAGGCCATTTCATCAACAGATAATGGTGCATGTTTCAAGACAGGTAATAAGTAACCCTGAATATTTTGGCGGAGAAAATTTGAGAAAGGTAATTTGATTTAAACATGGGGCGCAAACAACACGACCCTCAGGAGGCTGTACACTGGTAGAGTCAGGCCAGTGCTGGAGTATGGTATGACTGCATGGGGCACTACGGCCAAGTCCAACTTTGAACGGATCAGCAAGGTTCAGAATCAACCTACCCGTATCATCACTGGGGCCATGAGGTCTACGCCAATTCAGGAGCTTGAAACCATCACACAGCTCCAGCCCCTTGAGGACCGCAGAGACGCCAAACTCCTGACCCAGGCTGCCAAGTTCGAGAGGTTGCAAGGCCATCCCAAGAAGGACAGATTGTCCCAGCCAACAAAAGGACGGCTGAAGAGAGGAAGCTTCGTACACCAGAGCAGGATCCTAGAACGGCAACATCAGGATATCCTTGACCATGCCCCCAAAGTGATACCCCGGTGTCTTGCCGTCCCTGCCTGGAGCGAGGGAACCCCTCCCCTCATCCAGTGCAGCATCCCTGGTGTTGGCCCCAAAGATTCCCAAAGCGGCCCTGAAAGTCCCTCACCCGTGAACACCTCCACACCTCTGTATTCATGTCTACACTGACGGCTCTGCGACAGATGCTATTCGGAATGGAGGGGCAGGAGTCTATATTCAGTATCCAGGAGGCAGAGAAGAAAAGATCTGCCTCGCTACCGGCTTGTACTCCACCAATTACAGAGCCGAAGCAGAAGCCTTGAAAACAGCAGCAGCCCACATCGAGGTCAGCCCCTACGCCTTCCACAACGTTGTCTTCCTGACCGATGCCCTGTCCATTTTGGAGGCCCTTTGGTCCAACAGAGATCCAGAACTCAACGATCTGTCCTCCTCTCTCGCCTCCCTCTGCACAAGTCACACAGTCACCCTACAGTGGATTCCCTCCCACTGCAACGTGCTTGGCAACGAGACTGCTGACTCCCTGGCAAAGGAAGGCACCACGAAAGAGCAGATGGACAGGTCTACCAACTACTCTGAATCCAGGACCATCATTAAGGCCAAGCTGCAGAACAAGTAGAAGCAGCAGCACCCATGCCACAACAGAGCAGACCCGTACTACCTGCGGACTCGTCGAGAGCAGGTAGCCATTTTCAGGCTCAGGACAGGCCACAACCGCCTGAAACACCACCTATACACGAACCTCCGTATCGGCGACACAGAGCAGTGCCCCTGCAGAACATCTGCTGCAGTCCTGCCCGCTCCACCAAGCGCTCCGAGAGAAAACCTGGCCCGACCCAATCCCAGCGGCCCGGAAGCTCTACGGAGGACTGGAGGACCTGCGACGTACTGCCACCTTTGTCGAGGAGACGGGGGAATCCATCTCATAAATGACGAACGAGACAACATTTAAAGTTTACGAACAGTTTCCCCATCTGCCAGTTTGTTACAACACCCTCCTCTTCTCTCCGCACCCGTTACACACACACACACACACACACACACACACACACACACACTGTCACTGTATGCGTAAGCGAGTTCCTGTTTCTGGGTCACAAAATTCCGTGACATCGAGACATAAAAGATACCAAATTCCGATATTCGTCCTCCATATTATTGGTTTTCTTGCCGGGTTTGCTTGTTGTTGTTGTTTTAGTTTGTTTGTTTGTTTGTTTTTGTTTTGGTTTGTTTGTTTTTTGCGTTTGTTGTGTTTTGTTTTTGTTTGTTGTTGTTTCTGTCAATGCATACTTTTTCAAAGACAAGGCAGACTGCAGGTCGGGGGGGGGGGGGGGGGGGGGGCGGTGGTCATGTTTGTTGAAGTGGAGAGCGATATGACTTCCGTTTCAGCATGCACTTTTGTACAACTGCTAAGTATGTACACATCAAACGGCATGTAGGGACACTGGTTTTGTGCAAGGCGTGTGTTGTGTCCTGGGGTGGGTTGCATGAGCGAACTTTGCAGCGCTAAGTTTTCCTATCGTTAAGAATGTTCCTAACTGTACAGTAGATTCCATAGACTTAGGAACGTTCTTAACTCTAAGTAAACTTAGCGCTGCAAAGATCGTCTCGTGAAACCCGGCCCTGGATCGTAGGACATCGTAAGACAGATGGTACACGTCACTGGGTGTGTGTCTCTGATCGAGAAGCTTTCGCCCATCTGGCATGGCTTTTGTTTTACTCAGAATGCAGCGCTCCTTTTCCATGTCTGAAGCGTCTTATGTCCATCTTAGGAACTGGGCGCAACACTCAGAGCATTTGAAATCAACTTCAAATAAATGCAGTAATATATCGCTCTTCTAAATTTGACAGTGTTCAGGCTGTATTAAGTCTGATGTTATTCAATGAACTGGATATGGATACACATGTACAATAGCAGTCTCATCTCCAAGAAATGTCCTGTGTGTTTTTCTTTAGTTTTCTCGTTGTCGTGGTGTTTAGTTAGCTATTGTCTGTTGGTGTGTTATTATCGTGTTCGTCTTAGTTCAACTTTTCTTCATCTGCTTTTCTAAATTGTTGTTGAATACTTTCATATTTTGTACTTTTACCAACATTTCTTTCAGTCTCCACTCTGAATTATTTCCATATTTCAAAGAATGGAAAAAAAGATTAGTCCACCATGCAAATAACAAGATCTGAACCATAGCATATTACGTGATGATTACATTATATATATACATATATATATATATATATATATATATATATATATATATATATATATATATATATATATATAAGAGAGAGAGAGAGAGAGAGAGAGAGAGAGAGAGAGAGAGAGAGAGACTGAAAGTTATGTATACTCTAGGGTTGCTTATAATTATAGCTGTTGATTTCTAGCAGACGTTTGGCCACATCTCGAAAGGCATCAAATTCATAGGCATCAAGGGCATGGAACACAATAAGACAGAAAATGAACATTTCTAATAAACTGTCAACGTGTACTGCATGCTGATGACATTACACTATTTTCAAATGATGAACACGAGTTACGTCGTGCACTGAAAAAAACTCTCTTTTTTTCTTCTTCTTTTTTTTTTTTTTTTTTTTTTTTTTTTTGTTGTTGGTCTTTTACCAGATTTCTAATTAAACAGAAATAAATCAGCAGCAATGCCGATCGGTTGCAAAATAATTTCAATGAGACGTTTTTCGGTATTGTATGAAAACAAACCAAACAAATCCTATAGGTGGGAATTTCCATTACAGTGTGTGCATCATATATAGGAGATAATCGGTTAGACCGCATAAATACTGCTACAATAATCATTGATTTGCACATGGGGAAACAAGCTGTGTATCATCGAGGAATTTTGTGTGGTAGACACATGTCTTGTTTCAGCCACTGAGGCGGAGTGGTTGGTGTCGCGAGATCGGTTCCAGGCAGAACTGCTTTTTTACCGGCTCAGAGTCGAGCGTGCTATGAGCTCAAATGAAAGACTGGAACCACACAGTCCAGAATCAATAGCCGAGTGGTTAAAGCGTAATCCATGTCACCGTTCGATGCGTTGTGGAAATAAGAACATACCCAGCATGCACACCACCAAAAACGGGGTATGGTTGCCTACATGGCGGGACAAACAAACAAAAACGGTTAAATACGTAAACTATTAAATGTCTAAGTGTCTATGTGCCTCAAATCTGATTAAATGACACCGGAAACGTATGATGAGCGCCCAATGGCAGCCATACGTCAGGTCTAGCCAGGTAGGCAGCGTGTTATTCAAATGACCCCGGGTTCCTAAAACAAACTTAGAGCTTGGTCTCCGACCGAGGATCGGCGCTATGTAAGTATCCATATCAAATCAACTCACTCACTTCACGGATGCCTCATCAGGAGCGTTGCTTTAAATTTCTTGATCAACAATGCAGATGGTTGTATCTCTCGAGTCTGCTCGGCACATTATTGCACCATAGAAGTAAGAGTAGAATACAGCCACGCCACGTACCCCCGGCCTAAGATTGACCACCATCCATCATACAGTCAGTACAAAAGGAGCAGACTACAAATTCTACAGTGCATATGAACGTCTCTTTCTCGGGTAAAAAGGTCTAACTGCCCACAAGGCAAGGAAGGCTGTGAGCACTGACATGTTCAGACCACAGCACAGTGCTGAACAGTCAACTCGCCAAGGACAATGAATGATAATGATACGATGATAATCAGTTTTCATATAGCGCTGAATCTTGAGCAGAGACAAATCAAATCTCTTTCACACCAGTCATTCACACACATGCATAACACTAAACTGGAGAAACTAAAAAGACAGGGGAGGGAGGCTATCCTAGGAAGAGGTGGTTTTTAAGGCTAGACTTGAAAGAGCTGAGTGTGGAGATCTGACGAAGCGAAAGAGGAAGTTCATTCCAAATGCAAGGTCCAGAGACAGGGAAAGAACGGCGGCCGACAGTGGAGTGTTTGAATCTGGGTATGTGCAAACAGAGTGGATCCGAAGCCCATCGTAGTGAGCGAGATGGAGTGTAGAGGTGAAGGCAACCATAAAGAAAGGAAGGGGAAAATTTGTGGATACATTTATAACATAGAGA
This sequence comes from Babylonia areolata, assembly GCF_041734735.1. Lineage (NCBI taxonomy): Eukaryota > Metazoa > Mollusca > Gastropoda > Neogastropoda > Buccinidae > Babylonia > Babylonia areolata. The sequence continues at coordinate 23,365,082 of NC_134898.1, forward strand.
GCCGATCATGTACTTTATTCTGTGTGAGACAGAGAGCCATTGGAGATGTTGCAAAAGAGGAGTGATATGCTCAGATCTTTTCTTTCTGAAGACAAGTGGGACAGCAGAGTTTTTGTAGGCGCTGGAGGGGCTGAATGGATGAAGAAGATTGCTGTTTGATTAACCCTTTCATCGCCAGTCAATTTAGAGTACAAAATTCCCTTGTGGTATAAACAGAAAAGACAGTGGCTAAGAATATCCCCCTGCGATGTATAGAAAACATGGCCTGTCTTTACCACCGATCATTAAGAGCAGTAGGTTCATGGATAACAGACCAATGAATGGTCACCTTTCAGTGACATGGGTCCTCTACCACGCCTGTGCATAAATGCGAGCTTGGCGGTGAAAGGGTTAACGGAGAGGAAAGAAGAAAGCATGCTGTAGGGAGGAAAGCAGCAACACGCAGCATGACTCCCTGATCAATAAATAAACGTAATTAAACATAATGAGACGGGGCCCTGTACTCTTTCAACTCGCACAGTTTCTGACAAACCTGAACTAAAATAAAACGCAGTTGAGACTACTGTTGTCTGATCATCAGAGCGAGGTATAAACAATAACAGAACGGATGCTCGTAACTAAAATAGAAAGAACTCTTGTGAACTTACGCCAGGGCGTTAAGCCAAGAGTTTATTTGCGCTGCATAAAGCATGTGTATGTATGTGTGTGTGTGTGTGTGTGTGTGTGTGTGTGTGTGTGTGTGTGTGTGCGTGCGTGAGTGCATGCATGCATGCATGCGTGAGTGTGTGTGTGTATGTGCGTGTGTGTGTGTGTGTGTTTGCGAAGAAGGAGTCTGAGAGAGATGGGTACATAAATACATAATTCCATGTTATGTCCTAACAGACAGCGTTCTTCATTTCTTCACATTCACTGTCGATCTCACTCAGAAAAAAACGAAGCTGAACTGACTGACATATTGTCAGTGTCCAAACAGTTCTTCTTGCTCGTCATCCAGAGCAGAAGACCACATACACAACCCTGATAGTAATATACAGCAAAGTTTATAAGTTCACATTTTAATCACTCACACCCCTCTGCTCTGGCGCTACTTTCTTTTCTTTTTCTTAAAGGTGAAACCAAGACTGTTAATGTTTTTTTTCCATTTCCTTATGGAAAACAAAGGCATCGGGTCCTTGATTTATTGCTCTCTCTCTCTCTCTCTCTCTCTCTCTCTCTCTCTCTCTCTCTCTCTCTCTCTCTCTCTCTCTCTCTCTCTCACAAGTAATATGCGGCTTCTGTTCAAACGTGTGTGTATGTGTGTGTGTGTGTGTGTTTGTGTGTGTGTATGTGTGTGTGAGAGAGAGAGAGTGTGTGTGTGTGTGTGTGCGCGCGCGCATGTGTGTGTGTGTGTGTGTGTGTGTGTGTGTGTGTGTGTGCAGTGCGTGCATGTGTGAGTATGCACAAGTTTTTATATTGATATGCCTTGTATATGTCCAATTTTCTACTGTATCTGTGTTTGTGTATGATGTTCGATTTATGTTCGTACTATCCCCCCAATATTCCTTGTGACCCCGGTACACTTGGTAATAAAGACATATTCTTCTATTCTATTTTATTCTCTCTCTCCCTCTCTCTCTCTCTTTCTCCACTTCCTCATGGAAAACAAAGGCATCGGGTCCTTGATTTATTGCTCTCTCTCCCTCTCTCTCTCTCTCTCTCTCTCTCTCTCTCTCTCTCTCTCTCTCTCTCTCTCTCTCTCTGTCTTTCTCTGCCTCTCTCTCTGTCTCTGTCTGTCTGTCTGTCTGTCTGTCTGTCTGTCTGTCTCTCTCTCTCTCTCTCACTCTCTCTGTCCTTCTGTCTCTCTTTGTCTATCTCTCTCTGGGAGAAGAAGACTTATAGATCCCAGCAATATATCTATGTATATACAGAGGTGGGTAGGAGAGTGAGAGAGAAAGACCTTTGCACATTCACACACACACTCTCACATACACACATGCACGCACACACACATATGCACGCAAGTGCGCACACACACACACACACACACACACACACACACACACACACACACACACACACACACACACACACACACACACTCAAGCACGCAAGCACACACGCGCTCACACACAAAAGCACGCACCCACACACATACACACACGCATACGAACGCACGCATGCACACACGAGCACGCACGCACACACACATACACACGCACACGCGCACGCACGCATGCACACACAAGTACGCACGAATGCACGCAGTCACGTACGCACACACACACACATAATGCGGCTCTGCTCTTGGTCGAATGAATCCAGTCTGTGATCACACATCAATATTATCTTCACAATTCTACACTGCAGTGCTCATGTGATTTATGAGTTCATTTTAAAATGTTTTTATATGAATAACACGCAATAAAAATCTTGAAATATATAAGATAGAACGAACTGGTCTGTCTTTTGAAATAACAACAACACTAACCTTACTCGGTCCCGTGCATGTACAGCTTACAGATCATTTCACGTGAATTTGCGGCTTGAGAACGTGAGTCAGCTATTAGCAGATACAGGGGGGAAAAAAATAATGGAAACATGATTATATGCAAATAATGCACTCAAATGCGTACAGCGTAAATTAGTATAGCATTAGGCATTGTTTTGTAAAAGTACTTTAGCAAGTATGATGAACTTAAAACATGAACGAATAAAACATAAATAAATACACGGCAAACGTGCTGTCACTTATGACTTTATAACTATTATTCTTTATACTGTCTGCTGGTTTGAATCTTCCCGCAACACCGCAGTCTGTCTAATGCAGAGGTTGGATAAGATCATATTCTGAAGAGAACAATATCACGGGAAAACCTGGCTGGTGTTGTAATATTTTGTCGCTATTGGGAAGGATGAGTGGTTCGATACAATGTCAGTATGATATAATGTCGGTGTTTGTAGGTATAATATGCATTTTCTTCTTCTTCTTCTTTGTTCGTGGGCTGGAACTCCCACGTTCACTCGTATGCACACGAGTGGGCTTCTACGTGTATGATCGTTTTTTACCCCGCCATATAGGCAGCTATACTCCGTTTTCGGGGGTGTACATGCTGGGTATGTTCTTGTTCCCATAACCAACCGAACGCTGACATGGATTAAGCACAGGAGCTTTAACGTGTGTATTTGATCTTCTGCTTGCGTATACACACGAAGGGGGTTCAGGCACCAGCAGGTCTGCACAAAAGTTGACCTGGGAGATCGGAAAAAATCTCCACCTTTTCCCCGCCAGGTGCCGTTACCGAGATTCGAATCCGGGTCTCTCAGATTGAAAGTCCAACGCTTTAACCACTCGGCTATTGCACCCGTCTAATTATGTATTTTGAAATACTGTGTTACCATTTCTTGTTGTGTGAGTGTTCCTTGTGCGGCATATATATCACACGGTCGGTCGTGTGAGTCACTTTCATTCTCAAAATGTCGAAGCTCGCAGACTGAACCGTACACGACAAATTACATTTTGCTAAATAAAAAGAAAGCAAAGAATGCAGATGCTTGTTCTACGCATAAACCCGATGCACTAGTCAGGCCTTGAAAGCGTACACAAGCTTTACATAAAACAGGAATGAACAAAAATAAACAAATAAGTCAATATAAGATACGTCATTTTTTTAAAGTTAATGGTAAAAGTAGGCAAATGAGTGAAATATACTTAATTTTCTACGCACAAGGTTTTGCGTGCAAATCAATACTGTTCCCATTGCCAAGGCCTCGTGCTGTGCTGGAATTGATTTTGTTTTATTTCAGTTGTTTCCTTCTCAGTTATCGAGCCTCCAATTATTGTGGCCTTTTAACATACACACGTACCAGGATATGATACTTGAAAAATGAAAATAATAAAGGAAGTGAATTTAAAATGGTTTCAAATATATAAAAATATGTTACAGAAATTTAATAAGTAACAGCGTATTAGGAAAATGGGCATCGCAGAGAGCGATATGTGCAGTTTGTGTGGCAATCAGAAAGAATGCTATCGATATGTACAGTTTGTAAGGCAGAAAGAAGCAATAGAATACTATCGACATGTGCAGTTTGTGTGGTAATCAGAAAGAAGAAATAGAATACTATCAATATGTGCAGTTTGTGTGGCAATCAGAAAGAAGAAATAGAATACTATCGACATGTGCAGTTTGTGTGGCAATCAGAAAGAAGCAATAGAATACTATCTCGACATGTGCAGTTTGTGTGGCAATCAGAAAGAAGCAATAGAATACTATCGACATGTGCAGTTTGTGTGGCAATCAGAAAGAAGCAATAGAATACTATCGACATGTGCAGTTTGTGTGGCAATCAGAAAGAAGCAATAGAATACTATCGACATGTGCAGTTTGTGTGGCAATCAGAAAGAAGCAATAGAATACTATCGACATGTGCAGTTTGTGTGGCAGTCAGAAAGAAGCAATAGAATACTATCGACATGTGCAGTTTGTGTGGCAATCAGAAAGAAGCAATAGAATACTATCGACATGTGCAGTTTGTGTGGCAATCAGAAAGAAGCAATAGAATACTATCGACATGTGCAGTTTGTGTGGCAATCAGAAAGAAGCAATAGAATACTATCAATATAACTGTCATCATTCTCGACCCTTTCAAAAAGAACTAGGATAGATTCTAAGAGCAAAATGCACATATGTTAGCATGTTATTGGTTGATATTGAAATGACTGTTTGGTACAGAAAAAAACATATACAATCAGTGAAGTATTGGACTCAATCATTCTACTCGGGAGTTATCTTCAACTGAATAATCTTGAATTCCAGAGGAAATGAGTCTAGTACGCCGGTATCTTAGACAACTGAATTTTATTAACAATTATACGACAACTGTAATCCTACAGGATTAAGCAGCTACTTCACTAGATATTAAGATAGTGCTCTGTTTTCAAAGTAAACATGAAGGATTCTTAATTGAAAACACAGCATATTCTATGCAGGGGTAACGCGGTTTTTATTCATCCATGTATTTCTTTGTTTGTTTGTTTATTTATTTATTTATTTATTTTAGATAATTTTGAATATGTCCACAACAAATTTAGGAGCACTCATTGTTTGTGCGTCTCTGTATTTGTAATTTCCTTAAAACTCTGTGTGTGTGTGTGTGTGTGTGTGTGTGTGTGTGTCTGTGTCTGTGTCTGTGTGTGTCTGAGTCTGTGTCTGCGTCTGTGTCTGTGTGAATCTGAGTCTGTGTCTATGAATTTGTATGTGTCTGTGTGTGTCTGTGTCTGTGTCTTTGTATGTGTCTGTGTGAATCTGAGTCTGTGTCTATGAATTTGTATGTGTCTGTGTGTGTCTGTGTCTGTGTCTTTGTATGTGTCTGTGTGTGTCTGTGTCTGTGTCTGTGTATGTGTGTGTCTGTGTGTGTCTGTGTATGTGTCTGTGTGTGTCTGTGTCTGTGTCTGTGTATGTGTCTGTGTGTGTCTGTGTCTGTGTATGTGTCTGTGTGTGTCTGTGTCTGTGTCTGTGTATGTGTCTGTGTGTGTCTGTGTCTGTGTCTTTGTATGTGTCTGTGTCTGTGTCTGTGTCTGCCTGTGTGTTACCTTTTTTTTAATGTATTGATGTGTTTGTAAGAAAGCGGTATGTCCGCATACTTGGATGGTTGTTGGTATGCTTGCGGGCACGCATGTACTGGCATATGCATATGTTAGAAATGTGGTGGTGTGCTGAAGTGTCCACTTTTATATTTTGGTCGTGTGTACTTTTCAAACATGAACTTTTTTTCTTGTTTTTTTTTTCTTTTCTTTTTTTGTAACGAAAAATAAAATAACAGCATCATCCATTCCACAGGCTGTGGGTACCAGCACTGGCCATTCTTTAATTATTGACCAAGCCAGTTACAACCGTCGCCATTGCTGTGAGTAGCCGGACTGGTATCATTGCTGTGATACCTGTCTCAAAACTTCTTTGATGAAAAAGTGATGATGACCACACACACACACACACACACACACACACACACACACACACACACACACACACACACACACACACACACGCACACATGCGCACACACACACACACACACACACACACCATAGGAAATTAATTCATCATCGTGCCATCCCCTAAAACAATACACACAAAAAATCTACAACATGGAAAACAGTACAAGGAGGAAGAGGGGAAGAAGGAGAAATATGTGCAGGAAGCAAAGACAAGAAGAAGAAAAAGAAGAAGAAGGCGGTGGAGGAAGAGGAAGAGAAACAGAAAAACACACACAAAAATATCAGCTTTATGAAATTAAAGTGATTTCTTTAAATCTGCAAAGCATATGTCATAAAAAAAATTTAGAAAAGAAAACCTAAAGCCCCATAACTACATTTTCTCAATTACGTGGAAATAAGAACAAAACACATACACCAGAAACACCTATATAATTGTAAATTTTAAAACCATACCATGAGATAAGAGAGAGAACACAGAACACTGAAATGTTTAATGTCATTAGCTAAAAAGCTCTGGTGACATAGTAGGTACTAATCAGAACACAATGGTGCAAAATGCATAAAATGGAACAGAAAGGGGAAAACAAAAAAAAAAAACAAAAAAACAAAAACAGAATTGAAACAACATAAACTAATAAGAGACACTTTGCGACACTTTGGCACTTTTTCATTAGCTTAAAGTACATGTGACAGGGGGGTAATGTGCCTTTTTTCAGTCGGTCGTCTCCAAGGTTTGGACAGTACACAGAAAACAAAGTACAGATATGATAAATATTTATGCATGTAGCATCGACACACTTCACATCAATACAAACACACGCTAAAGTACATATAAATCCTGAAGAGAGAGAGAGAAAAGCACCTAATAAAAACGATATTTAGAAAAATGAATGACGTTTTGTTTAGTTACAACTCCCATTCTTTAAAGAATAAGATAGAGCCCTGTATGGATATACAAAAGAAACAAAAAGTGACATACACTGGAGCATTAAAACCCTCAGACAAATGTAAGCAACTGTATGAACACCAATGACCACAAAAGAATTGTCCAATCATAAGTAAACAGACAGAAGAGAGTATGTAGGGAGGAGGTGTGTGTGTGTGTGTGTGTGTGTGTGTGTGTGTGTGTGTGTGTGTGTGTGTGTGTGTGTGTGTGTGTGTGTGTGTGTGTGTGTGTGTGTGTGTGTGCCCCACTCCAATTTTTTTTCTCCGGACAATGAATAAAGTCCCCACGTGTAGCATAAAAAAGAGAGAGAAAGAAACAAAACAAAGTGCTCCGTGGACTTGCATGCAACTGAGGCCAATTTTTTTTCAAAAGTCTTATTTGGCTTTACGGATGATTGTGAGATTCTTCTTCTTCTTCTTCTTCTTCTTCTTCCGCTTTCCCAAGCCACGCTAGACTTTCAGTCCGGTCAGGACAGCGAAGTCCGCGGTCCGCCGCAGGGACCCCACCGGTTCCCACAGTTTCTCCTGGAGTTCCACCTGGCTGTGCCATGCCTGGCGTCTCAGAGCATCGAAGGTGGGGCAGGACTGCAGGATATGGGTGGGGGTATGTGGGCCTGTGCCACAAGGGAACTGGTCAATATGGGATATCTGTGAGATTTTAACTGCTTGTAATTAATGGGGCGAGTGATATACAATAATCATGATGTAGCCACAGTGTCAGTCTCCCCACCACGGCCTTTTTGACTTGCAGTTGGTGAAATGGAATTTTCCAGCGCACCAAGACGTTTATTATTCATTTGAATGTGACTCTGACGCAAGGCACACTGCTATAAGCTTGACCTAGCATTCACTTGCTGCAAACAATGATTGAAACTCAAAACTGGTATTCAGTGCAATATTCTAATACCATACATTTATTGTAGTCCTTAAAGAGACGTATGTCTGACAGGTATGCATTGCATTGATCTCTCTCTCTCTCTCTCTCTCTCTCTCTCTCTCTCTCTCTCCTCGTCTGTCTGTTGTCGGTCTGTCTGTCGGTCGGTCTGTCTCTGTCTCTGTCGATGTTTCTGTCTCTGTCTCTCTCTGTCTCTCTTTCTCTCTCGCTCGCCCGCTCGCTCAAACTCCCCACCTTATGATTGCAGACACGACCTATGAACCGAGGTCTAGTGACGAAAATGATGTCGGACTCTGGCACATGGAATGACACTACGACAGCACAGAACCATGAAACCACATCACAGAGGCCTTTGAACTCTTTTACCCTCTACATTGTTGGGCGGAGCTTGTGGATCTACTATCCTCCCTTCATCATTATCTTGGGGATCTTTGGAAATGTCATGACGATCGTCATCATGCGGCGAATAAAGTCAGCTGAATCCACCTTCAACTTATACTTCACTGCAATAGCTATTACAGACACAATTTTTCTCTGTACCGGTACTCTGGATACCTGGTTGTACAATCAGTTTGGCGTGGGCCTAAGAATTGTTCATAATGTGTTCTGCAAATTGTATACCTGGCTGTACACAGGAGGTGGCACAATCAGCTGTTGGTGTCTTGTCTGTATGACAGTACACAGAGCAATGTCTGTTGTGTGGCCACATCGTGTCAACGTATTGTGCACACGCCGAACTGTTCTTCTGCTGCTTTCAGGAATCACCGTCTTCTTTGCTCTTCTTTATGTGCATTACATGGTTGGATTCGAGAGAATTTATTTTGCCAGACCCAACAACTACTGGTGTACAATGAGGTACGACAATCACAAATATTTGTATTTTTTGCAGAATATATTCGTTTACATAGAGCTGTCAGTTTACTCTCTCCTGCCGTTCATGTTCTTAGCTACATCCAACATTATTCTAATTTGGAAACTCGTTGCGTCAGTGAAAGCCGGCAGACACTTAACCCAGGAGACTCTGATCAAGTTCAGGCGCAGAGAAGAGCAGCCAACTCCGTGACTCTGACTGTGATCGCAGTGTCCGTAGCATTCGTTGTTCTGACTTTGCCACCGACCATCAATTATATTTTGAATTTTATCGACGCATATAAGGAAAGGGTGACAGGCAATGAGCGCGCCACAAAGACGTTTATCGAAGCAGTGACTATTTTGCTGGGCGACACAAACCATGCGGTGAATTTCTACCTGTATTGTCTGACTGGGAAGAGGTTCAGGAAGGAGTTCATCAAGGTCATGTGTTGTGGGAAGAAAAAACCGAAGGCGTAATGTTGTACGTGAATGGTGGTGTTCGAGCACTCCATATATAATTCACAGTCCTGTTCTATTTCAATCTTCTAAGAAAAAGAAAATAAACATAACTGAAATGTACATGAACAAGTACAATGTGAATCAAGGTCGTAGGAGGAAAAAGCAATAGCAAGGAGCTGGAGGCTAACAGTGCCTAAAAAAAAAATCCGCATTTCGTCATACCCATTTACTTCTATTTTATAATGCTGGCTTGGAGATAACGTAAAAAAGAACAAGAAGTAGTTACGTGTTTTATGAGTTCACGTTGCATGCAGTCGTGGACAGTCAGTCGCAAGAACTGCAGCAGTCCCGATAGAAACTGCAAACACACACGCATACTCTCTCTCTCTCTCTCTCTCTCTCTCTCTCTCTCTCTCTCTCTCTCTCTCTCTCTCTCTCTCTCTCTCTCTCTATCTCTCTCTATCACACACACACACACACACACACACACACACACATATATATATATATATATATATATATATATATATATATATATATATATATATACGCGCGCGCACGCACACACACACACACACACACACACACACACACACAATTATATTGTATACATTTGTTTCATATATACAGCGAAAATAGCTCTGTTCTTGTACACCTGACTATTTTCTGTGAAATCTTGAAGATAATTTCTTCGACGGGAAACGTTCTTCGACGTGAAGCCGAAAACACTCATTAAGATGAGCATTCATCACTTGCGACAATGTTGTCCTTTTAGCACGCTTCTTCTTATTCTGCTTCTCCCTCAGCTCTGTGAACAGGCATTGGAGCGCCGCGTTGAAGAACTGTTCACCAGATTACACCAGGTCTGCCGGTTGTGTGTCTCCTGGGTCTCCGCAACTGCTTTTCATGTCCCCCATTCTGCAATACTGTCAGTTCACCGTTTTCGTTTTGGTTTTTGGTGGTGGTGGTGGTGGTGGTTGGGTTTGTATGTTGTTGCTTTTTTTGTTGTTGTTGTTGTTTTTGTTTTTTTTTTTGTTTGTTTGTTGGGGTTTTTTAGGGGGTCGAGGGGGGTGTGGGGGGGGTTCTGTCCTTCCTTCCGTCTCACATGATACTTTTTAAGGGAATTAGTAAAGGGGGAATGTCTATAACACAAAATGAACGGGTATGTGTACCCTAATGGGACAAAAATATCGAGTATAAAAACAGCGCAGACCAATTTTACTGTTAAATGTTTTTTACTTAATAGGATCAGCCTGTGGTCAAACATAGTAAAAAGTGTATATTGTTTAACTGGATTCATGGAAACCAGTCAGGCTTTTACCAGGAAGATTATATAGGGAGCATCTTGCGAACAATATATGATGTGATTAACACTCTTGAGGTGAAAAAGACTACCTGGATTATTGATTGCAACTGACTTTGAAGAAACGCATTTGGTTTCTTAATTTAACGACAACGCCTAACGTTCTTCAAGCATTTGGGTTTGAAGTAGGAATGCAAATATGAATAGACGAAAACACAAACCAATAAAACCATATAATTAACAAATGGTAAAGAGTGCTAACACTCTCCACACACTTCAAGCCAATGCTGCTTACGCTACCAATTTAGCTAGTACACAGGTAAATAAAAGGTACATTGGAACAGACCCAGACACTTACCCAAAAAAGGAAGCGCCGGGCTTGCTCTTATACCAATCATTTAATAAAACCATATATAACGATGAACGGGAAACTTCCTGAAGTACCTGCATGGAAAGAAGATGCCGTCAGGGATACCACGTACGCCCATACCTGTTCATTACGTGCAATGAATTGTCGCATGTAAAATAAGAGAAGATACAGAAATTACTGGTACAACAACCAATGTTTGGCTTGGCAAAAACAAAGCGATTCACAGATAATTTGGAATGGAACTCTAAACAAAGCTAAATCCTTGGGCTTTGTTTCACTAAGAGATTTTCAAACCTGACACACATGAACACAGTCACAAATTATTGGAAGTCCCAACTCCATTTAGAATCTGGTCCAAAAGGATAATAATCCCACTACGGAGAGCTCCAGTGCTCAAATCTTTGATATTGTCAATACCTGTACATCAGTGACCCCCTTGTCTCAAATTATGCAGCTGCAGAAGACGTGCTGCAAAATTGTATAGGATAACAAAACAGACAAAATCAAAAAGAAATAGTGCAAGAGCGAAACAGGAATACCACTGTTCAAAACTGATGTGCAATCTTTAACTTGAAATGGTACATTAATATCAAACAAGCAACGATTGTTTTCATGCATTTGGGAAACTGAATTTATTTCAAACATAGATATGAATTTCAAAACCTATACAAGTCGTATCAGAACAATAGTTTATATACGTTAGAATGAATGGATAAACACTGAAATTAATAATAACAATGATAATAATACAAATACAATTACACATACATACATTGATGCAGATACACTTCATAACATTCATTTGCCTATACAGGTCACAAAATAAACAGGTCACACAGACACACACAGACACAGACACACACGGACACACACAGACAGACAGACACACACACACACACACACACACACACACACACACACACACACACACACACACACACCAGGCATTCATACCGATACAGCCCCATTCATCTCTCCACCCGCCAACAATCGCAGACAGACACAGAGGGCGGAAAAACTAATCATAACAACAGTGGAAAAGGTATGTTTTGTACAGAGATATCCATGGTGATCAGTCCCAGACGAGAAAGAGTCCTGAGTTTGTCATCCAGAACTTCTCTCTGCAGAGTCTGTTTACCCAAGTATGACCCTCAAACCTGCGTTGTTCGTGTTTCCGTGGAACACAATTTCTGTTGCGGTGCGATGCATATTCTGAAGAGTATGGTTCGGTTGGTTGAAGTGTTGATTACTAAGATGCCTGTATTCCATTTGATGTAGCATAACTTCGCGCAGATGAGTTGAATGAGAAAAGCGTCCTGCTTTCGCAGTGGAAGACATTGACAATGAAGTTTACATCTTTTCATCGTCTAAATTAGGGTGTTTAGGCTTTTACTCAGACATTAATGGGCTGAATATGAAAGCCCGTTTGTACATTCTAATGTTCATTCCGATGAAACTAAACTCAAGCGAAGAGGATTATCTTTTTTTTTTCTTTTTCTTGTTTGTCCTTTTTTTTATATTTTGTACCTCCAATATCATATTGTCATTCAAAGAAGTCAGCGTCATTCAAACTTAACGCAGACTTTCGGAATGGTCCGAGAAGACAAAATATACATACATGATACACATTGTTGGTGTGGTCATGAATACCACTCACCCTGCACCCTCACTCGTGTTCTTAACCACACACACACACACACATATAAAAAAGTGAACCGCTCTTTGACAAGTATTTTCTCAGTGATAGAGAAACCGAATTCATTGGAAATTTTCACACAGTAACCTTAGGGTATCATAAATCAGTCTGCAAAATATCTAAAAGTTCGGAGTATGCGAGTATTGTTAAATTCAAAACAGCATGTCAAAAAATCCGATATCAGAGGAAAACTCACTTATTTCAGTTTATGCTCAATGTGGCCTCCACCTTCATCCATGGTTGATCCTTCCAAACTGAAAATTTGGACAGAGCTGATTTTGGATACAGACGACAATAAAAAAATAAAAAAAATCAGGAGACTCGACGCCCAGACAGGCTATTTTTAGACTGACACTGATTAACAGATGCCAACACCTGGCAACTGGCATGAACATGATGAAGGTCACATTGCACAGCTCTGACACTGGACTTTTTGACATGTTGTTTTGAATTTGACAATACTCGCATAATTTGCGTCCGAACTTTTAGACATTTTGTAGACTTTTTGATAATTCCGTAAGGTTACTGTGTGAACATTTTCAATGAATTCGATTTCTCTATCACTCAGAAAATACTTTATGGGGAACGCCCAATATATATATATATATATATATATATATATATATATATCCATCGGACCTCAAATGGTGGTCTTGGTTATCGTCTTTTCAGCCAAAACGCTAAACTAATCTCCATGTTCAGCACACATTTAACTCACGAAAATGGCCTCCTGGTCATCGTCTTTTTAGTCACAAGGCTGAACTAACGCCCCATGTGCAGCACACACATAACCCACAAAAATAGCCTTTGGGTCATCGTCCTTTCAGTTAAAACACTGAACTAACTTTCCATGTGTGGCACACACTTTAACCACGAAAATAGCCTCTGGGTCATCGTCTTTTCAGTCACAAGGCTAAATCTATGTTCCGTGTGCAGCACACACTTTACCCACAAAAACAGCCCACAGCCGGAGTGGTTCCAGGGAAAAATATGCAGAGATATCATTTATACATAAACAAATAAACATAAACATAAACAAAACAGACCAGATCCCTGCGGCGCAGACTACGACATTGGCTTCTTCTTTGTCCGCTTTTTCTTCTCCTCACTTTTTCTGTTATTTTTCAACCCGAAGTCGCAAGACCTTATGGGCAAGCAGTTATGTTTCATTTATCCCTGTTCCTCGTATCTCTAAGTGCATTGCTAAGATTCAGGGCTGTCCATCCTGGGGTATTGTCCTCCCATCTCTTTTTCTGTCTGCCTCTCCTTCTCCTCTCGTCAAGTCTCCACACTCAGCTCTTTCAAGTCTGGCCATAAAACTCACCTCTTCCCAAAATAGCCTCCCTTCTCCGCTTCTTCCTTGTCTTCAGTTTCTCCAGTTTTAGAGTTATGCATGCGTGTGAATGACTGATGCGAAAGCGCTTTGATTTGTCTCTGCACAAGATTCAGCGCTATATAAATACCATTATTATTAGTAGTAGTAACCTTCCCAGCACCCTGCATTGCAGGATTGTCTTTAGCAAGTCCTGTTGATCGTGAGGCGTGCACATATGCCTACCACTTTATTTTGCGTTTCTTCACTGTGGCCATGAGATCTTCATAGGATTCGATGGTTGGATGATTGAGATCAGCAAACAACACAAAACTTGCAGACCACATGCAACGTAACAGACCGGCTCAAAATACAGAGATGCAGACCACAGTCCATGATGGAATTCGAGTAGATTTAGGACAACTCTTACCGCAAAGAAAACCTAGTGCTACTAAGATCACTTGTGCAACACAAAACTGATCAGGATAGATGGTTAAATGACCAGCTCTCAACACAGCTAACATACCGCAGAGCTAACAGACTACCTGTTACAGTCAGTCAATCGACCAGTTCAGAAACATTCATTAAACTTGCACATAACACTGAGCTATCAGATCATTTAAACACACACACACACACACACACACACACACACACACACAGAGAGAGAGAGAGAGAGAGAGAGAGAGAGAGAGAGAGAGAGAGAGAAGCAATACAGATGGCTTAACTACAATGAGACCAGACCGTCAGATCCTGCGCCAACATTTGAGGGATCCACTCTTCACAATCAATCAAACCACCAGTAATACCTTTGGGCACCACCAAAGAGAGACCAGTGGCCAGAGAGTGTACTGGAGACCAGCTGTGAGACACCTCCAGAAGCACAGTCTTGCGAGAGGACCAGTGTCACCGAAAGGTACCGAACGGGTCGCCTACAGTGAGTACATAATCACGTCAACTGGATTTGCCGGCAAAGGTTGACGGTTGTGTTCAATGGTGAGAGGATGTTCTCTGTCAGTTCTTCTTCTTCTTCTTCTTCTTTGTTCGTGGGCTGCAAGTTCCACTTTCACTCGCATGCACACGAGTGGGCTTTTAAGTGTATGACCGTTTTAACCCGGCTATGTAGGCAGCCATACTCCGTTTTCGGGGGTGTATATGCTGGTTATGTTCTTGTTTCCATAACCCACCGAACACTGACATGGATTAGGGGATCTTTAACGTGCGTGTTTGATCTTCTGATTGCGTATACACACGAAGAGGGTTCAGGCACTAGCAGGTCTGCACATATGTTGACCTGGGAGATCGGAAAAATCTCCACCCTTTACCCACCAGGCGCCGTCACCGTGATTCGAACCCGGGACCCTCAGATTGAAAGTCCAGCGCTTTAACCACTCGGTTGCTGCACCCGTCTATCAGTTATACTGAGTATCTAAGAACAAACGGGCGTTATCCTGGCTTGTGTCATGGAGTGCAATGCCCAGGGTCTCTCCAACTTCTTCTCCCCGACCCCAAGAGTCACTGGGGTGCCTCACAGAACTGTTCACCGAATTCCTCCACGTCTGTCGGTGGTGTGTCAAAGCTTGTGTCTCTCCATTTGCGTTTCCTGGTCATTCTGTATTGTTGTCAGTCCACCTTTCTTTTGTTTGTCTGTTTGCGATTATTTTTCTGTTTTCCCCTTCCTTCTACCTCCATCAACATCCTTTTTTTTTCTTTTTCTTTTTTTTTTTCTTTTTTTTTGGGGGGTACGCTTATAGTTGACTTCATCAAGTTTTTGCGCCTTATATATATTAGTAGTAGTAGTTCTTTTTATGTATTTATCTATTATTTGTTTATGCATTTATTATTATCTTCTTTTTTTCTCAAGGCCTGACTAAGCGCGTTGGGTTTACACTGCTGGTCAGGCATCTGCTTGGTAGATGGTGTGTAGCGTATATGGATTTGACCGAACGCAGTGACGCCTCCTTGAGCTACTGATACTGATACTGATACTATAACAAGGCCATTGGATCTTCTCACATTCCATACCAGCGTAGCTTTCTTTTCTTAACTTATGTCAGCAGATCTCCACAAGGTCCAATGTGCTGCCTGATGGTTTGACGCGCTCGTTCATTGAAGATGTCATCAAGATCTGATGTTAAGCTTGTTGCGATGACACCTTGATATATCCATGACCTGAAATCTTCTTTTCAAATCAGCAGTGAGGGCCCATGTCTCGCATGCGAGATTTCTGGACTGCGAGACACCTCAGGTGTAGGCCAGTTTGATGTTATTGGACGGGCTCTGCCTCATCCAGATCATATGGGTCTGTGTCCTTCCACAGTATTTGTCTTGGCTGAGTGCATCCTAGCACAGCGCTACATCGATCAGCATTTACTTCTTCACTCAATGCCATTTTTCTCTTGCTGGCAGAAACGAGTTGTTGTTCTTTTTTTTTTTTTTTGTTTTTTGTTGTTGTTTTTTGTTTCTTTGTTTGTTTTTTGTTTCCTTTGTTCTTTTTTTGTTTGTTTGTTTTATTGCTGTTGTTGGGTTTTTGGGGGGTGGGGGTTGTTTTTTGTTTGGTTTTTTGCTTCTTTGTTGTTGTTTTCTGACAGCAAGAAAATACACACCCACACGCAGCTAAAATTTCCCCATGGCTTCCCGCAGCAGAACAAAATCCACAAAGTGCCATGGCCCGCTGTGTCGGCCAGGGTTTGAACCAGATTGAGCATTTCTGGGATCAGCTTCAGCGGCAGCTCAACCAGATCCACCCAAGACCGACAACTCTGCCTTCAGGCCCGGGGCAACATCTCCGGAGTGTCTGTCAACCGATGAAGGTGGCAGATTGGTAAGACGCTCAGCTGCCAATATAAAGAGTCCGTGAGGGTGTAGGTTCGAATCCCGCTCTCGCCCTTTCTCCCAAGTTTGACTGGAAAATCAAACTGAGCGTCCAGTCATTCGCATGAGACTATAAACCGAGGTTCCGTGTGCAGCACGCACTTGGCGCACTGACAAAGAACCCATAGCAATGAGAGTGTTGTCCTCTGGCAAAATTCTGGGGAAGAAATCCACTCTGATAGGTACACAACTATAATTTATATGCATGCACTCAAGGCCTGACTAAGCGCGTTGGGTTATGCTGCCGGTCACGCAACTGCCTAGCAATTCTGGTGTAGCGTATATGGATTTTTCCTGACGCAGTGAAGCTTCCTTGAGAAACTGAAACTGAATCTGTCAACCGATTCATCTGAGTACCATTCGGGATCACAAGCCGCTCTGGCGGTCTTGAGAGATCTGTTTTGTCCACTGCAAAAGAAGAATGTAAT
This sequence comes from Babylonia areolata, assembly GCF_041734735.1. Taxonomy (NCBI): domain Eukaryota; kingdom Metazoa; phylum Mollusca; class Gastropoda; order Neogastropoda; family Buccinidae; genus Babylonia; species Babylonia areolata. Next base: position 23,382,193 of record NC_134898.1, read on the forward strand.
AATGGATCATTCAGATTTAAAGAGAAAAAAAACATGGAATGAAAAAATGCATTAAATCCTGGAAGCACCATGAACCAGGCCGACTTTATGTTCATGCCTTATTATAGCTGTGGATGATTTAATTCAGTGCAGAGCCTGGAGTAGGGGTGTGTGTGTGTGTGTGTGTGTGTGTGTGTGTGTGTGTGTGTGTGTGTGTGTGTTTCTTTCTTTGGTTTAACGTCTTTTCACTGTTAAGTGATATTAGACGGTGTGTATGTGTATGTGTATGCGCGTGCTTGTGTGTGCGTCTGTGAGCGTTTGGGGGTTTTATGTGTATAATACATATGCCCTTCTGTTTTAAAATCGCTAGCTTTCTACAGTACCAACATAAGATGATGATGATGATGATAAAGATGATGATGATGACTCACTCAGCTTTCTTTCTCACGCCAGTGCTTTCACGAATGAGGCCTGTCAGCGTCCTGAGTGTGCCTGTCGTCTGTGTACAATGAGGGTCTCCACGAGATCCTTGACCGCCTCACTCCCCTGACTACAACGCACAACAGTGACCGCCCCCCTGCGTCCTGACTGACCGAGGAGGTGCGGGCTGCCAGGCACAGGCTGAGTAATGCTGAGAGCTGACTTAGGGCCTCCCACGTCACTGTGCACCGGCAGATTTTCTCAGCACAGGGTGCTGCTGCCAATTCCACTGTCAGTGCCGCAATGATGGCTTACTTTGAAGACAAACTCTATGCTTGTGCTTCTAGCAGGCAGCTTTTTGCTGATTGAAATGAATAAAATGACAAAAACACGGCCACTCCCCTCCCAGCCAACTTACAAAGAGCTGATTCGTCCGGTTAATTCTATGACCTTTTTTGGACAAAGTCTAGCAGATTCGCAATGATCTGAACTTGAGTATGTGTGTCCTGTACCTGTTCTCACCTTCTCTTGCTGTTGTGGCCCTAAACTGTTCCAGTTCCAGTCTGTGACTGGGGAAGAACTCCATAAACTCATCATGGAACTACCTACCAGGTTTCGTTGCCTTGACCCCATCCCTAACAAAGCATTGTCTAGATGGCCTTATGGCTCCAATCACAAAAATTGACAACCACTCTCTTGACACTTATACAGTTCCTCATCCCTTCAAGCAGGCCATTGTCACACCACTCCTTAAGAAAACTGGTCTTGGCACAAATGATCTGGGGATTTTCCATCCTGTTTCGAACTTTCCTTTCATATCTTAAATTCTCGAGAAAGTTGTTCTGACTAAGCTGCAAAATCATCTCTCTCATAACAATCTTCTGGATATATCACAGAAAATTCCACAATACAGAGGCAGCTGTCCTCTGTGTTCTCAGATGTCTGCTTGTCAGGGCTGATGAGATACCTGTTTCAGTACTTGCTGTACTCGACCTGAATGCGGCTTTTGATACTCTAGATCATGTCATCCTGGAGAGACTGAGTGCTCTTTGCAGATGATGGTACTGCCCTTGACTGGCTGTGGACAATCTGTCATTGTTAATGGTGTTATGTCTTCTCCCCGCCCACTTGTTTATGGAGTACCTCAGGGTTCGGTGTTGGGGCCAGTACTTTTTATTTTGTACGTTCAACATCTCTCTGATATGACTGATTCTTGTGCTTGTGACCACCATAAGTATGCTGACGACACTAAGTTGTCCAATCGTTTATGTCCCACATAATTTTCTGCTGTTTTGATATTCAGAAACGTATTGATCACGTGCTTGCTTGGATCATCAGCAAGAAATTGAAACGCAACACAGACAAGACTGAGATTGTGCCATTGGGTTCAGCATCACACTTTTATTTATTGGACGGCGAATTTGCTAACATTGGGGTTTTTTTCTCAAACCTTTTGTCAAGTACCACAGTGTACATCTAGACCAAACATTGTCCATGCAGCAACATCTTAGCTCCATCTGCAGTGCAGCTTTTCTCCAAATTCGGAACATTTCCAGCATTCGTTCCTATTTTTCACAGACTGCCACGGTCAGACTTGACGACTCCACTGATACCTCGCAAAAGGATTACCCGGTACTCGTGGGTCATCCAGCTGATCAGCTCAGTCGTTTGCAGGAAATTCAGAACAATGCAGCTAAACTTGGTACGCGTAAATCTAAGCGTGAGCATGTGACGCCTTTGCTCAAAGAGCTGCATTGGCTTCCAATTGAATTCTGCATTCAGTTCAAAATTGCAACACTCACGTATCACTTTTTTTGATGGCACACTACTGCAGTACCGCTCTTCTTCACTCTCAACTTATCAGTCTTCCTGATCACTTCGGTCTTCAGCTGAAAGGTTACATCGGGTCCCGAATGTTAATCTGAAAACCTTCGGTCAACGATCATTTATTTTCTCAGCCCCAAATGTCTGGAAGTCATTGCCTGCTGACCTGCGAAAGGCCCCTTCCCTAGACTATTTCAAGTCCCAACTGTTTTGTTTGGTTTTGTTGTTGTTGTTGATGTCATCTGCCTTTTTTTCATTATATAAGCGATCCATTCACATATGAGTGGGACTCAATTACTCTGTAATGAAAAACATATTGCAGATATACAACACACTGTTTCCAAAGGAACTTACGATGTCATTCCTCAAGGACATTTTGTAATAATTATGATAATAATGGACACATATCATTTTCAAGTTTTCGCACATTAATATGTATGTGGGAAAGGCTTTGGTGTAACAATTATTCACGTACCAGACGGAAAGAAAGAAGTTACTCTAAGAACATAGGCCTATATGGCGTCCATGTATTCTGAAAACCGGACTATTTTGAGTTTATTCGTGATATGTATGTTTTTATTTTGTACTTGTGCTTAAAGCTTACTGAGGAATACGCTTAAAAGGGGATTACTTTTGTTCATTTTACACTGGCACAAATGCTGTTTTATTCATAATAAGATATAATAAAATGTGGCATTGATGTGTATGTTTCGATCAGGTCCAGTAATTCCGTGTGTGTGTGTGTGTGTGTGTGTTTGTGTGCCGTTCATGATGCGAGGATGGTGATTGTTTCTTCGTGGTTAATTCTTTTCCTTGATGACTGTTGCTTTCTTTTGTAAAAAGTAACTTATGGAGTTCAGAATGTGACTGGTTGATATTTGGTTTTCTTGGTTATTGTTTTTTCTTATTATATATGTAATTTGTAAAGCGCCGTAAGTCTCTCCGTGAGGGAACAGCGATATTTTAGTTGTATAGCGCCTATCCTCAGTGAGAAATTAAGCTCTAAGCGCTTTACAAACACGAAGTCATTTGCACAACAGGCTACCTACCAGTGTAAAAGCCAACTCAGAGCCACCTTTGGGTCTCATCATTCGTTTCCGGCGTCGTTCATTCAGGTTTCATTCACACACACGCACACATACACACACACGCGCCCGCGCGCATATACACACGCAGGTACGCACGCACGCTCGCACACGAACACGTGTAACCTTTTTACGTGTTTGACCATTTGTTTTGCTTTTGCTTCTTTACCCCGCCATATAGGCAGCCATACTCCGTTAGTGGGGAAGTGCATGCTGGATATTTCTTGTTTTCATAACCCACTGAACGCTGACAAGGATAACATTATCTTTAAAGCACGTATTTGACCTTCTGCATGCGCATACACACGAAAGGGGTTCTGACACTAGCAAGCGTACACGTATGTTGACCTGGGAGATCGGATAAATCTCTACACTTTACCTGCCAGGTGCGTCGAAATCGGGAATCGAACCCAGGGCACTCGGGCGAGAACCCAGCGATGTTACCATTCAACCACCGCACCCAGACTAATGTGACTTGAAACCATTGTGAATCTTTCACTTCCTGTCTTTTAGTGGGGGCGTGGGGGGGGGGTGAGAAATATGTTGCAATCTGCAAACAGAACATTCTTTTTCATTGCATTCAGAAGGGTGTCTTCAAACGTTTATTCCTTCCGAGAATTTAAACTTTTTAACCAAACAGTTAAGATTTCAATGTCCTTTTATTCCACTTGGAACAAAGTTTCAGCGTTCGCGTTTGATTCCTTCTTTGTTCAGTCCGTATTGCTATAATATGCGAAACTTTTTTTTTTAAATACTGATTCCTGCTCTGAAGTTTAGTGATGTAATCATAGTGTCAATCACTTTATGATTATCTATCTTCGTGCCTTGTCTTGTTTGTTGACCACATTTCTTTAATAAGAGAGAGTGCATCAATATGAACATGCCCCAGAAGTCACTAAATGAATGAACCTCCAAATGGATATGGATGCTCAATTTCATGTTGAAATAGCATGCATATGTTTAGCTAAAGTATAGGTTTTACCTTCACAGACACTCTCCCTCCCCTCTCTCTCTCTCTCACTCTCTCTCTCTCCTCTCTCTCTCTCTCTCACACGCTCTCTTTGTCCCCTTCCTCCTCCTTCTCTTTCTGTCACCCACTCACACAGACTCTCTCTCTCTCTCTCTCTCTCTCTCTCTCTCTCTCTCTGTCTCTGCTTATCTCTCTCTTTCAGAATCCTGTTTTGAGACAAAAGTTTCGAAACGGAAGACTTAGATAAGATAGATTAACATATTCGGAGAACATCACACAGGTTTAAGATAGACACTCTACAATTGATCACATACTCCGTATAAAGAAATAAGTTCACTTTACTATCTACCGAAAACTGTTGTTCGAGGTTGAAGAGTGTGAAGTGCACATACACCCGCATTGGTTCTATTTTTGTCAAGGTGACACGAGATATAACAATCTGATTTAATGTTGCAGCTTCCACTTATCAAGTTGTATTCACAGTCTTCATAAAACCGGGACTTAGTCCTCCTCGTTTATGAGTATTACCGTCTATCGCATACCCTTCACAGTTCTGTTGCGCTTCTTGTATAATAAATCATACATGGTGCATCCCTTCGAATCAATATATTCGTTTCTGCCTAAGTTCATTCGTACAACGATTCTCTCTCTCTCTCTCTCTCTCTCTCTCTCTCTCTCTCTCTCTCTCTCTGTATATATATATATGTGTGTATATTCATCTATCTATCTGTCTATCTCTGTGTGTGTATTTGTATGCATGTGTTTGTGTGCGAATCAGTGTTTGTTTGTTTGTTTGTGTGTGTGTGTGTGTGTGTGTGTGTGTGTGTGTGTGTGTGTGTGTGTGTGTTAGTGTGCGCGCGCGCGTGTGTGTGTGTGTGTGCGCGTGTGTGTGCATGTGTGTGTGTGTGTGTGTGGATCTGCGTTATTTTATTGGTGTCCTCGTACATATGTTCGATCGTTTGGATGTCAGTTTCGTTCGTAATAGCTCTTTTATAATTATTTATTTCAATCATTATTGTCTGTATTATTCTTAGAATTCAGTTTTCTTCAATGTGCTTTAACATGGTGTGTGTGTGTGTGTGTGTGTGTGTGTGTGTGTGTGTGTGTGTGTGTGTGTGTGTGTGTGTGTGAATGTGTTTGTTTGTGCGTAGGCATGTGTGTGAGTGTGTGTATGTATGTGTGCGTGCGTTTGCGTGTGTGTGTATGTGTATGCGTGCGTATTTGTGTATATGTGTATGTGTGTGTGTGTTCGTGTTCACGTTCGTGTGGAGAAAGTTACCAGTATTTACAGGATGATATGAGGAAAATGATGAACAGAGAACAAAAAAAAAAAGACAGACCAAAACAAAAAACAAAAACAAAAACAAAAACAAAAACGTTCATCAAATATATATAGAAAGATTCATGCAAGGCTCCGCAGCAAACCTGCAATATATGACGATAGCTTCAGCTTGTCAAAAACACTTTCAAGAAAACTCTGAAAAAGAAGGTAGGTGTGGGTGTATGCGAGGCGGTGGGGTGTGGGGAGTTACCTGAAGGGTTAGTATCGGGGCTCATGTGCAGTGGTCACCATCATGTGTGCGTGTGACAGTTCCTGCCAGCTATAAGCACTTAGAATGTTATGTTTAAATATGCAGTCTATCTATTCACCTTGAGAGGGGATTAAAGATAGAGACTGAAAATCTGAAATAAGAGAAAGGTGTGGGGAGGGGGAGGGGTGGAGGGAATGAAGGTGGGGGTTGTGGAGACAGGGTTCTTGGCAGAGACTGAGAATGAGGGGGAGAGGTCATTTTTGTACTTGATTTTTTTAACTCATCAAAATCGATATTGACTGGAATATATAATCTACGATTTTTTTCATTGAAGTATCATGAGGAATGTCAAAGATCGAAATATGAGAAACATTATTTGGACTTCTTGGGGTTGTTTTTTTTTTTTTTTTTTGGGGGGGGGGGTCTTTCTTTTTTTATTGATCTCTCTCTCTCTCTCTCTCTCTCTCTCTCTCATATATATATATATATATATATATATGTGTGTGTGTGTGTGTGTGTGTGTGTGTGTGTGTGTGTGTGTTTACATACATGAACATTAATACAGATTGCTTCTCTTATTTTGCTATAACTTTTTAAATGGCATGGCAAATAATCCAATGCAAAATAACCGCTGTCAGAACTCAAACATTTAAAATCTCGCCACAACACGCAAGCAGCTTTAAGAGTTGATTCTCTTTTTCTAAATCAAAGTTTGAACAACATGCTTTTGAATCAGTAACGTCAAGAATCCGTTAGTAATACCAAACGTGCAAAACAAAATCCGTAAGTGTTGGTCAAAATAAAGGATACGACCCAAAACATTTCTCTGTCTGTCTTTATTATACTCTTCATATTTCAGAACTGTCCATTTCCGATTTTGATATTTTGAAAAAAAAAAAAAAAAAAATTTAATTTACTGTTTCTATTGATTCATTTGGATTTATCTTTTAGTTTGGGACATCACAATAATCAGATGCATCATTGGTGACTTCATCTTTTATCTTCATCTTTAGGTACCTTTGATTTTAAACCATTTTTCACCACTTTAACCTTGGTCACTTCATCGTTTGCCTTTTTGTTTTGTTTTTTGTCAACTTGCCTTGGTTTTCCAGATATTATTTTGGAATGGAGGACGCCAGTCCAGCGATGAAAACAATGTTGGTCACGGACACATGGAATTTCAGCACAATATCAGAAACACATGAAACCACGTCTCACAGGCCTTGGAGCTCTTTTACAATCTATATTGCCAGTCAGAACTTGTGGGTCTACTATCCTCCGATCATCCTTGTCTTGGGGATCTTTGGAAATGTCATGACCATCATCATCATGCGACGTATAAAGTCAGATGAATCCACCATCAACTTTTACTTCACTGCAATTGCTGTTGCGGACATAGTTCATCTCTGCACAGCTACGCTGGAAATTTGGATGATGAAGCAGTTTGGTTTCGGATTGAGAGAAATGCACAATGTTATTTGCAAAATCCACAGCTGGCTGTACACAGGAGGCAGCACAATCAGCTGTTGGTATCTTGTCTGTATGACTATACACAGAGCAATGTCTGTTGTGTGGCCACATCGTGTCAACTTACTGTGCACACGCCGAACTGTTCTTCTGCTGCTGACAGGAATCACTCTCTTCTTTGGTCTTCTTTACGCTCACTATATGATAGGTATTGAGACAGTTTATATCGTCAGACTCAACAGACTACCAGTGCACAATCAGGCCTGATAATTATGATTATATGTATTTTTTTGAAAATGTGTTCGTATACATAGAACTGTCAATTTACTGTCTCCTGCCATTCATCTTTTTAGTTGTATTGAACAGCGTCCTGGTTTGGAAACTTGTTCTGTCGGTGAAAGCCGGCAGTCACTTAATCCAAGGAGACTCTGACCAAGTTCAGGCGCAGAGAAGAGCAGCTAACTCCGTGACTCTGACTGTGATCGCAGTGTCCGTGGCGTTTGTTGTTCTGACTTTGCCAACATCCATCAATTTTATTCTGAATTATTTTGACGTCTATCACGACAGGGTGACAGGCTATGAACGTGCCACAGCGTCTTTCGTCCATGCATTTACTACCTGTCTGGGTCACACGAATCATGCGGTGAATTTCTACCTGTACTGTCTGACTGGCAGGAGATTCAGGGAGGAGTTCATCAAGGTCATGTGTTGTTGGAAGAAAAAATCGAAGATGTGATGTTATACGTCAATGGTGTCCGAACAATCCTAACGTCATTCAAACTCGTGTTTGTTTTCTGTTTTCCTTTGTTTTG
>NC_134898.1:23392781-23405281 GCF_041734735.1 Babylonia areolata
CGTACTTAGGACACCACCTACTGAGCCCCCTACTAACGACAATAATGGCTTAGTCGCGGAGCCAGACTGAGTGACCGCCCCTCCCAGAGTGGAGACCGCCACCACTTCCCTCAAACAACAGTCCCCCACGAATCTGCCGACACTGAAGACACTGACAAGCCTCACCCCAAGCACAGAAGTGGAGGGGTATCGAAACTGAGCTCACCATGACAGCAGGGCTTGAAAGGCCACAGCCTTTGAGACTGTTTTGTTTATATTGATGAAGGAAGAGGAGGATGACGATGTTGCTATGGAGGTCCATTTTGGTTTGGGACTGCATGAGAGGCTGTACTCTACGCTTCCTGTCATAATGATATCCCGGCGTTAACCAGGCCCGAGAGATGCAGACACTTGCAGTGTTGGTCAGGTAATTAGAGCAACACACCCAAATATGCATCCTTGAAGTGGATGACACTTGACTGTGTGGTCCCAGTTTCCCCATTCAAGCCCACAGCACACTCAACTCTGGGTAGGAGCCAGCCACTGGCCGAAAAACCCACCTCCGCTGGATTTGAACCCGCGTCCTCCCAGCCGTCAGTCCGCGACGCTAACCACTTCGCCACGGCGCCTTGTAAGAAATGTAAGTTGATTTAGATGAACAACTGGTGATACCTTCTGTTTGTTTGTTGTTGTTTTTTTGTTTGTTTTTGTTGTTGTTGTTGTTTTGTTGTTGTTTTTAATGCGCTATATTCAACTTTCGAATGTGTTTACCAGGCTTCCAAGAGTGTGTCTTCATAAAAAAATATATACCGTTCGAGCTTTCAAAATTTCAGATGGACCAAGTTCTTATTTTCCAGCTGGAGAAGAAGAATGGTCTCGTCTTGATCGATTCCCCTTCTTCAGCCAGTTTTCACCACGATGCAGAAGTGTTTCTGCCTCTCTTCCGGCTCTGCGACTTGGTGAGGTAATCAGTATCCATCACACAATATCTGTCCACGTGCTACGTCATAGGTGTGCTGAAGTTGTGTTTGCTAGCGCAGTTAGTAGTGACTGACCATTTCTTGTAGCATTCGAGTTCTTTGTTGACCTCAGCAGCGCTTAAGTTCGGAACTTCGCTGTGTCTGTGGTGGTGATAATGATGATGATGATGATGATGATCAAAGAGGCCGACACGCACCGAACCCGGGGAGACTCTGATCAAGTTCAGGCTCACAGAAAATCCGCCAACTCTGTGACTCTGACTGTGATTGTAGTGTCCATAACATGTTTGGTTTTGACTGTGCCACCAACCATCGATTTTTTTTTTCGTGGTTTTACCTTGCTATATCTGATAACAGTGTATCTGTCGATGAAAGATGCTTCAGCATCTTTCATCATGCACTAACCATTCTGCTGGGTTATTGACAAATCATAGTGAATGGCTGTTTCTGCTGTCTGACCAGGAGCAGGGTCAGAGAGCAATTCTGCAAGCGCACATGTTGTAGGTAAAGAAATCCGAAAGGTGTAGTTTTCAACGCTAATCATGTCTGATAGTCCTAAAAGTCATTTACAGTCGTTTGATTTATTTTTCTTTCAGTGCTGACATAATATGAACGACAACAAAAGCAAGAACGAAGGCTTTGTTTCTAACGTTCATATTGCAATAATTACAGTATGTATAGTCATAATTCTGTTTTTATATATATATATATATATATATATATATATATATATAGCTGACGAGATTTGAAGTACCGTATATATATATATATATATATATATATATATATATATATATATATATATATATATATATATACGGTACTTCAAATCTCGTCAGCTGCCACTCGATGCAGGAGCCAAGGTAAATGTCCTTGACCCCGACAGAAATCTAGCTTTGTTTCAGGCTGCTTTGGGGTCACTATGAAAAAATCAATTTTCAATATTGGATAGATATATCATTGGCACGTCGGTGTTTACAAAATATGTGTAAAATAAGATATATATAAAAAAAAAAAAACTATATAAAAAAAAAATAACCAAGGTGGTGGAAACCATTTTATGCCACTTAAACCCGCCCAAGGATCATGGCAAAGTATTCATGTGGTCAGCCCCTTTTTCTTGTGAGAAAAATCTCTAACACTCTTTCACTCTCAGCTCAGCAATGATCTCACCATGATGAGAGACTCACTCAATTTGAAACTGGTCACATGTTTGTGTACATCAGAAGGTCAAACACACTGCTGTGACCAGTCTTGAAAATTGGAGTGTTCACTGCAGACATCAAGCCCAGAATCTCTCTCTCTCTCTCTCTGGGGGGGGGGGGGGGGCGTGGATGGGGGTAGAGTACATTGTATACGCCCACCCCAATCTTTAGCAATTCGTTCTCTAAGTGGGAGACATGTGTTTATTGGGAATATCAACCTACACACTTTTTTTTCCTATATACGGATGTCTGTTTATTAGCCCACGTTTCATTTCTTCTTCCTAATGCTTCGCTTCGTGCATCTGAAATAACCTTTCTCTGTGTCTGTGTTTCTGTGTTTGTCTATACACAGTCGTTCTTGGTGGTGGTCGTGATGCACGCTTTTTCGGATGCACTAAGAGTGAAATCAACACACAGACACACACACACAGACACAGACGCACACACACACACACACACACACACACACACACACACACACACTCACTCACTCACACGAATCAAGAATCAAATAATATTTTAATCCTTTGACCCCTGTTGGAGGACATGGGGGGGAAATGGGGAACAGCAAAGCAAAATAATCATCTCGACTGAACTGAGTGTCTCAGCCCGTGCAACACGTTCTTCTTCTTCGTTCGTGGGCTGCAACTCCCACGTTCACTCGTATGTACACGAGTGGGCTTTTACGTGCATGACCTTTTTTACCCCGCCGTGTAGACAGCCATGCTCCGTTTTCGGGGGTGTACAACACATTCAAATTCGTTTTCGTGAATAGATAAATTAAAAAGATTATCACAAAGCAAGAGCAGAGCAAAGGAGCTTTATAAAATTTGTATTTGTATTTGTATTTCTTTTTATCACAACAGATTTCTCTGTGTGAAATTCGGACTGCTCTCCCCAAGGATGACGCGTCACTACACTACAGTGCCACCCATTTCTTTGTGTGTGTATTTTTTCCTGCGTGCAGTTTTATTTGTTTTTCCTATCGATGTGGATTTTTCTACAGAATTTTGCCAGGAACAACCCTTTTGTTGCCGTGGGTTCTTTTACGTGCGCTAAATGCATGCTGCACACGGGACCTCGGTTTATCGTCTCATCCGAATGACTAGCGTCCATACCACCACTCAAGGTCCAGTGGAGGGGGAGAAAATATTGGCGGCTGAGCCGTGATTCGAACCAGCGCGCTCAGACTGTCTCGCTTCCTAGGCGGACGCGCCACCTCTAGGCCATCACTCCACATTGTAGAAATGAATACGACTTCCCAATACTTCGGGGGTGGAGGCGGGGGTGGGTGTAACAGCACTGAAGTCAATGAACTGTGGCAAATTTGCGGGCATCGAAAAAAAATTCCAGCAAATCTATTGAAACATAACGGAGAGGCGCCTGACATCCTAACTGCTATCTGCAGCATAGTCTGGCTCACAAGCGAATGGCCCACACAATCACTATCATCACCCCCCTCCCCCCCCCCCTCCGCCCCCCCACCCCACCCCCACCCCACCCCCCCACCCCACCCCACCCCCCAATACTCCCTATATGATCAGAGTTGAGGTTCTTATCTTTTCCCAGTGTAGATATAAGAGAAAAATAAGAGAAATCGTGGGATTGCGAAAAATCGTGGGCTTACAAGGTGGATTCTGCAAAAGCAGAGGTACCATCTTTCACGCACGCGCCCGGTAGTGCTTGTGATTTTGTTTCATCGCACACAATGCAGCGCCCCTTCCCACATCTGAAGCAGCCAGTGTCCATGACAGAAAGCGGGCGCAGCACTATGGGCCTCAGTCAGTGTGAACCTCGAACATTTCCAGTGTATCACCGTTCCAATTCCAAATTGCACTCTTTTTCAGTTGTTTATTAACGACGTCTCTTTTACGAATCCCTTGAAGTAATTTTCTGCAATTGTATTTAGATATTAATTTCACCGCCCACTTACCCAGTTTCCCCTAACTCACCATTTATCCCCCCTCATCTTCTAAGCGGTAATACTCAAATGTATACATTAATACTCAAAACAAAATGTCTTCGATCACCGATAACTATGTGTGACGGGACGTTAAACAAAATTCCTCCTCCGCCACTGTTCCAATTTTCAGTCTCCAGGCTACGATTTGATTGACTCACTTTATGCCGTGAATGAGTATACTCAATAAATCCTACCTACGAAAAAGATTTTTTTTTTCTTAGTTACATCGTTACATCGGCTGTCGTGTTGTTCTTTGTATTCTTCTTGTTGTTGATGATGATGATGATGATGATGATATTACTCTTCTTCCTGTTGATTCTGGCCGTTATTAATGTTGTTGAACAGAAGTATGATAAGTGCGTATTATATTGTGGTCGACACATTTTTCATTACCATCACTACCCTCAGCGCGCGCGCGTGCGCGCGTACACACACACACACACACACACACACACACACACCTATACATACGTGCACCTTTACCTATCAGTGATGGTAAAGAATTTTTGTTCTCAAAACATACTGTTATCTCAGTGGCAAAACGAGTAGCATCAAATATATGGTGCATGAAAAACAAGAACGTAACTGTTTGTAGATCAACGCTCTGTGAAATCAATGAATGAACGAATGAATGAAATACAAAATTGATACCAGATCCTGCAGCGAAGAGAACGCGGGAGATGGCGAGGCGAAATCGACTAAAGAGTTTAACAGTCCACAAGGCGAGAAAGGCTGTAAGCACAGACACATCTAAACTACGGTACAGTGCTGAACAGTCTACTCACCCGGGACACTGTCTGTGTGGGTTCGCTGATGGTGGAACTGAAAAGATTTAATCGAAACCTCTTGAGCGCCGTAGTACGTATCAAGTACGTACATAGTGACGTCACTGTTGACGTCATCAGAAGGGAAATCATTCTGGAAGGCTGAAAATTCACACAGTTTATCTCGAATGGTATATCTCCAGACGTTTTTTCTCAGGTTTAGGCTGATCGTTTTGGATACTGTTTTATGACTTGAAGCAGCACTTTCTCCTTTTTTTTCCTCTGCTACTGAAGGGGTTTTAACCCTTACAACACGCAAGTTCCACGCACGCAAACGGTGACACGGAGCAAGACTCCCTGACCAATGCATGAAAGTAGATATTCAAATGGGACGGGCGCAATAGCCGAGTGGTTTAAACATTGGACTTTCAATCTGAGGGTCCCGGGTTCGAATCACGGTAACGACGCCTGGTGGGTAAAGGGTGGAGATTATTCCGATCTCTCAGGTCAACATATGTGCAGACCTGCTAGTGCCTGAACCCCATTCGTGTATATACGCACGCAGAAGATCAAAAATAATACGCACGTTAAAGATCCTGTAACCTATGTCAGTGTTCGGTGGGTTATAGAGACACGAAAAATACCCAGCATGCATGAAAAATGTTATTAATGGTCAAAGTTATGACCGCTGAACATTAATGGAAGAAGAAGAAGATAGGAATACGTCTGCACTCAATCAACACATCCAGTTTCTGGCTACCTGAAAGAGGATCAAGCACAGTCGAGGCTTTATTATCACTTTGTAAAGATTTTCAGCGAATAAAACAAAACAAAAATAACGGAAGAAATTTCTGTCTGATTACCAAGGGGATATGAACCAAGAGAACATTAAGTTTTGAAGAACTGGAGTTCAATACTGATACTGAATGAATCGTTCTATTAAGGATCGGCATGCTTTGCGAACTGAATATTTACAACAACAACAACAACAACAACAACAAAAATCCACTGATTCCAATTATTATATTAACAAGAGAGGCAATGCCTTCAAGACTCACTTGTGATACACACTATAAAAAAAAAGATAGATAAAAGAAAAAGAAGTATAGAATGAAATTCAATTTTGAAACATTTTTTTTCTGAAAACATCATCAAAATGTGTTCTGTATTCGATATCATAAAGCTTCGGGTTAAAAAAAAAAAAAGAAAAAAAGAAAGAAAGCAGAATCGAACCAAGCATGTTCGGGTGACAGGAAATGTTCTGTCCAGAAATTGTATTTCTTTTCTTATAGTTGTGAACAAGAAAAAACAAGATCTGCACAGACTAGACTAGACAAGGCTGACCGAAACTCGGTAATGTAATTTTTCTCTTATGTTCATTCCAGTTAATTCAGTGTCCACAGAGAAGAGTCATATGCAGTAAAGACGTCGATGGTGTAGTTAGTGTCACTGTATGTGTTTTGCCCAGAACTTGTATTTCTTTTCTTTTAATTGCGAACACGTAAAACGAGGTCATGCCGTCGTTCTGGCAACTGGGAATGGTAATATGGTGTTTTCGGATTCCGGAACGAGCCTCAACGAAATAAACCGTTGATGATCCGGAAATAAGGCTCGAGGGAGACTTAAACCCATCATCGGTATGACTGTGGAGATTTTTCCTACTATGTTTAAGCCAAATTTGATATTGGCAGACAAAGTATTTCCAGAGAAAATGGCAATGTTAAAGTTTACCACACACACACACACACACACACACACACACACACACACACACACACACACACACACACACACATACACACACAGAGAGAGACAGAGAGAGAGAGAGACACGCACGCACACACAGAGGGACAGAGAGCCGAACACCTGGCTATAACGAACTCACTTTGTTTATACAAGTGAGTCAAAAATGGGTATGGTTTTGGAATATATTTGGGGAGAACATGTAAGTTTATTGATTTGCTATACTATCTAAACAACAAATAGTATAAAAAAAACAAAAAAAATCAGTACATGCTGGAAAAGACCGAAGACTATACTGACGAGCATAGAGTAGTCAGGGGGGGAAACAAGTACAACGTCTTCAGCAGAGAAAAAGTACATGTAGCTTCGTTGTTGGTCATGGCAACGGGAACATATCCTGATTGTCTGAAGAATTCCGGGATGGGCTATTGCTTCTTTTTTTTTAATGGGTTCCGTGTAATCTACGTTTCATTTAATATGTCACAAATCTTCAAAACTTATAAACAATAATAATAATAATAATAATTAATAATAATAATAACAATTAACAACAGTTGTGTCTGAAATAGTTGGGATGGGATAAGAGCATCTTCCACCCGTACTTTTTTTTTTAACCAGACCATTCACCAACTAGACACAGACTGTGCCATGCACACCGACCATATGTTATGTGACAGTCAGTTCAGAAAGGTGATATGAAATCCACATTAAATCAACAGCGTGAGGGAGAGGTGGGGTAGACTGTGTGTTACACACACACACACACACACACACACACACACACACAGACACACACACACGCACGCACGCACGCACGCACGCACACACACACACACACAACTGCGTCCCTTCCCATCTCCAATGTCAGGTGTGCAGATCTACCATGTCAAATCGTATATGCACGCAAGCAGTCAAAGATCAGAATTTAATCTTTTACAGAGACAGAGGTGTACCACGACCACGGCAGAGCGTTCGTCTGCACAAAAACGGAACAGCAGTTGATGGTAGATAGATATGTGTACATATGTATCTCTCTCTCTCTCTCTCTCTCTCTCTCTCTCTCTCTCGATATATATATATATATATGTGTGTGTGTGTCTGTATGTTTGTGTGTGTGTGTGTGTGTGTGTGTGTGTGTGTGTGTGTGTGTAAAACATCACGAATTGAAACGAGTGAACGAGAAAGTTTCAATCCACAAAAGCGAAGAAACATTGATAAGAAATGGAATATTAAAAACAAAATTATGAAAATACAACTGAATACAATCATCAACGCAGACACGATGGGCAATAATAGCTACAGCAACCACCGACATTAATTATGTTGCCAACAAAAATAACAACTGTAAAAAAAACATTAGCAGCAGCATGATAATGAGTGCTCTAATATTTCGATCAAAGTAACTGGGTGATCATTAAAAGTGAAATCCTAAACATGCATATTTGAATGAATACCGACTTCGATTGTGTAAATAATAAATTAGATAACTGATTTATCAGTAGAATAAATAATCAACAAAGTACATCATCACATTAATACACAGATAGACAAACAAACATACAAATGTATTTACAAATAACAACCAAACAAATACACACATACATACATACATAGATTCTCTCTCTCCCTCTCTCTCTCTCTCTCTCTCTCTCAATCACACACACACACACACACACACACACACACACACACACACACACACACACACACACACACACATTCTTGTTATGAATGAAGTATCTTTCCTAGCTAAAAGACATATGGCAAATATATAAAGCACCGACTTGAAGATTTCTTGTTCCTGCTGTTGCACCGAATTTAGTTGAATAAGAAGAAGGAGGAGGAGGATAATGTCTTGTTCCTGCTGTTGCTCTTAATTTTGTTATGAAGGAGGAGGAGGAGGAGGAATAAAAAAGAAAGAACTAGAGCAACTAAACCATCACAGTTTATAAACTGAGAATCTGGATCGATAGAATCACCATGGGCCCGTGCACACAGTCGTGTTTTAAAGTTACAGACATCACTTTGTTCATCTAGCACACTGTCAACACCTGAAAGCGACCCTCCTGGTTGAATAACAGTCAACACACAAACATAACCATATATATCCTTCTCTGATACATTCTTGCCATAAGTGGTTTACATTCAAACAAATCACATATACTTTAAGCGTACACACACACTCACACACGCAGACACACATACGTAAATACATACAAACACACGCGTGCGCGCATTGGCGCACGCACACACATACACGTATATACACATATATGTACACATGCATTCACACACACAGGCACGCACACACACACACACACACACACACACACACACACACACACACACACACACACACACACACACACACACACACACACACACACATTTACACACACACCAGCAAACACGGGGAAAGTCTTATGCATGTACGCTCGCACATTGGAGGAGGGAAAAAATTTTATGTGTGAGAGAGGGAGAGAGAGAGAGAGAGCTGGAGAGAGAGAGGCGGGGTGTATAAATTATATCTTATATCAATAAATGACGTGTGAGAACAGTAGAAATTAAATTATTTATAGGTCATGTGGTTGTTTATGACGTTCGCAGTAATAATTGCGTTGAGCAGTACAATTTGAACTTCGAACTACAGTGCTTCCATGATTTATGACAGCTTTTTTTCTTGGATGTGTGTGTGTGTGTGTGTGTGTGTGTGTGTGTGTGTGTGTGTGTGTGTGTGTGTGTGTGTGTGTGTGTGTGTGTGTGTGTGTGTGTGTGTGTTTTCATATTCTTGAGTGAATGAACTTTTGACTCGCTGTGATGGTAATAATTTATTATGAAACAGCATGTCCAGACTGAATTAGTTAAAAAGTATAAATGGTACGAATATTCATAAGAAATTAAGGCAATGTTAACCATCAAACCATCATTTGGTCTCTTATATTTGGAGAGTACAGTTCATTCTATGAAAAAGAGACCTTTTCTTTCTTTCTTTCTTCTTCTGTTTTCTTCGGCTGCGTGAGTTAACAGGTAAGGGATACACTCTCTACGGCAATTGGTAATCGTGAATTAAAGAAAACATGCGTTATCAGCGAAGTTTTTTTAGCATCAGTGACTTTGTCACTTCTTTGGGTTGGATATCTTTAGTCAAGCACCAGGCTATGTCCAGAGATCTGTCATGAAACAAAAACAGTGTCAACAGGCATACCAGGAAGGGAGCAGAGTAATCCTGATATGCAGCAGTTGCAAATCAATGTGTTTTTCGAAGCCGGGAAAACTAATTTGGAAGTCAACATTTTAGGGATTAAAACAAATGCCAACATTACAATGGCTGCAAATATGGATTCGTTCACTGAATAATTGCCAGCAGTAGCAATAAAAACAATATGTACAATCATTTTCAACGGATCCTGGGTGGCTTGAGAGTATGAGATATTCGATGAACACTTTCACTGGAACTGCAGCATTAAAAAAATATTTCTGGGAATCATTACAGAATCCCACTGATTAAAAAAGTAATTTTTGGCATAAAAGAACGTATAATAGCGCTAATGTACATCAACTATTTTTATTGTAATGTTGTCAACGGACAAAATTTACATTAGTTTCAGTTTCAGTTTCTCAAGGAGGCGTCACTGCGTTCGGACAAATCCATATACGCTACACCACATCTGCTAGGCAGATTCCTGACAGCAGCATAACCCAACGCGTTTGTCAGGCTTTGAGTGCACGCTTATATATTTGTGTACCTGTCAGAGTGGATTTCTTTTTACATAATTTTACTAGAGGACAACACTTCTTTTTTCAGTGCGTCAAGCACGTGCTGCATACAGGACCTCGCTTTATCGTCCCATCCGAAAGACTAGACGCTCAGTTTCATTTTCCAGTCAAACCTGGGAGAAAGGGCGAGAGCGGGATTCGAACCCACACCCTCACGGTCCTCTATGTATTGGCAGCTGAGTGTCAGCCATTCTACCACCTTCCTCCCCAAAATGTATATTAATATAGTATTATGGAATGTGATCCACACTCATCACATTTTCAAAGACTGACACTTTTTAATAGTGAACAATACATTGTTTAATTTAGATTCGTAGCCGTTCATCCGAATTCAATTTCAAGAACTATTAACATTTTGATCCGCAGTTTTCGTATCTTCTGTACAATGCAAATTGTCTTGAGTGGTGCATTGCAAACAGTCAACGCATTTTCTTTTCCTTTTTTTTCTTTCTGTGTTACTGTTTTATTATTGATTTCTTCTCTAAATATTGGTGAGAATAATTCATATCATGTATGGTTGATGTCGCCTTCTTTCTCTGGGGAAAACGAAACGGTTTACAAACAAAGTGGAGTTTTGAAAGGGAGTTGAAAGGACCGGGGAAGTCATTCGGATGAGACGATAAACCGAGGTCTCGTGTGCAGCATGCACTTAGCGCACGTAAAAGAACCCACGGCAACAAAAGGGTTGTACCTGGCAAAATTCTGTGGAAAAGTCCACTTCGATAGGAAAAAGAAATAAAACTGCACGCAGGAAAAAAAATTTTGTTAATGGGTGGCGCTCCCATTGTAGCGACGCGCTCTCCCTGAGGAGAGGAGCCCGAATTTCACAAAGAGAAATCAGTTATGACAAAAATGAGAAATACAAGTCTCTTGGTCGGTGCGTGGGGATAGGAGGGAGGAGGAGGGGAGAGAGCGCGGAAAGTGAGTTTTTGTTTCAGTTTCAAAGGTGCGCTAAAGCCATCGACATTCGCTACATCACACAAAAAGAGTACATGTGTATGTAACCTACGCATGAATTGAAGGCGCTTGTCATGCCGTTCAGGAGAAGGTGATGGTGAGAGCAGAGGAATATGGAGGGTACGGTGGGCGTGTTGGCAAGGGGATGGCGGGTAAAGGGGGAGGGGGGAGAGGGAGAGGGAGCGTGGGAGACTGGGAGTGGGAAGCGGAGGTACAGCTGTCAACATCTCCATTTCAACAGCTGGCTGTGAGCAAGCGAACACCACAATACTGGTCTGCAATTGTGACAGCCTTTTTCTTTCTTTCTTTCTTTTTTTTTTTTTTTTTTAAATCAAAAGCAATGAAACCTGTATCTACCTGGCTGGACAATTATGAAGATTTTAGTTTTCAGCAAGTAGATACCCTGAAGGAACAACAGTTGCTAAAAGCAACCAAAAAAAAAGCCCTCCTCATTTTAATGAATGAATGATATGGGCTCCGAAGACAGGAAGAGAGTGGTAGAGGAGAGTGGTGGCGTTATCTTCACTGGTGCCCCAACGACATCGGCAGAAATCAAGGGACAGGCAAGATGCGTAGGTGTCTCGTTTCAAGACAGGACACACAAGACCTGAAGCTGCCTAAAGGCGATAATATCATTTTTGACAGGGGCTATGAGAACATTTCGAGTGAAGAAAAGGAGGAGTACCGTGTTGTGTGGACAGAAAAGTGGATGATGATGATGATTTTATTCTTCTTCTTCTTCGTTCGTGGGCTGCAACTCCCACGTTCACTCGTACGTACACGAGTGGGATTTAACGTGTATAACCGTTTTTACCCCACCATGCAGGTAGCCATATTCCGTCTCCACAGGGTGCATGCTGGGTATGTTCTTGTTTCCATAACCCACCGGACGCTGGCATGGACTGTGATATCTTTAACGTGCGTATTTGATCTTCTGCTTGCGTTGTTTTATAATTGGCTTCCGCTTTACTGTATCCATCTTTTTTCACGCCTGCAATAGAGATCATATCAGGGATAGAGATTACAGTGTCTGAAGATTCATGAGGACATTAACTGAAAGTATTCGCCCATGTTCTTTTTTTTCCTTGCACTGAGGGTTATATTTCTCTCATCATTATCAATAGAAGTTTGC
>NC_134898.1:23407781-23464289 GCF_041734735.1 Babylonia areolata
TTGGCGAATCGGGCCGAAGTCTGAGGGAGTCCAACTGATGAGGCTTTACAGCTGAATGGAAGCGGACAGAAAGACGACTGGCGCGACGAAGCAACTATCTCCAGCAGCTTGGATCACGTGCTGGTACAGGTTGGAACCCTGTAACTTACGGACGACACCAAACCCCCACCCCCACCCCGAGTACCCCCACTTGCAGAAGCTATCTACCTGAACTCTAGTCATCAACCCCATCCACATGTAATATGCGGCTTCTGTTCAAACGTGTGTGTATGTGTGTGAGAGAGAGAGAGTATCAGTATCAGTAGCTCAAGGAGGCGTCACTGCGTTCGGTCAAACCCATATACGCTACACCACAAGCAGATGCCTGACCAGCAGTGTAACCCAACGCGCTTAGTCAGGCCTTGAGAAAAATAAAATAAAATAACAAAAATTTTCAAAAGAAAATAAATAGTAGAGAGAGTGTGTGTGTGTGTACGTGTGTGTGTGTGTGTGTGTGTGTGTGTGTGTGTGTGTGTGTGTGTGTGTGTGTGTGTGTGCAGTACGTGCATATGTGAGTATGCACAAGTTTTTAGATTGATATGCACTTGTATGTATCCTAATTTCTACTGTATATGTGTTTGTGTATGATTTTCGATTTATGTTCGTACCTTGTCAAGTACTATCCTCCACCCCCACCCCCTACCCCCCAGTATGCCTTGCGACCCCGGTACACTTGGTAATAAAGACATATTCTATTCTATTCTATTCTATTCTAAAGGCGAGCACCTGCCAACAGACGGGCTAACATCTTCTCCTAAACTGACTAGTAAAACCAGGGTTGGACAGTGGTCTGTTCTGTTGCTAGTTTTGTTGTTGTTTTTCTCTCCCTACTCTACACAGTGCACAACGATGTAAAAGAGTCCGGGCATACAGGGCAGAGTTAGCAGGTGTGGTGTAAGGATGCAATAGGCCTAGTAGGATGTACAGTTAAAAAAAAATAATAATAAAAAATAAACCACGCTGAACCGACGCAGGCAGGGAAACATAGGCGAATCGGTTTGACTATTTGCTGCATCTGAATCCCCTCGCACCCCCAACCCCTCCACCACACACCCCTCCCTTTTGTTTTTGTTTTCTCGGTGAAGGTCAGTGGAAGTAGACTGCTACAATAACCAACTGCTCCAGTTTAGCCATTCGCCGTGGAGGTTAAGACTGTGCAGTATTTGGTTTGGTGCCAAGTGGTACGGCTGTGTGTGTATTTATATTTGTATATCTACCAATACATCTTTCTGTAAATAAATAGATAGATGTGTTGAGAGATTAGCAGATATAGATATGACTTTTATTTCACATCTCTATGGAATTAATCTGACATGACAGGAGAGATGTTCAGTTGTTACCTTCATATTTGTCCCGTCGCTATCATGTTGTTCTAAATTAATTTGAATATTATCTTGCACAACAGTTCCTTGTATCAGTGCTCGTTGGCCTGATAGTGCTTGCGTTATGACACAGATGATCACTCATGCAGGACACATCTTTGTGATATCCCTTGCATCCTTTTGGATTCCCATGCATTCAGTGCAAGTGTAAAATCAATTAATCACATTTTTCTAAGTACAAATTACATTGCCTTGTTTTCGACTTACTTTTATATAATCCAACACAGATTGCAATCATGAAGTGATTGGATTGTGACTGTTCCCCGCTGTGATTGAGAATACCACATAATTGTGACTGGTGTACCTCAATTACTCGCAAAGGGGGGTAGTTCATTGCCATTGCAGAGATACATGGGGGCGAAACTGCAGTTTTACCACTTATTTTTTCCTGAGCTGCCCACCCATCTGTGTGTGTGTGTGTGTGTGTGTGTGTGTGTGTGTGTGTGTGTGAGTGTGTATTTCCCTCTTGAGCATATCACTTGAAGTGAAGCCTATTACCTGCAGGTTTATGCAACTCCACTGTTATTCAGATCACAGGTCCTTTTTCTTTGAGCACTGGCTGAGCAGAGAGCAGAGTTATTGATCCTTTCAGCAGTCCCATGGCAGAAGTCTTCAACGCGTTAAACGATTTTTTTCCTGACGCGCTGCTGTGTCTGTGTTGACTTGACTGATACTTCAATGGAAAATTCATTATCATGAGTACTGTATTAATTGGCCCTCGTTGAATGCGCCTCTAAGTGGAGTGATGGCCTAAAGGTAACGCGTCCGCCTAGGAAGCGAGAGAATCTGATCGCGCTGGTTCGAATCACGGCTCAGCCGCCGATATTTTCTACCCTCCACTAGACCGTGAGTTGTTGTCTGGACGCTAGTCATTCGGATGAGACGATAAACCGAGGTCCCGTGTGCAGCATGCACTTAGTGCACGTAAAAGAACCCACGGCAACAAAAGGGTTGTTCCTGGAAAAATTCTGTAGAAAAATCCACTTCGACAGGAAAAACAAGTAAAACTGCATGCAGGAAAAAATACAAAAAATGGGTGGCGCTGTAGTATAGCGACGCGCTCTCCCTGGGAAGAGCAGCCCGAATTTCACACAGAGAAATATGTTGTGATAAAAAGAAATACAAAAAAAGGGTTCAGTTTTGAATGCCATTTTACTGGTCAGGTCCTTAGTGGATGTTTGTTTACTGTTTGTATTTAACGTACTGCGCGTGTAAAGGTGACGGCATGTTCCCGTACTCATTTACTTGATTTACAGTAACTTTGACTGGGGGGTTAACGTGCCTGTTTCTTTTTTTCTTCTTTTGGGTGATTTCTCACTTTCACACATCCCGTTATTTTATCATTATCATTATGATTATCTTCTCAACGATCTTTTAAACACGACATAACATGCATGTTAATCATTTATGTTACGATTTTTAAAAGGGTTTAACATTGAGATAATTTGTTATTCTCTTCTTCATAGAGATATTTCATGTCTGAGTAAAAGAAGAAACGATACTCTTTTTACCCTCTCGCTTCTCAAACTGGCAACTTGTGTTGTCGGATTCATGGGGGGCTGTTGTTTGAGGGACGTGGTGGCGGTCTCCACTCTGGGAGGGACGCTCATTCAGTCTGGCGCCGCGACTAACCATTGTCGTTAGTAGGGGGCTTAGTAGGTGGTGTCCTAAGTACGTTAAAACAGAACAGGCACCACTGAACACCACCGAAGTGACTCAGCAGCAGTGCAGGGTCTCCTCTGGTGTGTGGCCTCCTGGCGACCTAACATCGATGGTTCCCTGTGGACTGCGGACGCTGGAACTGCGACGGACGAACCCGGGTGTGGCCGTGTATGGGGGAATCTTAAACGAGCGGCGTGGGAGTAATGCCACTGAAACGGTGCAGATGATGGGGCAGCAAAAAAAAACAACAAACAAAAACAAAAAAAACCTGGCAACTTGTCTGTTACATCGTCCAATGGGAAATTTCCAGTGTAAACACCACCTCTCTGTCTGTCTGTCTGTCTGTCTGTCTGTCTCTCTCTCTCTCTCTCTCTCTCTCTCTCTCTCTCTCTCTCTCTCTCTCTCTTTCCTTCTTTCTTTCTCCGTGCCGGCTGTTCAACTGACGGATCACATGTACCGGAAGACTTTCCCCCTCTTCCATCAGCAAGGAATAGAGATCGCCTCTACCATGGAAGCATCCAGCAACAAACCAGCGACAGCAGCTGGAGCGATGCCGGGCAGCAGAGACACAGGAACAGCGGGACAGGAAGCAGCAGGCAGCAGTATGGACAGAGGACAGCGGGACAGGAAGCAGCAGGCAGCAGTATGGACAGAGGACAGCGGGACAGGAAGCAGCAGACAGCAGTATGGACAGAGGACAGCGGGACAGGAAGCAGCAGACAACAATAGGCACAGCGGGACAGGAAGCAGCAGACAGCAATAGGGACAGCGGGACAGGAAGCAGCAGACAACAATAGGGACAGGGAACAGCGGGACAGGAAGCAGCAGACAGCAGTAGAGACAGCAGGACAGGAAGCAGCAGACAACAATAGGGACAGGGAACAGCGGGACAGGAAGCAGCAGACAACAATAGGCACAGGGAACAGCGGGACAGGAAGCAGCAGACAACAATAGGGACAGCGGGACAGGAAGCAGCAGACAACAATAGGGACAGGGAACAGCGGGACAGGAAGCAGCAGACAACAATAGGCACAGGGAACAGCGGGACAGGAAGCAGCAGACAACAATAGGGACAGCGGGACAGGAAGCAGCAGACAACAATAGGGACAGCGAGACAGGAAGCAGCAGACAACAATAGGGACAGGGAACAGCGGGACAGGAAGCAGCAGACAGCAGTAGAGACAGCAGGACAGAAAGCAGCAGACAGCATCAGGTAGCAGCAGGGACAGAGGACAGCAGGACAGAAAGCAGCAGAAGCAGTAGAGACAGTGGGACATGAATCAGTAGACAGCAGCAGGGACAGGGTACAGCGGGACAGGAAGCAGCAGACAGCAGTAGAGACAGCAGGACAGCGGGACAGGAAGCAGCAGACAGCAGAAGAGACAGCGGGACAGCGGGACAGGAAGCAGCAGACAGCAGTAGAGACAGCGGGACAGGGAGCAGCAGACAGCAGTAGAGACAGCGGGACAGGAAGCAGCAGACAGCAGTAGAAACAGCGGGACAGCGGGACGGGAAGCAGCAGACAGCAGTATAAACAGTGGAACAGCAGCACAGGAAGCAGCAGACAGCAGCACAGCTCTGACAATTCATGGACTTCCGTTTCCCAGAAACCAAACGGACGTCGAAAACTGCCCCAGCGTAACGACGCACCGAAACCAGAATACAACGCACGTGACACGAGGAGCAGGAACGCTAGTGTGGAAGCAAAACTGAGTAACACCACCACCAAGACGGGCGCTAATCCCTCGTCTCGGGCACACGGAGATGCCGCCCCCTCTGTATCCAGCTGCTGGACACCCCGAGGCTATGGAAGGGGACGGGGCAGGACCCCGCCTTCACAGACACGGATAGTCGCCATGTTTCCTGTCTTCCAGTTTGCTTCGGTGCCAGCTCACCGATCTGTGGTGACTGACCTGGCGGATGACTTGGACTCCACCATCCCGGGTCTGACCGCTGGGAACACAGTTCAGTTCAGTTCATTTTTTCAAGGAGGCGTCACAGCTTTCGGACAAATCCAAGTACGCTCCACCAAATCTGCTAAGCAGATGCCCGACCAGCAGCGTAACACAACGGGCTTAGCCAGGCCTTTAGACACGCCAGGACGCCAACAGCTAGGAGACAGGCCGGCCCCAGCCTTTTCTTTGTATAACATTGCTGGCTTAGCAAGCGAACTATATCATGTGGAATGGCTTGATCACATCAGTAACTTTGATATTGTACCTCTCATAGAAACTTATGTTGATCATAATTTCGATACTTCAAACATTTTTTTCAAGGTGTTAGAAAATTCCTATGTCCTGCAGTAAAGCTGTCGCACCAGGGAAGAAGATCAGCTGGTATTTCAGTCTCCCTTTCGGCGTGCCCTGAAGGTGTGCCTGGAGCAGCCTGTTCTGACATCTGGAGGGAACCCTATCTTCATGAAGCCTTGACAGGATCTGTTTGTGGGTCAGGGGAGCTCCGGGGACGTTTCTTTCTGTTTTAGGACACCAGTCTCGGAGTACGGAAGGGCAGCTTGGCTTGAGACAAGTCTCGTCCAGGACGATTCCGTCTGCTGGGAGTTGTCTCTGGCTGAGAAGTAATGTCCGTCTTCTCTGGGAGACGTAGAAGTCGTTCCTGTGGATGACTGACGTGTCTCCTCTGCAGGAATGGGAGGGAGGGGGTGTCGGAGGTAACCACAGGGTTGACATCGGGTCCGGCAGAAATGGTGACCAGCTTTGTGACCTGATTTCGTGCAGGATCGGCAAATAATATCTTTCTCACAGGTTGCAGAAAAATGCCCCTTTGTCAAACAACGTGAATACGTGGCGTTTTCGGGCAACATTTTCTGCTTCCGGTGATACAAAGTCGCTAATAAGTTGCCGAGGGACACTTTCTCTGGGAGGTGTCGAGCAGGAATTTTGACGTGCATGAAGCGACGACCTGTTAACCACCTGGTAAGACCACCTTTCTTGTCGCGATCTCTTTCCATCAATAATTTTGAATGTGATTCACATCCCATCTGGACCAGTTTTCTTTCTACGTTGTCATTGCTGAAACTGGTAGGAAGATTTCCGATTATCACCTTGGTAGTTTTCACTCCCCTTTCACCCATCACTATGATGGGGGTTTCGTCGAAGGGGTTGACAGTATGGTTTCTAATTTCAATACCTTTCAGGTGGAGTGATACTCTACTGCTGTCAGTGCTGGGGTAAATTCGCCATAGCCCTCATATTCTCTGCCCCCTATCACGGTGTTATAACTGCTTGTTTTTTAGCTGTTCCACAGTTCTCACGAACAGTATACTGTGAGTCGGTATTGGAGCTTTCAGGTAAGTTTCGGCATGGAATGAACACAGGAGGAACTCCTCTGCGCTGCTACATCGATGCCAGCGTGATATTTGCTGTTGTTGGAAGAAAACTGTTATTTCCAAAACACAAGTTAGAGAGATTAGGCAATGCCTAGAATATTTATCCTTTAGTAATATTTTTTTTTAATCTCTCTCTCTCTCTCTCTCTCTCTCTCTCTCTCTCTCTCTCTCTTATGTCTTGATTTCAGATACTATTTCGGAATGGAAAACTTCAGTCTCGCAACGGAAATTACGCTTGTCTCCGGTACGTGGAACGATTCAACGACAGCAGAAGCACGTGACACCAAATTCCAAAGTCATTGGACCTCTTTTACAATCTATATCGCCAGTCAGAACTTGTGGGTCTACTATCCTCCGATCATCCTTCTCTTGGGGATCTTTGGAAATGTCATGACCATCATCATCATGCGACGAATAAAGTCAGATGAATCCACCATCAACTTATACTTCACCGCTATCGCTGTTACCGATACAGTTTATCTCTGCACAGCTACTCTGGAAACCTGGACGCAGTATCAATTTAGCTTCGGACCAAGGACTACGTATACTGTGGTTTGTAAAATTGTAACCTGGCTGTACACAGGAGGCAGCACAATCAGCTGTTGGTATCTTGTCTGTATGACTATACACAGAGCAATGTCTGTTGTGTGGCCACATCGTGTCAACGTATTGTGCACACGCCGAACTGTTCTTCTGCTGCTGACGGGAATCACTGTCCTCTTTGCTGCTCTTTACGCTCATTATATGATTGGCTTTGAGAGAGTTTATATCGTTAGTCACAACAGCTATCGGTGCACAATAAGATATGACAATCATAACTATATGTATTTTTTGGAATACATATTCGTTTACATAGAGCTCTTAGTTTACTGTCTCCTACCGTTCCTTTTCTTGGTTATATCAAACAGCGTTCTTGTCTGGAAACTCGTTGTGTCAGTGAAAGCCGGCAGACACTTAACCCAGGGAGACTCTGATCAAGTTCAGGCTCACAGAAAAGCAGCCAACTCCGTGACCCTGACTGTGATTACAGTGTCCGTAGCATTCGTTGTGTTGACTTTACCACCATCTATCGATTTCATGCTGAATTATTTTGCCCCATTCAACGACAATGTAACAGGTTATGAACGCGCAACTGCGTCCTTCATTGAAGCAGTGACTATTTTGCTGGGCGACACAAACCATGCAGTGAATTTCTACCTGTACTGTCTGACCGGGAGGAGATTCAGAGAGGAGTTCATCAAGGTCATGTGTTGTGGGAAGAAAAAACCGAAGGCGTAATGTTGTACACCAGTGGTGTCCTTCTTCTTCTTCTTCTTCTTCTTCGTTTGTGGGCTGCAACTCCCACGTTCACTAGTATGTGCACGAGTGGGCTTTTACGTATATGACCGTTTTTACCCCGCCATGTATGCAGCCATACTCCGTTTTCGGGGGTACTGGTGTCCGAACACTTCATACGTCATACGCAGTCCTGTTTTTATTTCTGTTTTTCTTTTTTCTTTCTTTTTCTTTTTTTTCTTTTTTTTAAAATAAAAATGTACACGAACCAATAAAAGTGAGTCAAGATCAAGTATTGTATAGGAGGAAAAAGCGATAGCAAGATGAACGCTAACTGTGCTAATGATAACTATCTGCTTATCATTTCCAATGCTGGTATGGATATACACATAAAAGAAAGGAAAAAGCGGTTACCTGTTTCTATAGTTCATGTTGTATGTTATCGTGGATAGTTACATCACCGACAGCGAACCCAATATGGTGCCAAAGCAACGGCTTATGTTCTGCCCGCAAACACACATTTGACATCCATAAGAGAACCACACACACACACACACACACACACACACACACACACACACACACACTGTGTATATATGTCTGCCTGCGTCTGTGTGTGTGTGTGTGTGTGTGTGTGTGTGTGTGTGTGTGGTTACTAGAAGGGTGTTACATTAGAATTCAGCGATATGCTCACTTCGTGCTAGAAACAAAACTGGCATACAAGATGGTAAACAATGATAAGTATAGATGGTCCTCCTCTTTCAAACGCGTATTCGAAGTATACTCAAACAAATGTATGCATGTGTTCAGTTTTCGTTTGGGGAAACAATGTTATGAGTGTATGTGCGCATGTGTATATGTGTGTTAGTTGTTTACAGCATTATATTCATGAACAATAACGCTCATCAACAAATATCAAAATTTGTCTGCAACAAATAAACACGATACGTTGGCATTTTGTGGTTTTATTCAGCTTTTCGTTGTCGCATCCGTCCATTTCACACTTTTTCAACATGTCAGCTCTAGACAAGAATGCACGGGGAGCTTTATATATTAAAGAAGACAATTACTGTAAATATAAAGCATAAGTGACAATTACATTTGAAACACATGTTGTATTGTTATACATATGTCTGTCGTGCTTAAAACAAAAACAAAATTCCACACATTTTGTTTTGGTTTGAAGAGATATGTCATCATACGACCCTGCTTGTAAGCATTCCTAAAGAATAGTTTAGCCACTTGAATGGGCTGTGTACTATTTCACCCTTTCATAAAACCACCTGTCAGTTCGATCTGAGATTGTGTCAAGAGTTTTATATTTTCCAGACGATATTTGACATTACTTTGCCATATCAAAAAACTATTAATTTAATTTTAATTTCTTTTTTCTAAACAGATACTGCTTTAAAGTACCAACGTAACAACCATTCACGCATATGCTGCAACCATGATATTATGGCCTTGTGCTTGGGCTTTAAGCAACCAAGAGAACAGATATACGGTGATCTTTCTTTTTCGTCTTTTCCCAACATAATTTCTCATTGTTATAACTAAGTCTATTGAACTTTAAGAAGAAACAATATTCCATGCTTTTTGTTTGATTTGTAGAAGTTTGACCTCAACGTAATAAAATGTATGAAAAAAGGTGTTTGCATTGATTCTTACAGAACTGACTAGAATGCAAACAAGTGGGTGACTCACCTGGAACACGTGTATCAAACGTACCAATCAAAATATTCTGTTGCGTCACTCATTCACTTGCAAAGTGCGCAGAATAAATGGTACAGCTTTTAAGCATTTTTGTACTGGTTATTGGGCAGAAAATGTTGCATATTGTTTTGAATATCACTTCTGCTGTGAGCATTTTTTAAAGAATTTAGCCACTTCAACAGACTGGCCTCCCTGGATTTTTCTCTCTGCTCCATGATCATGTTAAAAGTGTAGAGGAAAGGGTTGATGACAGAGTTGATGGGAAGTACAAGGATGGCCATGACCACGTTTACCTCCCCTGATATGGGCACGCCCTGGGTGGCCAAGAGACCCAGCAGCCCAACAGGAAACCAGCAGAGAAAGTCAGAGACAGCCACAGTGATCAGACGACGAGCGATATTCAGGTCCTGAGACTGCCGGCCAGTATCCGATGTTGCCATGGCACTGGCTCTGATGGTTAAGTAGATCAGGCCTTGTCCGACAGCTATCAGCATGAAAATGGCAAAATTGAGAACGATCATGATTCCAAAAGCAAATTCATCTCCTTGAAACTCCTTCCTGGTGATGGGCAGAGGTATGCAGATGCCCACCTGGTTGTAGAACTCCTGGAAAGGAGAGTCAGGGAACAAAGGTACTGAGGCCAGAAGAAGACCCATTGTCCATACTGCAATGCTCACCAGATGGGCCACCCTGCGGTGAAAGCGAAGCTGGCTGAATGGAAAGCGCAGCACTAGGAAGCGATCGATGGTGATGAGACAGACCATAAAGACAGACACTTCACACGACACCAGAGACAGAAAACCAGCTAGCGTGCATGCAGCACTGTGTCTCCAATGCATATCCTCCCACAAGTAAGATCCCAGGTACAAACGATCGGCAACACCAATGATGGACAAGTATACGCCCATTAGAAAATCAGCAATACACAAGTTGGCAACGAACACGTGAAAACCGGAAGCTTTTTTGTTTTGCCGAAGCAAACGGAAGGAAAATGTCGCGATGTTACCCGTCAAAGACATGGCAGCTGAAACAGATAAGAATACACGATAAAAGTCAGAACGAAGGAGAGCTTCACAAGACGACACTTCATCAAACGGAGCATGGCACTGGTTCAGATTGAAACTATCGGGGAGGGTTGCTTCGCAGCAAAGTTTGAAATTGTCAGAATACACAGTCTGCAGATGAACAAGACCTTCAAAAATACTGTGCGGAAACTGAGAAAAATGACAGCCTTTGATGTCTAGCACGCGTAAGTCCTTAAATAAATTAAAACCACTTGAGTCCATTTCATTGATTTCACACCCAGACAAATTGAGGACATGTAATTTACTGAACTGACTTAGGGCATTAGTGTCTAAAACGGGAAGTTCGACAAAGGAAAGGTCCAGGTGTCGCAATGCTGTGACTGTCTCATTGGCTTGAAGGCTTTGGAACATGAGGGAAAGGGGATTTCCTGAGAGAATCAACGTTCTAAGTTGAGGGAGATAATTGAATTCACTCATGTTGAAGCTTTGCAAGAAGTTATCGCTCACATCCAGACTGTTCAGATTGTTGAAGGCAACACTGTCAAGCTGAGTCAGACCACAATGGGCCAGACCCAGGTGGATCAACAGTGACAGGTGTTCAAAGTCCTGCAGGGTCATCCAACTGTCACGGGCATCCATATAACGTAAGTCAGACACTGTATCTGCTGGAAACTTCTGTCTGCATTTAAAGACCAGACCCCAACACAGACACTGCTGTGGACAAGTGATGTTACACCAGAGTTCGTCATCCCTCTGAGGACACTGGACCATACCATCACACACATGGCTGGGATGGAGGCAGACAGAAGAACTACGACAGCGGTAGAAGCCAGGGCATAAGTCACTGAGGTCGCAGCCCTGTTCGTCCTCGCGTTCAGGACAGTCATGGAAGCCGTTACAGCGCACGTAGACAGGAAGGCAAAAGTCGTCGCTGAGACACCAGAAATGGGTGTCGGGACAGGGCTGACTATGGAGGGACTCCACCTTGTACATGCCTTTTCCATCAAGACTGACCATGAAGGGGGTTGATGGCTGGATGACGGGTACAGCAATACCCAGTGAGGGATCCAACTGACTGTCCATACATTTCATTTCATCAGCACCATTCAGGCAGTCGTACACACCGTTACATTTGTCTTTGAGTGAGTAACACTGAAAACATATCAACCGTACGGAGCACAAAGGATACATGATATACACTGAATAAAGATACTAGATGCTAATTCCAGGACACATACTGTATCTGTAGGCAGCAGAATAAGAAGTACTTACAATATATATATACAACAGTTTGTTACGATTACGCAACATAACCGGTGTGACGTACCAAATCGTCCCTCTCTTCCGTTGTGGACGACATTAGAAAGAGATGAATTACAACACACACACACACACACACACACACACACACACACACACCATCACAGAGAGTGTGTGTGGGGGGGGGGGGCGGCAAAAGTACAGCATCAATGCTGAACCATTTTAGAAAATAAGACAAACAGTATCGATGATGAGCCCAATGTAGGTATATCAATACGACCTAATCATGTAACAATAATTCACATTTTAACCGCTATCTGTAATTTCCAGTATGACAAACGCAATTACGACAACCACCGCCACCAGTATTACTTGTACAAGTACTATTCTCTGGAAGTAATAATTGTACCATTTTTGATTGATCCACTTGTGTAAACAATGTGAGTCTTTGTAATAACCCGGTGTTCGTTTGTCTGTGTGTGTGTGTGTGTGTGTGTGTGTGTGTGTGTGTGTGTGTGTGTGTGTGTGTGTTGTGTGTGTGTGTTTGTGTGTGTGTGTGTGTGTGTGTGTGTGTGTGTGTGTGTGTGTGTCAGTGTCTGTCTGAATGTATGTATGGATGTATGTATGTATGTGTGTGTGTCCGTGGTAAACTTTTTTTAACATTTTTAAATTCCATTTTGATAGGTTTACATTTTACAACAACAACATCTTAATGGACCTTTATAAAGAAAAATAAACAGAAAAAAAAACAACATAAATACTCTGATAGACAGAAACAGCCAAGCAGCTGGATTATACATTGGTTGGTTATCATCATGGAGTATCATCATTCATTTCTTAAGATCTTCCACAAGCTGTCAAGGAATACAAACTGTTAAGTATCTTACAGCACGTTCACAGCAAGTGAACACCACAATCATTTCTTACGAATATCAATAAAAAGAAAATGAATATGGGTGGTTAATTTTCGTTAATCATGAACAGGTTACTAATCATTTGTGATCAATAATTTGTAAGGCAGCCATCTGGCAGAGAAAATGGCATGGTTAAAGTTAATATATGCATTATATTCTTCAATTCTATATCGAGTTTTTTAATTTGTTCAAAAAAACTGATATTTGTGGAAAGCAGTCCATCTGGCAAAGAAAATGGCATGGTTAAAGTTGATATATGCATTATATTCTTCAATTCTATATCGAATTTTTAATTTGTTTTAAAAAAAAACTGATATTTGTGGAAAGCTGTCCCCAATTTTACATATATATATAAGTAATACTTTGCAAACAATATTATAAAACACAAAACAGCATCATCTGTTATTGTCACATCATGTCCAAATAACACAAGTGATTCTGTTAACTTTAAATTTCCTGCGTTTACACATCTCTCTTTTATCAAGTCCGTTAAAGCGTTCCAAAACATTTGCACATAATTGCATTTCCAAAAAGCATGATCAATACTGTCTTTGTGTTCTCTACAAAAACTACAGTTGTTATTATCAGTAACACCAATTTCTTTTAAAACAATTTTTTTACATAAACATCGGTGTATTATTGTCAGCTGAAACCATTTCAGTTTTACATCAACTATCTTGTGTGCAGGCATAAAACAAGATTTCCAGTTATGATGCATCAAAAGCTTTAAGTCCCATTTCTCACAACGTTTTGGTTTCATATAATTTTCAATCAACACATTATAATATGGTCCTGAGCCTTTAGAAACAGAAAAACAAGTGTTTGAAGCAGAGCGAAGTATTTGTGTGTCTGTTGCTATCCACATGAATATTATGATTTTTAACTAAATCGTTTATTGTTGATTTATATCCAGCATAAGTAAGGAAATCAATGTGCAAATCATTTTTTTCTTTGAAGCGTACATACGAAAGAGCTTTACCATCATCATCGAAAAAACTGTGCAAGACAATACACATCATGATTACTGAGCAGTCTGGATATAATACACTTTTTACCAACTAGAACACGATTATTATAACACAATGGCTCAGCAAGCAGTTCCGCTGAGTTTTTTGGTTCACATTTATAAAAGAAAATCTTATAACTTTCAAACACATTTGTCCAGAACTGGTTATATTTGGCAAAATTTAAGATAAACTCTGGACTATATTTATCAATAGCTGGTCATTGGGGGAAGTTACACAACAGAAGGTGCTTCCACTTGGGATTTGATTTTTCAGCTTTACGAATCCAGAAAAGCTTTAAAGATAAGGCAAACAATTTAACATCAGGAAGACCAATACAACCATTTTTGACACTTCTATGAGCAGTTTTACGGCTAATTTTTTTTTCTTTTCTTTTTTTTTTCTTTTTTTTTTTTAAACGAACTTATAGCAAATATTTTGACATGTATTAAAAATGTATCTGGTGGGTTTGGCAAAAGCAACCACAGATGAGTCAATTTGGAAAGAATAACAGATTTCAGAATTGTTACTCTACCTAGAGGCGTTAGCTGGCGTTTTACCCATATCTTATACAAATATCTTATTTCTGCTAATCTCTCTGAATAGTTTATAGTTACACATTCTTTTAAATCATTAGTAAACCAAATCCATAAAATTCGGAATTTGTAGGATTTCACTCCATACCTAAATGTTCCATGTAACGAGTCTTAGAATTCTTCTTGCTCCCAAACCAAACAGCGCTAGTTTTGCTTGATTTCAAATAAAGACCTGAGACACAGCCAAATCTATCAAGAGCTGTAACACAACATTCAAAGGATTTACTATCCCCAGCAAGTAGAAATTCTGTATCATCAGTATGTTGGGTCAGTTTATTTTCAAACAGTACAAATAAATAGAGTGATATAGGGTCTCCTTGTCTGCAGCCTTTCTTAACTTCAAACCAGTCAGAGACCTGACCATTCACAATCACACATAATATTTGTGTAAAACACACTAATCCATCTACACATAATTTTCTTTGAACCCAAATGCGTTTAACACTTTAAACATGAACTCCCAATTTATTGAGTCAAAAGCCTTTTCGAAATCTATGTTCAGTAATAAACAAAGTAAATTATGTTTATCTAAATAAGCTATGGTATCATATATCAATCCCAAATTATCTCCAATGTATCTATTTCTAAAAAACCCTGTTTGATCTTCATTAATAATGTCAGGTAATACTGGTTTTAAACGGTAAACTTGTCATTGTCTGAAGTCAACGAAAGCAACACATACTATAGAATTTTAACACAGGCAATCTCAATACAAGTATACAGTTGAGTAATGTTTGTTTTTCGGAAACCGGTTTAACATTCTGTAATAATCTCGTTGTTTTCGAATCATCTATAAAAATCCAATACGGTTGTTCAGCATTTAGAAATGATACTTAACAGAGGTACCCCTCTATAATCATCAACATTATCAGTATCTCCTTTCTTTAAAATGGGAATGATTGTAGCTTCGGTCCATTCTTTTGGATACAGTCCTTAGACGGAGCATTGAATAATCTTGTTATAAATGGTACAGTTATTTCATGAACAGTTTTATTTCAGCAGTAACACTATCAGGCTCACATGCTTTACCGGACTTCAGCTGATGAAGAGCAAGCAAAACCTCGTCCTCATCATCGAAGATACTTTGATCATGAGAATTGTCCGTATTTTTATCCATGAAATATACAGCCTTAGTGCTGGTACCACTCCTCCATACTGATATTATTGCCTTTTTTTCCACATCTCCGCCTCCACTAGATCTTAGGTGGTCGTCTGGACATTAGCTATTCTATTCAGAATTTTGTCTCTTTGGTTGGTTAAACATATCTTAACCATACAGCTGCTTTTTACAAATACAAAATGTGTATTACCAGTGTCTGAATTGAGACATTCTTCAGAATGACAGTAGAACAAAAGATCACTGCTAAGTCTATGAAAAATACAGATGGAGAATGTTTATAAAAACTGTTGGTTGTAAAATAAGAATCACTTTTGTTTCGAGGCGTCCAGTTTCCTGGGCTAAATCCCGGTTTCGGCGCACTTGGTGGTTTAAAGGTGGAATTTTTTCCGATCTTCCAGGTCAACACACGTGCAGACCTGCAAGTGCCTGAAGCCTCTTCACGTAGACACACATGCAGAACATCAAATACGCATGTGATCCATGTCAGCGTTCGGTGGGTTATGGATAGACAAAAAAAATAACCAGTATGCACACTCCTGAAAACGGAGCATGGCTGCCTACACGGATCTGAGATATTGGTACCAGATAATGCTGTTTAACATTGTCAATCTGTCCAATTATTGGCTTTGAAGAACTTTTAGGAGTAGATACGCGAACACCGGGTGACTTTGTCTATGGCGAAACAAAACTCTGCAGTGAACTGCATTTGCTACAGGCTTAAACTGTTGCAGATCAGAGGATAGCAGAATACTGTAAAAAGTCTACAAAATATTACGTGATTTAGATATTCAGGGAAAGATTGACTTGACAACGAAAAGTTCGTTTCTGCTTGAACATGGATTTGGCTTTCTGTAAACTGAACAGAGTTTTGGTAGTGTACATTTTTTAAAATCTGTTTTTGCAACAAGGTTACTGGTTGTAGTAGATGGCCAGCGTGGTATAGTCACATTCGTACTGTTAATAGCTTTGATACGTGTATAACTTTCTATTTTGATTAAAAATATCAGAACTGGTGCATAATTT
The DNA here is from genome assembly GCF_041734735.1 of Babylonia areolata. Lineage (NCBI taxonomy): Eukaryota > Metazoa > Mollusca > Gastropoda > Neogastropoda > Buccinidae > Babylonia > Babylonia areolata. The sequence continues at coordinate 23,424,141 of NC_134898.1, forward strand.
CATAAATTACACAGAAGGTTTTTTGTGCAGTTAATTTCATCTGTCCTTTCTGTCATGAAGCCCAAGAAAATCAGGTGTTTAAGTTAAATTTGTTAACGTCATCAAGCAATATTTATGACGTACATATCTTTTTCTGTGTACTAGTACAAGGCATTCAATTTGAGTGAAATCGGTATATTGTAAAACGGATCCAAATGACGTTTTATTGTCTATATGTATGCTTATATTCTTACGCACTTGCATTGGGTTGTATTAATTTTAAGTATGCACCTTCACTTGGGGCTATGGCCTGATTGTGAGTGAACTTCAGATTTCGAACTATCTATCTATCTAACATAACATAAAGTAAAAGTCCATCATAATATACGACGGCTACCTGTTCCGTGTTGCCACAAGGTAATGTGCTCATTGAGCAGGGCAGGAACTGACAGAAGAGCTCATCGCTGTTGTCCTGACAGTCCTGCCGGTGATCACACACCATGCTGTAGGGCACTCGCTGTGTCACCGTGGCGCACAGAAACGAAGGCGGAAGTGACGTCATCTGGGGAACCGTACAAGTTGACGGTGACGGAATGTCCCAAGATTCCTTGGTTGAAGTGTAGCTCCAGTCCTGATTGGAGAAACAGACTGCCTGGACATCACAGGCCAGGAAGGCCTGAGTGTAGTGACCTTGGGGGCAGAGAACAGTATCCAGCTTGAATGAAGGGTTTGTTAGAAGGACAAGCTGAATATGTCTGGCGGATTTTTCAGTCTGGTAAAATGTCTTCAGATTATACTCACACATAACGTGAAGATTCTCAATTTTCATATGGCATGATACAAACTCAATAAAGTCTACGTAACCACTGTAAAATCCACACACTGGTCGGTTGCGATTCCGTACTACGGAGATATGATAAGCCACAATACCATTTTCCCAGACCGGAACAAACGTGTACCTGAAAAAGTGTACCTGTATGGTGAGTGAAACAATAGTCACAAAAATGTATTACGGAAATGCAGGAAAGTATTGGCCAATCGACTGGTAAATTACCTCATCCATTCTTTTCTTATCTGTTTCCAAAAATAATTTTAAAATATGATTGACTGTCAACAGTTAATAGCGATATATCTTCTTTTTCCGTCAAGTATTGTGTTGCCTACCTACAACTCCGGAGAATAAGCACTGTCAGTCACTATTTATCTATGATGATGGAGTCTCCCGTCGCTCCGACGGATGGGCAGGCAGGCAGGCTTATCTGTCGGTGTGTGTCCTCATATGGGAGAAGAGGCCGATTCTGGATGCGCAGCACTTCCCACAGGTGTTGCAAGGGAAAACATTTCCAGAAGTTGAGCTCTGCTTCCTTCGCTCACGCTTCTCCTTAATGGCCAGCGTTCTCTTGTTTTCAAACACATTTATGCCACTAGAGCATAGCATCCTCCAGCGAGAGCGGTCAAGGGCATCAGTTTCCAAGGAAGCAATGTCTATGTCACAGGCTTTGACGTTTGTCTTCAAGGTGTCCTTGAAGCGCTTGCAGGGTCTTCCAAGTTCACGGTGGCCTTCCTTCAGCTGGCCATACAAAAGCATCTTCGGGATCATGCTGTCTGTCATGCGGACAACATGTCCTGTCCAGCGTAGCTGGCACTGGATCAGGAGGCTTTCGATGCTGGGCAGGCCGCTCCTCTCTAGGACCTGGAAGTTGGAGACCCTGTCTTGCCATTTTATGCTGAGGATCTTTCGTATGCATCTCTGGTGAAACTGCTCAAGTTGTTGAATGTGACGGCGATACGTCGTCCATGTTTCACAGCAGTACAACAAGGTCTGTAGGTTTTCATCTTGGTGCTGAGCCTTGTGCCTTTGTTGTTCCACAGCCTGTTGTTGAGTCTGCCAAAGGCGGTGTTGGCCTTGGCGATGCGCAGTGTCACTTCTGCATCAAGGGCTCCGTTGCTGCATAGGGTGCTGCCCAGGTAGCAAAACTTGTCGACTGACTTGATCTCTGTGTCATTGATCTTGATTGCAGGTGGGGGGGAGGCACTGGCGTTCTGTGAGCTAGCTGGTTGGTACATGGACTCCGTCTTGCTGAGGCTGATGGTGAGTCCAAAGCGCCTGCAGGAGGTTGAGAACCTGTCCATAAAGAACTGCATGTCCTCATGGGTGTGCGCATCAAGCGCGCAGTGATCAGCGAAGAGGAACTCTCTCATCAGTGCCTCAAACACTCTGGACCTGGCGTGGAGTCGCTGCAAGTTGAAAAGTTTGCCATCTGTGCGAAACTGAATGTAGATGCCCCGGTCACAGTCTTGGAAGGCGTCAATCAGCATGGCAGAGAAGAGAATGGAGAACAGTGTGGGTGCCAGGACGCAGCCCTGCTTCACTCCATTTACCACAGGGAACGGATCCGACATGTCAGTATTTTCCTGTACTCTCGCCTGCATGCCATCGTGGAATGACGCAATCAGCTGGGTTAGGCTCTCTGGCTTGCCGGCGATCCAGAGGAGAGAGATTCCACGGTGGTTATCGCAGGATGTTTTGTCTCCCTTCCGTTTGTAAATGTGGACAATAGAAGCATCCTTGAAATCCTGGGGGACCTCCCTTCTCTCCCTTTTGAGAGTCCCTGTTGAGAAGGGTGTTGAAGTGCTCTGCCCAACGGGCAAGGATGTCTTTCTTGTCTGTCAGGAGGGTGGTCTGGTCCAAGGGTCGGACAGGGGTTGATCCTGTGACTCTCGGCCCATACACAGCTCGGAGACCATCATGGAAGGTCTTCATGTCGTGAGCATCAGCAGCGGACTGAAGCTCTTCGGACTTGCTCTCCTACCAGGTGTTCATCTCACGCAGCCTCTTCTGTACGAGTTGCTTGGTTTGCAAGAACTGGTTCTTCTTCCTCTGGCAGTCTTTATCGGAAATGTGATCCTGATGCCGTATATGCAGTGTGTTCAGGAGCTTGGAGATTCCAGAGTCGTTCTCGTCAAACCAGTCTTTGTGGCTCCTCTGTACAAAACCGAGTGTGTCAGCTGCTGCTATGTACACAGCATCTCTAAAGGTGCTCCATACCTCTTCTACATCAGTCGATGCAGGAATTTCTTGGAGAGCTACTTGGATTTGCTGCTGCAGCATGTCCTTGGTGATAGGGAGGCGGTGGATGTTCAGCTTCCTAGGGGGTTTCTTCCTGGCTGGTTGAAGCTTGCATGCAAGTCTGATGTTTATCTTGCTGCGTACCAGGCGATGGACCGACCAACAGACTGCTCCTCTCATGCAGCGTGTAATGGAAACATCACCTCTGTCCCTCTGCCGGACAATCACATAGTCCAGCATGTGCCGTTGCTTGGAGCGGGGGTGCATCCATGTGTTCTTGTACTTGTCCGCTTGTTGGAAGAGGGTGTTGGTAATGGTCAGTTCATGCTGCGCGCAGCGTGAGAGCAAAAGCAGTCCATTGGAACTGCACTTGCCAGTGCCGTGCTGTCCTAGGACTTTTGGCCACGAGGAGAAGTCCACGCCGCCACGGGCATTGAAATCCCCAAGGATGATCAGCCTGTCCTTTCTGTCTGGTGCGGCTGGGTTACATGGTACCAGTAGCAAGGGCTATGCCCCTGACCTGACTTTATCCATAGATACAATCCAAACTCTTGTCTGCTCTCTTTTCCTTCTGACAATCCTCTCCTTGCTGGCACTGCAAAGTACCTGTTTAACATGCTCCAAAAGGTTCAGAACAATCCGATGAGACTGATTCTGAAATTCCCCAAATGCGAATATCCGCACTCATTCTGAAATCTTTGCGTTGCTCCGTATACAGTCACTATGTTCATTCGCCCAAGTGGTCTTTTTCGGAAAATACTAAAAATCAATACGACGAGTGGACTTTATAGATCTATTGGCTGAGCCCTGAAGGTCATGGGCAAAAATCAATTGCATACACATATTTATGCACATTCAAAGCGCGTGCTCATATTCTTCGCGAACGACGCCATTTTGTTTCAAGTTGTTGACCTGCCCGTTCAATCCTGTATTCAATCGACAATACACGATAACATGTGATGGAAAGGAGACGGTTAAATATTTATTCAGAGAAAGATTTGTGATCAGTATCAGTATCAGTAGCTCAAGGAGGCGTCACTGCGTTCGGACAAATCCATATACGCTACACCACATCTGCCAAGCAGATGCCTGACCAGCAGCATAACCCAAATTTTTGTGAACGCCTCATCACTTACTGGATTATGCCCCAAACTGTCATAAAAATATCCACAGAATCAGTCGGAATTCACAGTTAAAAATTGTACGCCATACGAGTTAATAACCTTGAATTGAAGATACGAAAAAATTTCCAGTCTTGACTTTTCTCAAAATGAAGTCCTTTTCACTTCATACGACGTTTGGAAGTACTTGTACTTGGCTCTACATGTTATTAGTTTAACAAAATACTCAATTTTCATATCAGCTTTAAAACTATAAAACTAGAATGAACATAAAAAAGAAATTGAATCGACCGTGTCGCACTACATTCCCGGCGGGTGTAACTAAACTTGTACATCTATCTAGATCCAGAGAAAACGGCTAAATGTTGCAGTGTGATTGCGGCGATAGCCACGTCTCCTTTACCGAGGACTTAAAAATAATTTTTTATTGCCCTTTAAGATTTTTTGAGTGCACAAGATACACCACAATAATACCGCGAATACCGCAACTGTTTTATCGCCCTTTTAAAAAGTATGTTCAAATATTAAATTTTAGAACGTCAGTTAAGGAGCCACAATAGTGTAATGGGTAAGACAGTTTCTTCTCACCCGAACACGCGGGGTTCGAATCTGGTTAGGAATTTTTTCTTTTTTTTTTAACCCGAAGCTTTATAATAACAAATACAGAACACATTTTAACGATTAGAATTTTGTGTGTGTGTGTGTATCACAAGTGAGTCTTGAAGGCATTGCCTCTCTTGTATTTGGATATATTTGATGGGATACTGTATTGTGACTGTCTTTAAAATCCCTTGACTGCCATAAACGTTTCACTCACGTGCATAGTGACGTCACTGATGACGTCATCAGAAAAAGGGAAATAGCTCTAAAAGGCTGAAAATTCACAGTTTATCTAGAGTGGTATATCTCCAGACCATTTTCTCAGTTTTAGGCTTACTGTTTTGGATAATGTTTTATGACCTGAAATACCACTTTCTACTGTTTTCCCCCTGGCACTGAAGGGTTCTTCTTTCGTTGCCACTTCAGCTCACTCAATTGTTCAACAAAAAGACGTGGTTGCAGTAGCATATCATTACCACTTATTCTTTCATCACAGACTGTACATTGATTTCATTACCATCATTCCTTCTTTCACCATCTCCATTGTCATTATCACTTCCACAATACCGGGGTTTGATTGTTTTGGTTTTGGTTTTGATGATTATCGTTGTTGTTGTTTGTTTTAGAAATAAACCTTAATTTTGCTGATCTTCACTCCTGAGTTCCTGACTTCTCTGTGTCAGAGGTGCAGGCTCTATCTGATCCAGGTAGGTTGCAGCAACAATAATGTAAGAATTTGTGACACAAAACTGAATTAGTCTTGCTTTACAGTTCTTAAACATGGATACGTTGCTCAGTTGTTGTTGTTGTTGTTGTTCGTTTGTTTGGGTTTTTTGTTGTTGTTGTTGTTGTTTGTTGGGGGTTTTTTGTTTGTTTGTTGTTGTTGTTTTTTGGGGGGTGTTTGTTTTTTGTTGTTGTTTTTTTGTTTGTTTTTAATAAAGCATTAGGAAGATCAACAAAGAGTGTTAGGTTTTCTCACTGAAGGAGTGGTGGTGTGTTTCTGGTTTGGGATTCACTGAAATGTTCCTGCCACGGCGTGTGTGTATGTGTGTGTGTGCGCGCGTAACGGGTAACGGGTGTGGGAATGCACCCACACGAAACAAAATTAAATCATGGTGCTTTGAGCCTCACCGTCCCCTAAAGCCGTCTCAACGCTATCGTTAGCATCTATTTCAAGCAAAAGGTAAAAAAAGTACAATAAAAACTAATCACCGCTTCAATCTTTTCCCTCAAATTTTTTTTAACCTGCCAGGGTTTAAAACAATCAAATCTCATCAAAAAGACGTTCACTTCTTTCAAGAAGTCTACCAGCGTCAATGGAGAGACATCTCGAAACAAAGTCTTCAGAGATTCTGCCGTGTAACGTCTGTGTCTAACGTCATGCGGATCCCAGCAGCAGAAAGGTCACACGGCAGTCAGCGGCTGACGTGGCTACTGGTGAATGTGAAGCAGGCGGTAAATTCGTCTCTTCTGTGTCTGTTCCTGTGATAGACGGTCCATGGAATCATGTTATGTTCTCGCTCCTGATGATGCTGCTGACATGGAGTGGGGGTCACTGAAGACTGAAGACTGAATGATCCTAATGACTTAGGCCAACAGCCCCTATCGTAACAGATGGAAAGGTGCTGCTGACATAGAGTGGGGGTCATTGAACACTGAACACTGAACGATCTTAATGATTTAGGCCCTGTCATGACAGATGCAAACAAAATACATTTTTGATAAAATTCGACAGCAAGATATAACTGTTAGACCCACACATAAAAAAAGCAAAAAGTAAAAACTGTTACATATGGATGGTGGATGTCAATATCAACTCTGCACTCAACTCGTATCCTACCCTGTCTCTTTCCATGGTTTCCAACCCCCAACCTTCAACGTATACATCTTCACATTCAATTCCTTTTCACGTGATCATTATACACACATACAGATGCCAAGCACATCAGCAGAGGCCACATAACTTTTTTTACAACAATTTTTTTTTAGTTCCCAATGTCTCACCCATCCATCCCACAAATCTTACATTAATTCATCAACATCTTTCTGCTGTGGTCGTTATACAGGGTTACCTGGAAATGGACAGGAAAAGAGAAATGAAAAGTGTCATGGAAACATGCAATGTTGGCAATGTCATGATATTGTAAAATGCAAAGAGCTTCAAGAATATGCGCTATAGTAAAACATATCAATAAATACATAAATAAATAAATAAATAAATAGATCGACATTTCTTGACACAATACGGACATAAAATATGTGACGGCTGTCTTAACATTCGCTTTAAAGAATTGCTAAATCAATATATTACAGATGAATTTTTTTAGCCTCTATTCATTTTTTTAAACTATGCAGCTCTTTTTCTTCAAAAGTGAGTCGTATTTATAGATTCTGAACAAGCAAGGCAATATATGGTTTAACAAGACAAAAATGTAGGCTATAAAAATCACAACCTGCGAAACGAAGACATGGAGGTGGACACATCATTTGACAACTTGCACAGCTCAACGGGAGCACGTGAAAACGGAGAGTTACGGCCCTGATGAGACACACAACCCCGACACGAATACCTTGACCTTCACAAAGAGACATGTGTAAACAGAACTCACTTAAAATTGTCGCCATTTTGCTTGCGACGCGCCTTGCTTCAAGACGTCCATCGTGTGGATCGATTAAAACAAAAAGACTTTCGAATACACACTGATCTTTTGACTAATTTCTACAGGTAAGGAAAACTTATGTTCTCTCCCCGATTCATATGTAGTTATTTGTTATTATCGTTACCGTTGTTTGTTGTTGTTGTTTTTTTGTTGTTGTTTTGGAGGGGGAAGGGGGGTGTCCCCTTTTTTCTTTTGTTTAACATACTTTTCTTTGCGCTCTGCACGTGGCTTTCTTCACTGACCGAAAAAAAAAGCATAATAAAATAATAATAATCATACTGATACTAATAATAATAGTAATATTGACGGTAGCAAAGCGAAATATTCAAATAGAAAAGAACACATTGTGTGATAAAGAAAAAAGAGATAGGAATAGTCCCATTCATGCGTCTTTTGTGTGTGGGTTTTCTAATGATGGACATTTGTTGCGTGCTTTAATATTCTGCATGTGTATACGTATGTCTGGGTTTCTTTATGCATTAGTGTGCCTTGTATGTGACAGTCTCACCCAATTCTTTCTCAAAAGCTAATGGTGATGATGATAACAATACTACTACTACTACTAATAATAATAATATAATCAAAATAGCAATAATAATGATGATGATGATGATGATAATAGGTACTCAGAGGAGGAAGAGGAGCTGAAGAGGAATGATAATGATATTAATTAGATGCATAATTATTGCTGTTACGACCTTAGTCAACAACGTCATTGCAGTTTTCATATACATTTATATATGTGCCATGTATATGCAGAGCATTGTCAATGTTGTCAAGCAGTATGTTTATTCTGTACCTATACGAACTGTAATTTTCGACGTGAGACTTGCTGTTCAAAAATTACAGAGATTGAAGATGTTGTTTCAGCTTTCTTGGCAATACTTATACACATCTTTCTAATAAGTATAAGAGGCCACATAACTTAAAGTACAATAACTATGAAATCACTGACATTTTGTGGACAGCCAAGGCTCTGAAGAGAGAGAGAGTGTGGGCAGGGAGAGAGAGGGGGGAGAGAGAGGGGGGGGAGGGGGGTCAATCGTATTTGGGCCACAGACCTATATACTCGTACAATCAATGAATAAATGAAAGTAAATAATGGCGGGTGAGTAAGAACAATGGATCCACATAACTCAAGGTGCATACTGAATGTATCAAATATCCACACTAAAGTTGGAACAAGGATAATCAGTGCTATCGATATGCTCACATTTGTTTTTTTATTTGATTATATGTTTGATTGTATTAACAGCCACGCAGTACAATAGTGTGCTGTCAGTATATGAAGCGAGAGAGAGAGAACTCGAACTCGTAATTTAATCAGTATAGGCCATGGCCTCTTCTGAAGGGGGTACAGCATGTCTGAATAATTCACATGAATTTGCACAATAGCTCATTTAATTAGTAATATACTAACAGAAGAGCATTTACGAAAGAACACCGTAAGCAGTTAGAAAGTGAGAGATTATCCTGGTGAGTGGGGGCCCATCATGGGTGAGGTAAAGAACAAGGAGCAAAAAGGGCCTGAACAAAATTAGAGTTACTTGATATGGGCTTGAAGTCCGAACGCTGATGTTTGTTATGAAGAAAAACTGAAAGCAGAATCTTTCAGCCTCTGGGATGTCTGTCTTGACAGATAAGAGAGCTGGAATTAAAGAGAATCTTTAAACAGATGGCAATGGTAGTTCCTCTTTGACGATTAAAAAAAAAAAGGTAGATATTGGTGGTTTGTTTTTTTTGTTGGCGTTTTTGTTTTTTTTCCTGAAGTCGTATGACACTCCCTGTGATGACTGAGTAACTGCACAGGAGGATATTCCGCTATATTATAAGCTCTTGCAAACCACATTCGAATCGTTTTCGTATTGATTCAGCAGTATGTACTTTTCCCAGGTGGTTGTTGTTGTTTTTTATAGTTTGATCAGTTTTTTTTAACGTGTTTTTAATTTCCATTTTTATGACATGAACAACTGGCACAAATACGTGTAAAAGAAAGAGGGAAAATGACGAAACGGATGAAAACACAATGAAAGCAAAATATGACACATGTAAAGTATTCCAGGCAATACAAATGTGAGCAAGTGTATATATAGATATATCATGTGTATACGTCATCAAATATTAGATATGATATCCATGCCACTCAAAATGTCTCATTTGCATATATCTTAACAGGTGCACTAATACTAGTACTACGGGGAAAAAACACATCGTGTCACAACACACACACACACACACACACACACACACACACACACACACAAAGCCAGTCAAGTGAAAACAAAATTGTTAACAACAGGTGATTATTTCACCCGTACAGACAACCGTCAAAATATTTTAACTCATTTCCTGATCGGGTTTATAAACATTTTTACCTTAATTGTGACAGTTATGGGCAGATTCTTGAATTACTGTCATGTGCTATTCGGTTATCACTTACATGCAACTGAAACTACTGTCTTTTTCTCCGCAAAACAACCACCATCAACAACAATAACAAGAAGAAGAGTAGTAGTACTAGTACTAGTAGTAACAGTATCAAAACGTGATAATCATAACCATGATAATAAATGGAAAAAGACAGTCTTGTCAAAGGGCAAAGAAGGAGACGAGCAGCAGGGAATCAAACAGATGGACACATAATGTGGAGGAGGGGGGAAGAAGAATGGGGCACTGCACTCAGAGACACACACAGACAGAGTCAGAGCGAGACACAGAGACAGAGAGGTTAACAGGACACTGACATTGCATTATTCTGTTGAGTAGTTAATCCGATGTGAAGGTTTGGAGACAAGAGATGTTTTTTCATCAGCTCTGTGATCGCTCTCCACCGTTTCTCAGAAGTAAATGAAGACAAGGAACCCCCAGTGCTGGTGCAGTGATTCTGTGCATCGTAAAAAGTCGGAAACTTATCGCGTCGCTTGTACGATGAATTAAAATACGTGATCACATAGCACGAATCCTCGACTCGAAACCCTTGCTTGGATAAGCACAGTTCGTACCCACAATCCATTTCATCTTCCGCGCCTGCGCATTGCGTCATTAAGTTGCAGGTAAGGTGGGGGCTGAAATCAGGCCAGTATGGCACAGAGCAGTTCCATTGTCCGCCTGGAAGTTGTATGGGCGTTTCGGAGATCTGAGCAAATTCATTGAGATATGAAAATAAATTGTAACAGCATCATGATAATTATCGATATCATCATTGTCACAGATGGCATCCTGGAAGTTGTATGGGCGTTTCGGAGATCTGAGAAAATTCATTGAGATGTGAAAATAAATTGTAACAGCATCATGATAATTATCGATGTCATCATCATTGTCACAGATGGCATCGACATTTTCAAACACAACAATGTGTTCTGATAAAGGGTATATTTACACAAGGAATGGCTTGAGGACATGATTCATACTATGATTCAAATAGCTGAATTATTTCTCTTTTCACATGAGTGTAAGAGCTTGAGGTAAGATAGTCCATTGCAAAGGTATGAAAGAAAGTTAGTTCACTGCAATATTCGAAGCTTACTTACCTCCTCTTCTCCGAACTACTGGGGAGAGGGGCGTGTGGGAGGGGGGGAGAGGGGTGTGGGTGGAGGGTGGCGGAGGTTGGGGGGGCACAGTAAGACCAAAATCACTACTCTCACGCTTATATGATCTTTATATTGGGAGGGGAGTATATATGGGCACAAGGTCAGGGCAACTTTCCTCCTCTTCTCTCAATTTAGTATCAGAACTGGGTGATGTCAACGGGCAAAAGGCCAGAATCACTCCATCAACCTTCTGTAAGCTTAACATTGGAAAGAGAGTGTATATGGGCACAGGGCCAGATTAACTGCCCCTTCAAATGCTAGCCACGTAACTTAGGGTGTATTTGGACATTAATCCAGAATAACACGCCTCCTCTTCCGTGGAATCAATGTTGGAGGTGGGTCGTGTTAACGTTAATATAAGACCAAATTAATTTCCCTCCCTACGTAAATGATTGTGGATCTGAGATGTCGTGATTTTAACTTGTTCACCCTGGGGGTGAATTCGGGCACGTGTCCATTCTTATCTGCAGAGAAGTAATTTCGAAACGGGAAGTGATTTCAGCACGAAACAAGTCTAATGGTTTTAAGTCCCCTGTGCAACTGACACAGAGCTACACACCAGAGTCAACTTCCGACGGTGATAGAGGTCATCACGCCTCACTGGGTAACTACAGCCCGTATCAAGCTGAGCAGTCATCAGCCAGTACCGTGCTACCTTGCTACAGTCCGTTAACCTTGGTTTTGTGGTACAAACCAAAAAGCAATTCATCAACTGCGCACCAGGCAAAGCAAAAAATGAAATAAAATAAAAAACGAAGAAAACCTCTACCATAAAGCTGCGTGCTTAAGAACAATGACACCTGTAAATGACTGACCCTCACTATACAGCAGTCATCGACGTGGGATTTTGTTGTTGTTTTGTTTTTTGCGAGTTCACTCATCACTGTTTATCTAGTACTCAGTGAGAGAAAGGTAATAATAACATAGCAACAATACGAAAAACAATGCTTAAAAAAACTATGCACCATCATGACACTAACAACAATGGTAATATTGTAAAAGAAATGTGTTCTTTATTTATTTTATTTATTAAGACGTCTTGCTGTAGCGCTTTTTGAAATAGATTTTTGCCACCAGCTTACAGTCTTTGGCAAGACAACGCAGTAAACAGAGCTCACGGTTCTCATTAATTAATTGTCAAGAGATTCATCAAAGGTGTGTACTGTTTCTGTCATTGTGTCGTCATGGTTGAGTCATGGATGACTGCCGTGCAATGGACGGACCTCTGAGCAACAACCACACTTCTAGTGATTTGAACACGTACGGACTCATTCATCTCTCTCTCTCTCTCTCTGACACACACACACACACACACACACACACACACACACACACACATCGACGTGTAATTGAGCAGACTGTAGATTGACACCATCGCTCTCCATGAGACTGGACAGGATATGTCTCCTTTTCCTGGCAAAGGAAATCACCAGATCAGACCGGGGAAACATGGACTTGGATTCACAGTCAGAAATAGCCTGCTGGGGTTGATCACACCAGGAACAAAGTGAAACATGTCTCCAGAACTCACCCCCGAAAACGGAGTTTGGCTGCCTTCATGTCGGGATAAAAACGGTCATACACGTAAAAGCCTACTCGTGTACATCCGAGTGAACGTGGGAGTTGCAGCCCATGAACGAAGAAAAAGTCTCTAGAGCTCCACTCCACAGTGCGACATGTCAGCCTCATCAGCACCTATGTACCAACACTGACCTTCTCGCCTGGAGCTAAGGACGGGTCCTACTATGATTTCACCACTTTCATGAGAAAGCCAGTCACTAAATGAGAGTCACTAATCATCCTTGGTGACCAGTGCCAAAGCGGGTGCCTATCACAACTCCTGGCCTGCCTGTTGAGGACAGTTTGGCATACACAGGGTGAACGACGAGAATGGGCAACACCTGCTGGACCTCCGTTGTCATCATGATATCTGCTCAGCAACGTATTTTCAAACATGAAGCTTCACCAAACTCCTGGAGACACCCTCAATCCAGACACTGGTTCCAGCTTGACCCAATTCTTACTATGCCCTTCATCCTTCCCAGTGCCAGCTTTACACGCCGCTACAAGAGCACTGATAGCACGGAAATATCGACAATGTCGACTCCTTGTTGTGCTGCGAGGTGAATTTGCCAGCAAAGAAATTGTTTTGCACAAGAAAGGAGGGTCACACTAACATCAGCAAAACCCGCGACCAGGAGAAAGTGGTGGAATTTACATGTGTGCTGAAGGAATCTCCTCCGGACCCGCCCAGTGCTAACACCTATGAAAGATGGGACCATTTCTAGGAAGCTGTCTATAACGCTGCCTGCTCTGCCCTAAGTAGGGAGACTAACAAGTCGGCAGATTCGTCTGAGGCTGACGCTGAAGAAATAATACCCGTAATAGAGGAGAAAAGAAATGCGCTGGCTATTTTCAAAATCTCCTCTAGTGAACAGAACCTGCAGGTCTACTGGGCTGATCGCAACAAAGTTCAGCAGAGCACCAGGCGATGCACTAAAGAGTACTAGTCCTGCTCTTCTCACAATACAGATCGCGGCTCACACGGGAAGCATGAGCGGGTTGTTCGGTGGAATCAAGCAAGTACTGTGTTCGACCCAAAAGTAAACTGTCCCTCTGAAGTCTGTCACAGGCGAATAAATCCTGGACTGGGCACAACAGATGGAGCGCCCAGTAGATCACGTCTCCGAGCTGTGTGCAAGGGAAAAAAGGTCGCAGAAGTCCTGAATACCATAGACTGTCTGCCTGTGTTGGGGTAACAGAGAAGAAGTCTTCATTGAACATAGGGAGGCCCTGGACTGCGTTGCCTCATGCAAAACACCTGGGATTGGTGCCATCCCAGATCGAAGTCCTGCAAAGGGACCCTCATCACTGACTGCGTGAAATCCTCTGCCTCTGCTTGAGAGATGGTGAAGCGCCACAAGACATGGGGGATGATAACATCATCACACTGTACAGAAACAAGTCTGATAAGGGGGGATATAACAACTACTGTGACTCTCTTTAGTGTCGTCGTGAAGTTATTTGTTCGAGTCAAACTGAAGAGGTCCAAAGTGCTTGCAGTGAGCCTTCCATGATTTGCAGTGTGGTTTCCGAAGTCCAACATCGATATGATGTTCTCCCTCGGACAGCTGCAGGGAAAATGCAGGGTACAGACGCAGCCACTGTTCATAGTTTTCATAGATCTCACGACAAACGTGCTTGTGTCAGCATCCATCTCCATACTACGTCAGTCAGAATGCTGTTCAACCTGATGAGCTGCTTCAGCCGACTTGGACAGTCTCAAGATAATGCACATCATGGCACAGGGTGTGGACTCTCCACACCGACATCATAATGTCTGACTATGAACTGGAAGCTGTCTAAGACTTTGTGTACCTTATATCACTACGTCCAGGCTGACAAAAAGTGTATGGACAAACAAGTAGGTGGTGGAGCCCACCAACATCCAGGCATGCAAGGCTTAAGCACCCTCCTGTATGGTAGTGAGTCCTGAACCCTGCACGCCAGACAAGAACGAAACCTTCTAAATGTGTTGCCTCCAGCACATCCTGAACATCATCCGCAGCATGTACACCCTGCTAAAATAGATGTATATAACAGACAATGTCAGGATTACCAATGACATTCTCATTTCTGAACCAGACCATTCCACAGACCTCACCTGCACTATAAAGACATTTCCAAGATCTGAAGGCCTTGTACCTCGACCTGAATACTCCAGACTGTGAAGCCTCAGAGTGGCAGACTTAAAGGTAAACAGTGCAGAAAGACCAGTTCGAATTCGAAAAAAACGCTCAGCGTTCTGAGACAAAGAGGTTGAACAGAACGCTGTAAAGGCAGACTAGCATCAAACTACCCATGCACAGTGTGGAACGGAATGTCACGCCTGTACTGGCCTGTCAGTCATACCCGACGTTACATCAATCACCAAGAACACTGTTCTATAGTCTCCAGAAACTAATGGCTGCATCCGTTTGAAATCTAATATTATTAGCCTATTGAGAGTAAGAGACACGTATTTTGTGGTAGTAATGTCGTTTCTTTAAATGTTAGATTAGGGAAGTGTGACTGGAGTTACTTCGAACAAATCGGTAGTAACTGAATGAATGAATGAATGAAACTTCCACGAACAAATTTACCTTGTGGAAAGAAAACAGCAAACGAATTCCAAAGGAGCCCTGAACTAAATTCCATGCCTCGCTCTTTGCAAAGATAACCCTGCTCCCACGTTTCATTTGTTTCACAATAAATGGCACTGGAACGCTGAACTGTCCAACTGTTTTTAATATCGGGAATGTTATTCGTGTGTTTATTGACACCAGACCATCTCCTTTGACGTGAAACTTCTCGTGTTCACTGAGATGCAAATGGCGAAAACTGAGCATGACCACGTGATGTCTTGGAATTTTCACAGAGCCTCCCCAGGGATCACGAACATCATATTGTACTTTGGAAGCAGGGTCCCAACCAGGAGTTTGGATAAACCCTGCCATCAGAAGATGAAATCATGGTATTTGCTGTTGAAGAATGACACGATCATACCTTTAAATATTTTTGTTTGACAGTGGTGTCCAACAATCACTATGAAACCTTTACTATGACTGCTGTGTCTGACATGAAAATACCATTAAAACGTGTTTCTTGTCGCTGTTATGTCTATTGTATCGTTTTCGTTCAGAAACAATATCTGTTGGGACTACAAATTTCTAACATATTGCACATGCTTTAGACATGTTCGTTGTGATCACGGTGTTTGATGTGACAATGTAATGAAAACGTTTGCAGTGAACGCAGTGTCTAACATTATGTTGCGGATTCAGACACGGCATGTGGGACAGGTTTGGAGTATGACAGCAACGGTGTCCATTTTGAGTGCAAGGGGTGATATCCAGTCTCAAAAGAGGTGGTTGCAGCATTCCTGGAAAATACCTCTGAGAACAGCAAACACACTATTGTGACTGCAGTGAGGTTTATTATGACCAAAAGGGTAGAATAAAACTACTGTAAATGACACGACAATACAGCCAATGTTCGTTGGTAGCAGGGGGTGAAATTATCATGCAGTTGAAACAATGCGCTGCTGTGAATGAATGCAGTGGATTATATGAAGATGGGGTAAGAAATATGTAATGTAACAGCAGTCACTGACTTGTCAAGGTATTCAAAATAACCCATTATACTGTGGTGGCAATTAATGACACTGTGTGTGTGTGTCTGTGTGTGTGTGTGTGTGTGTGTGTGTGTGTAGTATGCTTTAACATATTTTGTCTGGAAATTTCCTGTGCACAAAACGTAGCACTTTTGTGTGACATACTGACACACTGATTATTAATGTAAGTCATTAGCATTTCCGGTTCAAATAAGAACCACTTCAATATAATCTAAATATACCACGGAAAATAATTTTCTTAAAACGGATCTTACTCGTCACAAAAATTACATTTTGAAATATTGACTCTGGGCATAGAAAGGGTTTTGTTTTGGTTTTAAAGGTCTTAAACTGTCTACATACACCCAAGCGGTCTTTTTGTGTGGAAAACTCGATAGCATGGACTATTTCATGAATATTCAGAAGCAAGCACATGCGAATGTTCGCGATAACATTATTAAGAGAAACCGAAGGAGTCTGCTAATTTTTTATTCACTGGACGATTTGTGCGTTTCGCACAAATCGTCCAGTGAATAAAAATTTAGCAAACTCCTTCGGTTTCTCTTAAGAATGTTATCGCGAACATTCGCATTTGCTTGCTTCTGAATATTCATGAAATAGTCCATGCTATCGAGTTTTCCACACAAAAAGATCGCTTGGGCGTATGCAGACAGTGTAAGACCTTTAAAACCAAAACAAAACCCTTTCTATGCCCAGAGTCAATATTTCAAAATGTAATTTTTGTGACGAGTAAGATCCGTTTTAAGAAAATTATTTTCCGTGGTATATTTAGATTATATTGAAGTGGTTCTTATTTGAACCGGAAATGATAATGACTTACATTAATAATCAGTGTGTCAGTATGTCACACAAAAGTGCTACGTTTTGTGCACAGGAAATTTCCAGACAAAATATGTTAAAGCATACCACACACACACACACACACACACACACACACACACACACACACACACACACGCAGTGTCATTAATTGCCACCACAGTATAATCGTTTATTTTGATTACGTTGACAAGTCAGTGACTGCTGTTACATTACATATTTGTAATCCCATCTTCATATAATCCACTGCATTCATTCACAGCAACGCATTGTTTCAACTGCATGATAATTTCACCCCCTGCTACCAAGGAACATTGACTGTATTGTCGTGTCATTTACAGTAGTTTTATTCTGCCGTTTTGGTCACAATAAACCTCACTGCAATCACAATGGTGTGTTTGCTGTTCTCAGAGGTATTTTCCAGAAATGCTGCAACCACCTCTTTTGAGACTGGATATCACCCCTTGCACACAAAATGGACACCGTTGCTGTCATACCCCAAACCTGTCCCACATGCCATGTCTGAATCCGCAACATAATGTTAGACACTGCATTCACTGCAATCGTTTTCATTACATTGTCACATGAAACACCGTGATCACAACGAACATGTCTAAAGCCTGTTAGAAATTTGTAGCCCCAACAGATATTGTTTCTGAACGAAAACGATACAATAGACATAACAGCAACAGGAAACACGTTTTAATGGTATTTTCATGTCAGACACAGCAGTCATAGTAAAGGTTTCATAGTGATTGTTTTCGTTGCACACCACTGTCAAACAAAAATATTTAAAGGTATGATCGTGTCATTCTTCAACAGCAAATACCATGATTTCATCTTCTGATGGCAGGTTTTATCCAAACTCCTGGTTGGGACCCTGCTTCCAAAGTACAATATGATGTTCGTGATCCCTGGGAAAGCTCTGTGAAAATTCCAAGACATCACGTGATCATGCTCAGTTTTCGTCATTTGCATCTCAGTGAACACGAGAAGTTTCTTGTCGAAGGAAATAAACTGGTGTCAACAAACGCAGGAATAACATACCTGATATTAAAAACAGTTGGACAGTTCAGCGTTCCAGTGCCATTTATTGTGGAACGAATGAAACATGGGAGTAGGGTTACCTTTGCAAAGACCGAGGCATTGGATTTAGCTCATGCCTCCTTTGGAATTCGTTTGCTGTTTTCTTTCCACAAGGTAAATTTGTTCGTGGAAGTTTCATTCATTCATTCATTCAGTTACTGCTGAACTTTTCATATCCGATTTGCTCGAAGTAACTCCCAGTCACACTTCCCTAATCTAACATTTGAAGAAACGACATTACTACCACGAAATACGTGTCTCTTACTCTCAACAGGCTAACAATATTAGATTTCAAACGGATGCAGCCATTGTTTCGGGAGACTATAGAACAGTGTTCTTTGTGGTTGATGTAACGTCGGGTATGACTGACAGGCCAGTACAGGCGTGACATTCCCTTCCACACTGCGCATGGGTAGTTTGATGCTAGTCTGCCTTTGCAGCGTTCTATTCTCTTTGTCTCGGAACGCTGAGCGTTTCTTTGAATTCGAACTGGTCTTTCTGCACTGTTTACCTTTAAGTCTGCCACTCTGAGGCTACACAGTCCAGAGTATTCAGGTCGAGGTACAAGGCCTTCAGATCTTGGAAATGTCTTTATAGTGCAGGTGAGGTCTGTGGAGCGTTTTGTCTGAACCAGAGAATGTCATTGGGAATCCTGACATTGTCTGTTCGTGCTGCGTGACCCATCCGGGGTATACATCTATTTTAACAGGGTGTACATGCTGCGGATGATGTTCGGGATGTGTTGGAGGCAACGCATTTTGAAGGTTTCGTTCTTGTCTGGCGTGCAGGGTTCAGGACTCACTACCATACAGGAGGGTGTTTAAGACACAAGCCCTGCAGACCTGGATGTTGGTGTGCTCCACCAGTGTGCTCCACCACATACTTGTTTGTCCATACTCTTTTTGTCAGCCTGGACGTAGTGATATAAGGTACACAAAGTCTTAGACAGCTTCCAGTTCATAGTCAGACATTATGATGTCGGGTGGAGAGTCCACACCCTGTGTCATGATGTGCATATCTTCAGACTATCCAAGTCGGCTGAAGCAGCTCATCAGCTGCTAAAACCTGCAGCTGAGTGAGCAATAACTGAGCGTCGTCTGCGAAGACGAAATGACACAGGCCTTTCTTTTGATTTGAATTTTGCTCCCAATCTAGAAAGGTTGAACAGTATTCCGACTGACGTGGTATGGAGATGGATGCTGACACAAGCACGTTTGTCGTGAGATCCATGAAAACTATGAACAGTGGCTGCGTCTGTACCCTGCATTTTCCCTGCAGCTGTACGAGGAAGAACATCATATCGATGTTGGACTTTGGAAGCCACACTGAAATTCATGGAAGACTCTCTGCAAGTACTTGGGACCTCTTCAGTTATACTCGTGCAAACAACTTCACGACGACACTAAAGAGAGTCACAGTAGTTGTTATATCCCCCCTTATCAGTCTTGTTTCTGTACAGTGTGATGATGTTATCATCCCCCATGTCTTGTGGCACTTCGCCATCTCTCGAGCAGAGGCAGAGGATTTCACGCAGTCAGTGATAAGGGTCCCTTTGCAGGACTTCGAGCTGGGATGGCACCAATCCCAGGTGTTTTGCATGAGGCAAAGCAGTCCAGGGCCTCCCTAAGTTCAATGAAGACTTCTTCTCTGTTACCCCAACACAAGCAGACATTCTATGGTATTCAGGACTTCTGCGACCTTTTTTCCCTTGCACACAGCTCAGAGACGTGATCTACTCGGCGCTCCATCTGTTGTGCCCAGTCCAGGATTTATTCGCCTGTGACAGACTTCAGAGGGACAGTTTACTTTTGGGTCGAACACAGTACCTGCTTGATTCCACTGAACAACCCGCTCGTGCTACCCGTGTGAGCCGCGATCTGTATTTGTGAGAAGAGCAGGACTAGTACTTTTTGGTGCATTGCCTGGTGTTCTGCTGAACTTTGTTGCGATCAGCCCAGTAGACCTGCAGGTTCTGTTCACTAGAGGAGATTGTGTATGTAGCCAGCACATTTCTCTTCTCCTCTGTTACGGGTATTATTTCTTCAGCGTCAGCCTCAGACGAATCTGCCGACTTGTTAGTCTCCCTACTTAATGCAGAGCAGGCAGCGTTATAGACAGCGTCCTAGAAATGGTCCCATCTTTCATAGGTGTTAGCACTGGGCAGGTCTGCAGGAGATTCCTTCAGCGCACATGTAAATTCTACCACTTTTTCCTGGTCGCGGGATTTGCTGATGTCAGTGTGAGACCGACCTTCTTTTCTTGTGCAAAACAATTTCTTTGCTGGCAAATTCACCTCGCAGCGCAAAAAGGAGTCGACATTGTCGATATTTCACTATCAGCGCTCTGGTAGCGGTGTGTAAAGCTCGCACTGGGGAGGATGAAGCGCATAGTAAGAATCGGGTCGAGCTGGAACCAGTGTCTGGATTGAGGGTGTCTTGAGGAGTGTTGTGAAGCTTCATGTTTGAAAATACGTTGCTGAGCAGATATCATGATGACAACGGTCCAGCAGGTGTTGCCCATTCTCGTCGTTCACCCTGTGTATGCCAAACTGTCCTCAACAGGCAGGCCAGGAGTTGTGATAGGCACCCGCTTTGGCACTGAAATCACCAAGGATGATTAGTGACTCTCATTTAGTGATTGGCTTTCTCATGAAAGTGGTGAAATCATAGTAGGACCTGTCCTTAGCTCCAGGCGAGAAGGTCAGTGTTGGTACATAGGTGCTGATGAGTGGAGCTCTAGAGACTTCTTCTTCGTTCATGGGCTGCAAATCCCACGTTCACTCGTATGTACACGAGTGGGCTTTTACGTGTATGACCGTTTTTACCCCGACATGAAGGCAGCCATTCTCCGTTTTCGGGGGTGAGTTCTGGAGACAAGTTTTATTGAGTTCCTGATGTGATCAACCCCAGCAGGCTATTTCTGACTGTGAATCCAAGTCCATGTTTCCCCGGTCTGATCTGGTCATTTCCTTTGCCAGAAAAAGACCTTCTGCCTCTCATATCCTGTCCAGTCTCATGGACAGCAATGGTGTCAATCTACAGTCTGCTCAATTCCACGTCGATGTGTGTGTGTGTGTGTGTGTGTGTGTGTGTGTGTGTATGTGTGTGTGTGTGTGTGTGTGTGTGTGTGTGTGTGTGTGTGTGTGTGTTTCAGAGAGAGAGAGAGAGAGAGAGAGAGAGAGAGAGATGAATGAGTCCTTACATGTTCAAATCACTAGAAGTGGTGTGGTTGTTGCTCAGAGGTCCGTCCATTGCACGGCAGTCATCCATGACTCAACCATGACGACACAATAACAGAAACAGTACACACCTTTGATGAATCTCTTGACAATTAATTAATGAGAACCGTGAGCTCTGTTTACTGCGTTGTCTTGCCAAAGACTGTAAGCTGGTGGCAAAAATCTATTTTAAAAAGCTCTACAGCAAAACGTCTTAATAAATAAAGAACACATTTCTTTTACAATATTACCATTGTTGATGTTAGTGTCATGATGGCACATAGTTTTTTTAAGCATTGTTTTTTGTATTATTGCTATGTTATTATTACCTTTCTCTCATTGAGTACTAGATAAACAGAGGTGAGTGAACTAAAAAAAAAAAAAAAAAAAAAAAATAAAAAAAAAAATCCACGTCGATACTGCTGTATAGTGAGGGTCAGTCATTTACAAGTGTCATTGTTCTGAAGCACCCAGCTTTACGGTAGAGGTTTTCTTCTTTTTTTTAAATTTTATTTTATTTCATTTTTTGCTTTTGCCTGGTGCACATTTGACGAATTGCTTGTTGGTTTGTACCCCAGAACCAAGGTTAACGGACTGTAGCTAGGTAACACTGTACTCGCTGATGACTGCCCAGCTTGATACGGGCTGTAGTTACCCAGTGAGGCGTGATGACCTCTATCACCATCGGAAGTTGACCCTGGCGTGTAGCTCTGTGTCAGTTGCACAGGGGACATAAAACCATCAGACTGTTGTTTCGTTCTGAAATCACCTCATCTCAGATCCACAATCATCCCTCCACTCATTTACGAATGGAGGGAAATTAATTTGGTCTTATATTCACGTTTACACGACCCACCTCCAATATTGATTCCACGGAAGAGGAGGGGTGTTATTCTGGATTAATGTCCAAATACACCCAAAGTTACGTGGTTAGCATTTGAAGGGACAGTTAATCTGGCCCTGTGTCCATATACACTCCCCTTCCAATGTTAAGCTTACAGAGGGGTGATGGAGTGATTCTGGCCTTTTGTCCATTGACATCACCCAGTTCTGAAACTAAATTGAGAGAAGAGGAGGAAAGTTATCCTGGCATTGTGCCCATATATACTCCCCTCCTAATATAAAGATCATATAAGCGTGAGAGTAGTGATTTTGTAACCCCCACTCCCCGCCGCCCTCCACCCACACCCCTCTCCCCCCAACTCCCACACGCCCCTCTCCTCAGTAGTTCGGAGAAGAGGAGGTAAGTAAGCTTCGAATATTGCAGTGAACAAACTTTCTTTCATACCTTTGCAATGGAGTATCTTACCTCAAGCTCATACACTCATGTGAAAGGAGAAAGGATTCAGCTATTCGAATCATAGTATGAATCATGCCCTCAAGCCATTCCTCGTGTAAATACACCCTTTATCAGAACACATTGTTGTGTTTGATAATGTCGATGCCATTTATGACAATGATGATGATATCGATAATTATCATGATGCTGTTACAGTTTATTTTCATATCTCAATGAATTTGCTCAGATCTCCGAAACGCCCATACAACTTCCAGGCGGACAATGGAACTGCTCTGTGCCATACTGGCCTGATTTCAGCCCCCATCTTGCCTGCAACTTAATGACGCAGTGCGCAGGCGCGGAAGATGAAATGGATTGTGGGTACGAACTGTGCTTCTCCAAGCAAGGGTTTCGAGTCGAGGATTCGTGCTATGTGATCACGTATTTTAATTCATCGTACAAACGACGCGATAAGTTTCCGACTTTTTACGATGCACAGAATCACTGCACCAGCACTGGGGGTTCCTTGTCTTCATTTACTTCTGAGAAACGGTGGAGAGCGATCACAGAGCTGATGAAAAAACATCTCTTGTCTCCAAACCTTCACATCGGATTAACTACTCAACAGAATAATGCAATGTCAGTGTCCTGTTAACCTCTCTGTCTCTGTGTCTCGCTCTGACTCTGTCTGTCTGTGTGTCTCTCTGTGTGCAGTGCCCCCTTCTTCTTCCCCCCTCCTTCACATTATGTGTCCATCTGTTCGATTCCCTGCTGCTCGTCTCCTTCTTTGCCCTTATCTATTTCTTCTTTTTGTTCTTTAAGATATAAACTTGAATCAATACCTTGGCTGAAAATAAGACCTGGACGATAAGGCTGTCTTTTTCCATTGCTCTTTAAGTTTATTATCATGATTATGATTATCACGTTTTGATATTTTATTTACTACTAGTACCAGTACTCTTGTTGTTGTTATTGTTGTTGTTAATGGTTGTTGTTTTGTGGAGAAAAAGTCAGTAGTTTCAGTTGCAAGTAAGTGATTACTGAATGGCACATAAATCTGATCAAACCCTACATGATAATAATTCAAGAATCTGTCCATAACTGTCACAATTAAGGTAAAAATGTTTATAAACCCGATCAGGAAATGAGTTAGATATTTTGACGGTTGTCTGTACGGGTGAAATAATCACCTGTCATTGGCTTTTTTGTTTTCACTTGACTGGCTTGTGTGTGTGTGTGTGTGTGTGTGTGTGTGTGTGTGTGTGTGTGTGAGTTGTGACACGATGGGTTTTTGTTTGTTTATTTTTTGGGTTTTTGTGTGTGTTTTTTCCTAGTACTAGTATTAGTTAAGATATATGCAAATGAGACATTTTTAGTGGCATGGATATCTTATCTCATATTTGATGACGTATAAACATGATTTATCTATATATACACTTACTCACATTTGTATTGCCTGGAATACCTTACATGTGTCATATTTTGCTTTCATTGTGTTTTCATCCGTTTTGTCATTTTTCCTTTCTTTTACACGTATCTGTGCCAGTTGTTCATGCCATAAAAACGGAAATTAAAAACAAGTTAAAAAAAAAAGCTGATCAAACTATAAAAAAACAACAACCTGGGAAAAGTACATACTGCTGAATCAATACGAAAACGATTCGAATGTGGTTTGCAAGAGCTTATAATATAGCGGAATATCCTCCTGTGCAGTTACTCAGTCATCAAAGGGAGTGTCATATGACTCCAGGAAAAAAACCCACAAATGCCAACAAAAAATACAAACCACCAATACCTACCTTTTTTTTTTAATCGTCAAAGAGAAACTACCATCGCCTTCTGTTTAAAGATTCTCTTTAATTCCAGCACTCTTATTTGTCAAGACAGACAGCCTAGAGGCTGAAAGACTCTGCTTTCAGTTTTTCTTCATAACAAACATCAGCGTTCGGACTTCAAGCCCATATCAAGTAACTAATTTTGTTCAGGCCCTTTTTGCTCCTTGTTCTTTACCTCACCCATGATGGGCCCCCACTCACCAGGATAATCTCTCACTTTCTAACTGCTTACGGTGTTCTTTCATAAATGCTCTTCTGTCAGTATATTATTAATTAAATGAGCTATTGTACAAATTCATGTGAATTATTCAGACATACCGTACCCCCTTCAGAAGAGGCCATGGCCTATACTGATTAAACATTTCGAGTTCGAGTTCGAGTTCTCTCTCTCTCGCTTCAAATATTGACAGCACACTATTGTACTGCTTGGCTGTTAATACAATCAAACATATAATCAGATAAAAAAACAAACGTTCGTGTGAGCATATCGATAGTACTGATTATCCTTGTTCCAACTGTAGTGTGGATATTTGATACATTCAGTACGCACTTCGTGTTTCTGGATCCGTTGTTCTTACTCCCCTGCCATCATTTACTTTCATTTATTCATTGGTTGTATATAGGCCTGTGGCCCAAATACGATTGCCCCCCCCCTCTCTCTCCCCCCCTCTCTCCCTCCCAACGCTCTCTCTCTCTTCAGAGCCTTGGCTGTCCACAAAATGTCAGTGATTTCATAGTTATTGTACTTTAAGTTATGTGGCATCTGCTGATGTGCTTGGCGTCAAGTTTCACAAAAAAACAACAAAAAAACAAATTCCTTATACAGTGACGGCACGTCTGTATATGCGTATAATGATCACGTGAAAAGGAATGTGAATGCCAAGGTGTATATGTTGAAGGTTGGGGGTTGGAAACCATGGAAAGAGACAGGGAAGGATGCGAGTTGAGTGCAGAGTTGATACTGACATCCACCATCGATATCTAACAGTTGTTTTTTTTGCGTGTTTTTTTGTGTATGTGGGTCTAACAGTTATATCTTGCTGTCGAATTTTATCAAAAATGTGTTTTGTTTGCATTTGTCATGACAGGGGCTGTTGGCCTAAGTCATTAAGATCATTCAGTGTTCATTGACCCCCACTCTATATCAGCAGCACCTTTGCATCTGTTATGTTAGGGGCTGTTGGCCCAAGTCATTAAGATCATTAAGTGTTCAGTGACCCCCTTCTATATCAGCAGCACCTTTGCATTTGTTATGTTAGGGGCTGTTGGCCTAAGTCATTAAGATCATTAAGTGTTCAGTGACCCCCTTCTATATCAGCAGCACCTTTGCATCTGTTATGTTAGGGGCTGTTGGTCCACGTCATTAAGATCATTCAGTGTTCAATGACCACCAGTCTATATCAGCAGCACTTTTGCATCTGTTACGATAGGGGCTGATGGCCTAAGTCATTAAGATCATTCAGTGTTCAGTGACCCCCATTCCATGTCAGCAGCACCATCAGGGATGAGAACATAACAGGATCCCATGGACAGTCTATCACAGGAACAGGCATAGAAGAGACGAATTTACCGTCTGCTTCATATTCACCGGTAGCCACTTCAGCTGCTGACTGCCACGTGACATTTCTGCTTCAGACGTTACACGGAAGAATCTCTGAAGACTTTGTTTCGAGATGTCCCTCCGTTGACGCTGGTGGACTTCTTGAAAGAAGTGAACGTTTTTTGATGAGATTTAATTGTTTTAAACCCTTGGAGATTTAAAAAAAACTTTTTGAGGGGAAAGATTGAAGCGGTGATCAGTTTTTATTATACTTTTTTTTATTTTTATTTTTTTTATTTTTACCTTTTGCTTGAAATGGATGCTAACGCGGCGATAGCGTAGAGACGGCCTTTGTGGTCGGTGAGGCTTAAAGCACCATGATTTATTTATTTTTCGTACGGGTGCATTCCCACATCCGTTACCCTGCATAGACGCGCATAGACAACAAAAACAACTGAGCAACGTATCCATGTTTAAGAACTGTTAAGCAAGACTAGTTCAGTTTTGTGTTAAAAATTCTTACATTTGCAACCTACCTGGATCAGATAGAGCCTGCACCTCTCACATAGAGAAGTCAGGAACTCAGGAGTGAAGATCAACAAAACTAAAGTTTATTTCAAAAACAACAATAGTCATCAAAACCAAAACCAAAACAATCAAACAAACCCCGGTATCGTGGAAATGATAATGACAATGGAAATGGTGAAAGAAGGATTGATGGTAATGAAATTAGTGTACAGTATGTGGTGAAAGTAATAATGGTAGTAATCTGCTACTGCAACCACGTCTTGAATTTGAACCATTGAGTGAGCTGAAGTGGCAATGAAAGAAGAACCCTTCAGTGCCAGGGGGAAAACAGTAGAAAGTGCTATTTCAGGTCATAAAACATTATCCAAAACAATAAGCCTAAAACTGAGAAAATAGTCTGGAGATATACCACTATAGATAAACTGTGTGAATTTTCAGCCTTCTAGAGCTATTTCGCTTTTTCTGATGACGCCATCACTGGCGTCACTATGCACGTGTGTGATACGTTTATGGCAGTCAAGGGGTTTTAAAGACAGTGACAGTACAGTATCGCATCAAATATATCCAAATGAAAGAAAGTAAATAATGCGTGCTATCTTAAATCGTAACTAATGTAAACAAATGGTCTTGGCTACAAGGATCAACGTCACGCTGCAGGTGATCACTAAAGTGGAAGACTTGGGAGTTTCCTCTTACTTACATTGCATTGCAATGATACAAAAACTGAACGCGCGCATTTTGATACTAAACGCATACTTGTGCATGGACGTCGAATACGTAGGTCAGCAAAGTGATGAGAGAGGGATAACTGACCTGATGATGAATCTCTCCCTTTCTCCCTCCAACACAGACGGAGGGTGGTGGTGACGTAGGAGAGAAGGGAAGGGGTAACGCGACGCGTGACGATCCTCGCCCCCTTCCTCTCCTGCGCCGCGAAGGGAGAGCAGTGTCTTCGCCAGGGTGAAGGAAGACAGTTCGGTGTTACATTGGAAAAAGGCTCAAATTGCTTTACATGGAAAAACAAAACAAAACAAACTAACTCATTAACTATGAATAACGAACTAATAATAAAAATCAATCGACATAACCTTCCAACAGACATCATGACACAACTTGCCCAACTCACATGCACACACACACACACACACACACAGACACACACAGACACACACATATATATATATATATATGTATATATATATATATATATATATGAAATTACACACACACACACACACACACACGCACACACACACACACACAACAACAACAACAACAATAAGAAACAAAATCAACAGCAAAAAAACAAAGACAAAAAACAACAACCAAAAACAAAAGCAAAAACAAAACACACGCACGTGTGCGCGCACAGCATGGTCAGGTCGCAGTATTGATCTGTGGTCGGCAAACATATCAGTTTTGCTGAAATAGATGGGTCTTCAGAAAAAAATTAAAGGAGGCTGTGGAAATGGGGTATTTAATGTTAAATGGAAGGCTATTTCAGTTAGTTGGACGCTGAAAGGAAAGTACTTTGACACAAAGATTTTGTTCTTGCAGATGGAACACAAAGAAGTTGAAGCACACTGAAGACAGTTTGTAGGATACTTGGGACTGTATACAGAGTAACGCAAAGATTTCAGAATATTCACATTTGGGGAATTTCAGAATCAGCCTCGTCGGATTGTTTTGAACCTTTTGGAGCATGTTAAACAGGTACTTTGTGGTGCCAGCGAGGAGAGGATTGTCAGGAGAAAGAGCAGACAAGAGTTTTGATTGTATCTATAGATAAATAGTGACGGACAGTGCTCATTCTCCGGAGTTGTAGGCAGGCAACATAAAACTTAACTGGAAAAGAAGATATATCGCTATTAACTGTTGACGTCAATCATATTTTAAACTTATTTTTGGAAACAGATAAGAAAAGAATGGATGAGGCAATTTACCTGTCGATTGGCTAATCCTTTCCAGCATTCCCGTAATACATTTTTGTGACTGTTGTTTAACTCACCATACAGGTACATTTTTCAGGTACACGTTTGTTCCAGTCTGGGAAAATGGTATTGTGGCTTATCATATCTCCTTGTTACGGAATCGCAACCGACCAGTGTGTGGATTTTACAATGGTTACGTAGACTTTATTGAGTTCGTATCATGCCATATGAAAATTGAGAATCTTCACGTTATGTGTGAGTATAATCTGAAGACATTTTACCAGACTGAAAAATCCGCCAGACATATTCAGTTTGCCCTTCCAACAAACTCTTCACTCCAACCAAATACAGTGCTCTGCCCGCAAAGCCATTACACTCAGGCCTTCCTGGCCTGTGATGTCCAGGCAGTCTGTTTCTCAAATCAGGACTGGAGCTACACTTCACCCAAGGAATCTTGGGACATTCCGTCACCGTCAACTTGTACGGTTCCCCAGCTGACGTCACTTCCGCCTTCGTTTCTGTGTGCCACGGTGACACAGCGAGTGCCCTACAGCATGGTGTGTGATCACCGGCAGGACTGTCAGGACAACAGCGATGAGGTCTTCTGTCATTTCCTGCCCTGCTCAATGAGCACATTACCTTGTGGCAACACGGAACAGGTAGTCGTCGTATATTATGATGGACTTTTACTTTATGTTATGTTAGATAGATAGACAGATAGTTCGAAATCTGAAGTTGAAACGGTTTGTTCACAATCAGGCCATAGCCGCAACTGAAGGTGCATACCTAGAATTAATAAACCCAATGAAAGTGCGTAAGAATATAAGCATACATATAGACAATAAAACGTCAATTGGATCCGTTTTACAATATACCGATTTCACTCAAATTGAATGCCTTGTACTAGTACACAGAAAAAAAAGTTCGTCATTGATATTGCTTGATGACGTTAACAAATTTAACTTAAACACCTGATTTTCTTGGGCTTCATGACAGAAAGGACAGATGAAATTATCTGCACAAAAAAACCTGCATATGAAATTATGCATCAGTTCTGATATTTCTAATCTCAATAGAAAGTTCTACACGTATCAAAGCTATTACCAGTACGAATGTGACTATACCATGCTTGCCACCTACTACAACCAGTAACCTTGTGGCAAAAACAGATTTTAAAACAATGTACACTACCAAAACACTGTTCAGTTTACAGAAAGCCAAATCCATATTCAAGCAAAAACGAACTTCCGTTGTCAAGTTATAATTTCCCTCAATATCTAAATCACGTAATATTTTGTAGACTTTTTACAGTATTCTGCTATCCTCTGATCTGCAACAGTTTAAGCCTGTAGCGAATGCTGTTCACTGCAGAGTTTATAAATATTGGGTAGTGATTTGTTTCGCCATTGACAAAGTCACCCGGTGTTCGCGAATCTACTCTTAAAAATTCTTCAAAGCCAATAATTGGATAGATTGACAATGTTAAACAGCATTATCTGGTACCCATATCTCAGATCCGTGTAGGCAGCCATGCTCCGTTTTCAGGAGTGTGCATACTGGTTATTTTTTTGTCTTTCCATAACCCACCAAACGATGACATGGATTACATGCGTATTTGATATTCTGCATGCGTGTATACGTGAAGAGGCTTCAGGCACTTGCAGGTCTGCACGTGTGTTGACCTGGGAGATCGGAAAAAAATTCCACCTTTAAACCACCAAGTGCGCCGAAACCGGGATTTAACTCAGGAAACTGGACGCCTCGTACCAAAAGTGAATCTTATTTTACAACCAACAGTTTTTATAAACATTCTCAATCTGTATTTTTCATAGACTTAGCAGTGATCTTTTATTCTACAGTCATTCTAAAGAATGTCTCAATTCAGACACTGTTAATGCACGTTTTGTATTTGTAGAGAGCAGTTGTATGGTTAAGATATGTTTAACCAAAGGGACAAAATTCTGAATAGAATAGCTAATGTCCAGACCACCGCCTAAGATCTAGTGGAGGCGGAGATGTGGAAAAACAAAAAGCAATAATATCAGTATGGAGGAGTGACACCAGCACTAAGGCTGTATATTCCTTGGATAACAATACGGACAATTCTCATGACCAAAGTATCTTTGATGATGAGGACGAGGTTTTGCTTGCTCTTCATCAGCTGAAGTCCGGTAAAGCATGTGAGCCTGATAGTGTTACTGCTGAAATAAAACTGTTCATGAAATAACTGTACCATTTATAACAAAATTATTCAATGCTCTGTCTAAGGACTGTATCCAAAAGAATGGACCGAAGCTACAATCATTCCCATTTTAAAGAAAGGCGATACTGATAATGTTGATGATTATAGAGGGGTACCTCTGTTAAGTATCATTTCTAAATGCTGAACAACCGTGTTGAATTTTAAAAGATGATTCAAAAACAACGAGATTATTACAGAATGTTAAATCGGTTTCCGAAAAACAAACATTACTCAACTGTATACCTGTACTGAGAATGCCTGTGTTAAAATTAGGTAGTATACGTTGCTTTCGTTGACTTCAGAAAAGCAACTGATTCTGTGAGACATGATAAGCCGTTACAACAATCGAGAGACGGGGTGTATGTGGCAGTTTTTTCAGGTCAATGAGAATGATATGCGAATTATTGTTAGCTTGTGTTACTGTTGATTTTCAACATTCAGAGTTTTTCTTTTATGTCCACATGCTGTACGACAGGGATGTGTCATGAGCCCAACTTTATTTTGTATATTCAATGATCAGTTTGCTGAACATTCATCTGTGTCAGGTAAACATGGGGCTCAGCTTTTATTAGGAAACATGGAACTATTCCTATTGCTTTTAAAAAAAAATTTTTTACTGATGACATTTCTTTGTTATCAGTATCAACAACTCCCATAGGACTTCACATTTAAATTCGTGAGAAAAAAAAAGAAAAAAAGGAGTTTGTAAACGATTGGAAACCACTGACTTTTATGTAGACATGAAAAAATTTAGATTTTTTTCAAGACGAGAAAATAGAAGTAGGAAATAGATATTGTTATTTGGGATATACATTTACATCGAAGATAAGCTCAAAAAGGGGACAGAACATCTTGTTTTGAAAAGCAAAGGGGCAATCCTGAGCCTTGTGAAGGCTTCTTAAATGTATAAAGAAATTTCATATGCAGTATTTTTCAAAACATTTGATGTAAAGCCTGTTCTATTGTATGAATCTGAAGTTTGGGTTGTGGACAGACTAGAGCTCATAGAAAAAAGTTTATAATAATAATAATAATAATAATGGTATTTATATAGCGCTGAATCTTGTGCATAGACAAGTCAAAGCGCATTCGCACCAGTCATTCTCAAGCACGCATAACTCTAAAACTGGAGAAACTGAAGACAAGGAAGAGGCAGGGACGGGAGGCTATTTTGGGAAGAGGTGGGTTTTAATGCCAAACTTGAAAGAGCTGAGTGTGGAGACTTGACGAAGCGAAAGAGGAAGTTCATTCCAATTGCAAGGTCCAGAGACAGAGAAAGAACGGCGGCCAACAGTCGAGAGTTTGAATCTGGGTATGCGTAAATAGAGTGGATCCGAAGCTGATCGTAGTGAGCGAGATGGAGTGTAGAGGTGAAGGCAGCCGCAGAGATAGGAAGGGGCTGATTTGTGAATACATTTGTAGCATAGAGTGCTGATCTTGTACTTTATTCGGTGTGAGACAGGGAGCCAGTGGAGATGTTGTAAAAGAGGAGTGATGTGCTCAGATCTTTTCTTTCTGAGGACGAGTCGAGGCAGCAGATTTTTGTATGCGCTGAAGGGACTGAATGGATGAAGCAGGCAAACCAGACAATAGCGAGTTACAGTAATCAAGGCGAGAGAGAATGAGAGAAACGACAAGTCTAGATGTTGCGTCAATGGACAGATATTTCCGGATGGAACTGATGCGCCGCAGTTGACAGTAGCAGGATTGACATGTCTGACTGATAGATTTTTGCATGGACAGTGTGTTGTCAAGGACAACGCCGAGGTTCCTGACTGAACTGGAAAGAGGGATGGATGTACTGCCAAGTCTGATTGTGTCAATTGTGATGGAAGAGAGTTTTTGTTTAGTTCCTATGATCATTGCTTCAGTTTTGTCCGCATTCAATTGTAACTTATTTAGGGTCATCCAATTTTGAATATCCAGGAAGCAGTTGGATGTTTCTTGCTAGTTTATAAGCAATTCGCGGGAGTGCCAGTGAAAACACCAAGCAAAAAGGTTTATGGTAATCTTGGTATGTACTTGCTATTTGTAAATCCATTCTTAAAAGTTATAAAGTACTGATTTAGAATACTATAGTTGAATCAAAACAGATTGCTATACTTAAGTTATCAGATGTTTCTTGAAATAGATATAAATAAAAAATGTTGGGATTGCCTAGTTAGAGAAATATTGTGTAGAACAGGCTTAATTTTGTGTAGTTACAAGGTGTTGGGGGAAGTGAAAGAATTTCTGATTATTTACAAGCAAGGACTTACAGACCTGTTTATTTAAGAATGCTCGGGTACTATTAGTGATAGGCATGTTATGGAAAGTATGTTATTCACTTTCATGTGGCGCACGACGAGTTGTCCTGGGGACGACGTGGCGAACGTCTTTAATCAGTGCGTCCGGCAGAACAATCGCTGTGCGTCATTTCGGGGACGAACCCTGCCACCTGTCCTGGCGGCAACTTTCCTTTTTTTTTGTTTTGCTTTGTTTTCTTTCATAATTAATGATGATCTAATTGTATGTCCTCGCTTTATGTGTACAATACTTCCTAAGATGATTTCGTCGCTCATCCCGCTTATGGAACCTACATACTCACACCAGAGCAACCTAAATCTCAGACAACTCCAAACACATGTACAATGCATAGTAAAACATTAAATGAAACTGACCATGAAAACAGAACATTCAGACAAAGAACTTTGTATATTCAGAAGAATACCCCTTTGAGCACACTTAGAAACAGTGTATTATTCGAAAAATGACGTGAAAGAGAGAGAGAGAGAGAGAGAGAGAGAGAGAGAGAGAGAGAGAGAGAGAGAGAGAGAGAGCAAAACGAAGAAAAAAATAGAAAAAAGTGGTAATCCTGTTACAGATAATTTAAAGTTATATCTGGAAATGCAAATGCTGTTGACCATTGTATTAGAGTGGCGTTGTTTCAGGCCATATTTAACGTACTTCCCACTGGATCCAGCGGACTCTGCGGAAGAAACCTTCATGGTTCAACGGAGAGGAAGGCGGTTGCAGCAGAGCACTGTGGAGTGCTGAGGGCAGGATGAGGCACATAGGAGATCCTGGTCATCCACTGCATCCGTTTCCATCTCCAGTCGTCTTGACCTCGTCTTGCCACTGGATACAGACGGTCTCGGACAAGAGAGTGAGGTCGACGGTGCGCAACTCCTAACTATAAACAAAGTCATCGCGCAAGTCATCAGTCATCCTTCATCCCATACCATGATTTTCCCCAAGCCCTGTGGCGACAGGCGAGCGACGAAGCGACAGGTGTGGGTACACTGGCAGTCGTAGCCGCGGACCTGCACACAGGCGGCTCAGGCCATAGGGTCGTTTTTCACTGACTGGAGCAGCGGTGGAGATCGGCAGCCCCCTGAGCGACTAAGCAGCCCTCTTCAGGACAGCACTGCTCACCTCCATGGCATGAGGAAAGGGCTAGAAAAGGTGCCCTAAACATTGCCTGCTCCACACCACCCTAGTCAACATACCGCGGCTGACGGGGACCCTACTCAAGCGGTCGACACACAAAGGAAAGAAAGAAGAAAACAAGGAGCACCCCATTGACCATTGCCACATGGAACGTGCGTACGCTTCTGGACAGAGGCGACTCAACCAGACCACAGAGACGCACAGCACTCATTGCGAGTGAATTAGCCAGGTACAACATCGACATCGCTGCCTTAAGTGAGACCAGACTGGCAGAAGAAAGCGAACCCTGTGAGCGAGGCGCAGGCTACACCTTCTTTTGGAGTGGTCGCGGACCTGAGGAGAGACGTGAGTCTGGAGTTGGCTTTGCAGTGAAGACAACCCTCGTTGGCAAGCTGGCTGGCCCCCCAAAAGGAGTGAACGATCGCTTGATGACGATGAAACTCCCTATATGCAACGGGAAGAAGTTTACCACCATTGTCAGTGCCTACGCGCCCACCATGACGAACCCGGATGAGATCAAGGACAAGTTCTTCGAGGACCTGAACGCTGTCATCACCACTGTTCCCAGCACAGACAAGCTCATCATTCTTGGTGACTTTAACGCGAGAGTTGGTTGTGACAGCATCTCCTGGGAAGGCGTGATTGGGAAGCATGGGGTTGGTAACTGTAACAGCAATGGCCAACTACTTCTCCAGACATGTGCCGAGCACGGCCTTCTTATCACAAACACCATATTCTGCCTCCCTACCCGTAACAGGACGTCATGGATGCATCCTCGCTCTGGGCATTGGCATCTCATCGACTTTGTCATCGTCAGGAAGAGGGACAGGCAGGACGTACGAGTCACGAGGGCCATGTGCGGCGCCGAGTGCTGGACAGACCACCGCCTTATCGTCTCCAAGCTCAACCTCCGCATCCAGCCCAAGAGACGGCCTCAGGGCATGAAAGCACTCAAACGCCTGAATGTCAACAAGCTGGAGCTAGGCAACATCAAGCAGAGCTTGCTGACACCCTGGAGGAACGCCTTGAGTCCACCGTGCTGGACAACCAGAATGTGGAGGCAGCATGGGGCGCACTGCATGAGACGGTGTACAACACTGCCATGGAGTGCCTGGGGCCTTCTGTCAGGAAGCACAAAGACTGGTTTGATGAGAACTGCACTGAGATCAAGCAGCTGCTGGAAGACAAACGCCAAGCCTACAGAGCCCACATTGAAGATCCCAAGTCACAGTCAAAGAAAGACATACTGAAGAGTGCACGCAGCACCATCCAGCTGAAGCTGCGGCAGATGCAGGATTCCTGGTTGAGCAACAAAGCTGATGAGATCCAGGGCTTTGCAGACAGGAACGACATGAAGAACTTCTATAACGGCCTGAAAGAAGTCTACAGTCCCACCACCTCCGGATCGACTCACTCCTCAGTGCTGATGGTTCTACCCCGATCACTGACAAGGACGGGATCCTTGAGAGATGGGCTGAACACTTTG
Organism: Babylonia areolata; assembly: GCF_041734735.1. Classification (NCBI taxonomy): domain Eukaryota; kingdom Metazoa; phylum Mollusca; class Gastropoda; order Neogastropoda; family Buccinidae; genus Babylonia; species Babylonia areolata. The sequence goes on from NC_134898.1 coordinate 23,459,726, forward strand.
ACAGCGTACTGAACTGCCCTTCCACCATCAATGATGAAGCCATCGACCGACTCCCCCAGGTGCCAGTCAGTGAGTTGTTGGATGCCATTCCAACTTTGGAGGAGACCCAGAAAGCTATCCGTCTGCTATCCAATGGCAAAGCCCCTGGCTCAGACTCTATTCCAGCAAAGGAAACCGTCAGGCCTGTGACAACCATCGTGGAATATCCCTGCTGTCCGTCGCAGGCAAGACTCTGGCCAGAGTGCTACTCAACCGTCTCATAGCGCATCTTGAGCAAGGTCTCCTACCAGAGAGCCAGTGTGGCTTCCGGAAAGAACGCGGGACTATCGACATGGTGTTTGCTGCCAGGCAGCTCCAGGAGAAGTGTCAGGAACAGAACGCCGACCTTCACTCCACGTATGTCGATCTGACCAAGGCCTTCGATACTGTTAGCAGAGATGGCCTTTGGAGAATCATGGCGAAGTATGGATGTCCCAGAAAGTTCATCACCATCATACAGCAACTACACGATGGGATGCTGGCCCGAGTCCAAGACAACGGAGAGACTTCAGAACCTTTCCCTGTCTCCAACGGAGTCAAGCAAGGGTGTGTTCTTGCCCCCACCCTGTTCAGTCTCATGTTTTCAGCCATGCTGACAGATGCCTTCAGAGACGCTGACGTAGGCATTGGCACGAGGTACCGCACAGATGGCTTACTCTTCAACCTCAGGAGGCTTCAAGCAAAAACCAAGGTGAGGACAGACACCGTCAACGACTTCCTGTTTGCTGATGACTGTGCTCTCAACGCTGCCTCCGAAGCTGACATGCTTCATCAACGGGCAACAACTGAACGCGGTGGACAAGTTCACATGCCTGGTCAGTACACTCTCTCGCATAGTTGTCATCGACGACGAGGTGAATGCCAGACTCGCCAAAGCCAGCACTGCCTTCGGCAGACTCCATAAGAACGTTTGGAAAAGGAGAGGCATCACCCTGGAGACAAAGCTCAAAGTATACAAGGCCATAGTTCTAACCACACTATGGATGTGAATCATGGACGGTCTACAAACGCCACGCCAAAAAGCTGAACCACTTCCACACCACCAGCCTCAGAAAACTTCTCGGCATAAAGTGGCAAGAGAAGATCCCTGACACAGAGGTGCTCACTCGTGCAAACTTGCCCAGCATCTACACCATCTTGATGCAGGCCCAGCTGCGCTGGGCAGGCCATGTAGTTCGCATGCCAGACCACCGGCTCCCCAAGAAACTGCTGTACGGCGAACTCCAACATGGCAAGCGCTCCCATGGAGGCCAAAAGAAGCGCTTCAAAGACACTCTGAAAGCTTCTCTGAAGGCCTTCAACATCAGCCAAGACACATGGGAGCTGAATGCGATGGACAGACCAAAGTGGCGTTCAGCTGTCCACAAAGGCGCCAAATCCTGTGAGGCCAACAGAATCGCTGTAGCAGAGCAACGGAGACAGGCCAGGAAAAGCAGTGCCAGCAAGTCCCCGACAACCGCCACCAACCCCTGTCCACACTGCGTCAGAATCTTCCGGGCGCGGATTGGCCTGACCAGTCATCTGCGCACCCACAGAGCCCACAACCCACCCACCTCCAGGATGACTAGATGGTCCTCGTCGATCCCGACGGACGAACCACACAACGTGCTTCCAATAGATTAATATCTGTACAGTTATTCTAAATCATTGTCCTCTTATCCAAGGTGAATTGGAAAAAAGAATACCATTTATTGTTTGCTTGTAAGTGTGCAGTGATTTACGGACATAATATCTTCAAAACTGTTGAAGTGTGTGTTTTAGTGCACTTCTTCGATCAGTCAACAAATACAGGTATTGCTTAGTATCGAAATTTATTTTGCACGCAATCATTAGGAGAAACCATCTGCTTAGACGTAATTGAGAAAATGAAGGTCATGCTCATGTACAGTCCGATTCTGTGTAATGCTGTACAAGTATTACAGTGCCCCCTCCCACGCCCACCTCCCTGCCTCCAGGGTTTGAATTGTAGTCTATAGCCTCTATAACTAAAGCTGAATGAGATATTTTGTTCGTTCATTAGTTCGTTCGTTTCCTCTGTATTCTGTGACCAGAGATCTTTCTATTTCTTTGCATTAAAACAGAAAGAGCAGTGCTGACAGCCCCAAACTAGAAGTCTTATTCTCGCGAAAGTTTGTTCTTGCTTAGTTTGTGGCAGTTGTTTTGGTCATTTTGCTTTATTCTTAAATATGTTTGCAACAGATGAGTACACTGATCAGTGACCTTGTACAAATTCTTCAGCTCTGGAATTTTCTGTCTTATAATAGGTGTCAAGTTGTTTATATTTCCCAAATTTGAACATCTTTACGCCTCTTCAATTAGTGGTATATAAACAACTTGAAAGACACGTTAACAAACATCGCCAGTATTCCCCACCCCTCAATTTGACCTTGGATGGCAGTCCGGATGCTAGTCTTTGGGATGAGACGATAATTCGAGGTCCCATGTCAGCGCACGTAAAAGAACCCATTACAACAAAATGGTAGTCATTTTAAAAAGCATTTAAAAAAAAAGTGGAGTCCCTCAATGATCCTTCCCAAGACTGCTTCTATCTTGCATGTCATTCACTGGCCTTCCCTCGTCCATACAAGATCTGTGTCTCATGTGATATCTTTTGGAGATGAAACTTCCCTCCATTCTCATGCTGTCAGCGTTGCTTTAATTCACCATTCTTATCAAATGGGCTTAAGTATTGTCCCTAAATAGTGCAAATTTAACTCTTTCGCACCCCATCCAAATTTAACAAGAGAGGCGATGCCTTCAAGACTCATATGTTATATGCACTTAACCCAACAAAGGAATTAAGAAAAAAGAAAAAGAAAAGAAGAAATAGATAATATGGCGAAAAAGACACACACACACACACACACACACTTTGATCTATATCTATATGTGTGTGTGTTTCAAATAAGTGAAATACCAGGAACGTGGGCTGCTTCAGATAGATTTTTATGCTCCAAACATGTAACTTTCAGTTCTACAAGTATTCATTTCTGACGAAAAGCAGAAAATATTATTTGGATCGATATATATGTTGACAGGCCCACTGGCAACACTAAACAAGAGCTCGATTATTCACCCACGCTTCAATCAGTAGATGAGATGTTTGACTGAAGTTAAACATCGAGGATTTTACTGACCTAAGACAGATGCTACGTCAAACTATGTGCCGAAGCTACACCGTGCCTCAAAGGCCCACAATACTTGTTAACTATTTCTACCGTCTGATTAGAGTAAATAAACAGCGTAGTTGTTTCACACTTGTTCTTTCCAAACTGTGAAAAAAAAACCCAAAGGGAATCCCCAAACCAAAAGTACTGGATAACCTGCATTTCTGGAATTGTTCCATTTCATTTTACATGGGTTACTGTGTGACGACAGTCAGCCATGGCACGACTACTTGCATGTTAATAACACCCACCTTCCGCCCCTTTGTGTCAACTGAATGGACTATACTGCGACAGCTAATTTTTGACAGGCTGCGAGTTTCCAAAGCACCCGTTGGCACTTCGAAACATTTCTGTCTGTTAGGAGTTGCTGAGCATATTTGTGCTGGGCCTCCGAACGATATGAAAAACAGACAGACAAAAGATTATAGTGTCAAAAAACCCAACAAAAAACCAACTTATTATATCTCTTAAGGTTGGGTATTCCGTGTTTTACAGGCTTCCATGGACTCCTGTAAAAAGAGGCACAGTTGGCTTTGGTCACAGTTGACCCTCCGCGCATGCGCAATGCGACGTGATGAAAATGACAAATTGTGTTTGGAAAATCGATTTTGTTTATTTTGTGTGCTTGCTGGGGACACCTATGGAGAAGTTGCTTTTTTAGGCCTGTGCACAAATCTCTCTGGGGGAAAAAAAGCTGCCTTCTTCGCCTCCTGTCAATTATTGATTGAATGCCGCACATTGTTGCACTTGTATTCCAAGATATCCGCCTCCGTCAATGCGTGTGGGGTCTATCGATGTTATATTTGTTCTAGTTAAATATTCGTATGCAGTGAACACGTCGATGTTGTAGTTAGCATCATTCACAAATGTAGACAGTGTAAGACCTTCCCACTGAGTATAAAACACAAAAGCCTTAATATGCCTGGAGTCATGTTTTGATTTCGTAATGTTTTAGACGAGTGAGATCTGTTGTTAAATAATGATCTCCCATACTAATAATCAGTTTTCAGCCTGAAAGTATAACGTCCCATTAACAGGCACATTGAGAGATGAGTGTGTTAATGTAACTTCCATACTGAGCAAAAGAAGTTCCATTTTCAGCCACAAAAATAGTAATTAACTGCTATTGCTCATTGTGTCAGTATGTTACAGGAAAATGCTACGTTTTGTGCATAAATGAGAAAAATGTAACAGTAATTTTTTTGTGAAAATATCTAAATATATTTTGTGCCCTTCCCAGTGGTACAATATCACTGTGATTAGAATGTATGGAAAGAACTGATCATTTGCTATTTTTGTGCCAAATTTTGTATCAACTGACTATGTATTTCCAGAGAAAATGACAATGTTAAAGTTTT
>NC_134898.1:23464389-23619389 GCF_041734735.1 Babylonia areolata
TGGTGCTTTGAGCCTCACCGTCCCCTAAAGCCGTCTCAACGCTATCGTTAGCATCTATTTCAAGCAAAAGGTAAAAAAAGTACAATAAAAACTAATCACCGCTTCAATCTTTTCCCTCAAATTTTTTTTAACCTGCCAGGGTTTAAAACAATCAAATCTCATCAAAAAGACGTTCACTTCTTTCAAGAAGTCTACCAGCGTCAATGGAGAGACATCTCGAAACAAAGTCTTCAGAGATTCTGCCGTGTAACGTCTGTGTCTAACGTCATGCGGATCCCAGCAGCAGAAAGGTCACACGGCAGTCAGCGGCTGACGTGGCTACTGGTGAATGTGAAGCAGGCGGTAAATTCGTCTCTTCTGTGTCTGTTCCTGTGATAGACGGTCCATGGAATCATGTTATGTTCTCGCTCCTGATGATGCTGCTGACATGGAGTGGGGGTCACTGAAGACTGAAGACTGAATGATCCTAATGACTTAGGCCAACAGCCCCTATCGTAACAGATGGAAAGGTGCTGCTGACATAGAGTGGGGGTCATTGAACACTGAACACTGAACGATCTTAATGATTTAGGCCCTGTCATGACAGATGCAAACAAAATACATTTTTGATAAAATTCGACAGCAAGATATAACTGTTAGACCCACACATAAAAAAAGCAAAAAGTAAAAACTGTTACATATGGATGGTGGATGTCAATATCAACTCTGCACTCAACTCGTATCCTACCCTGTCTCTTTCCATGGTTTCCAACCCCCAACCTTCAACGTATACATCTTCACATTCAATTCCTTTTCACGTGATCATTATACACACATACAGATGCCAAGCACATCAGCAGAGGCCACATAACTTTTTTTACAACAATTTTTTTTTAGTTCCCAATGTCTCACCCATCCATCCCACAAATCTTACATTAATTCATCAACATCTTTCTGCTGTGGTCGTTATACAGGGTTACCTGGAAATGGACAGGAAAAGAGAAATGAAAAGTGTCATGGAAACATGCAATGTTGGCAATGTCATGATATTGTAAAATGCAAAGAGCTTCAAGAATATGCGCTATAGTAAAACATATCAATAAATACATAAATAAATAAATAAATAAATAGATCGACATTTCTTGACACAATACGGACATAAAATATGTGACGGCTGTCTTAACATTCGCTTTAAAGAATTGCTAAATCAATATATTACAGATGAATTTTTTTAGCCTCTATTCATTTTTTTAAACTATGCAGCTCTTTTTCTTCAAAAGTGAGTCGTATTTATAGATTCTGAACAAGCAAGGCAATATATGGTTTAACAAGACAAAAATGTAGGCTATAAAAATCACAACCTGCGAAACGAAGACATGGAGGTGGACACATCATTTGACAACTTGCACAGCTCAACGGGAGCACGTGAAAACGGAGAGTTACGGCCCTGATGAGACACACAACCCCGACACGAATACCTTGACCTTCACAAAGAGACATGTGTAAACAGAACTCACTTAAAATTGTCGCCATTTTGCTTGCGACGCGCCTTGCTTCAAGACGTCCATCGTGTGGATCGATTAAAACAAAAAGACTTTCGAATACACACTGATCTTTTGACTAATTTCTACAGGTAAGGAAAACTTATGTTCTCTCCCCGATTCATATGTAGTTATTTGTTATTATCGTTACCGTTGTTTGTTGTTGTTGTTTTTTTGTTGTTGTTTTGGAGGGGGAAGGGGGGTGTCCCCTTTTTTCTTTTGTTTAACATACTTTTCTTTGCGCTCTGCACGTGGCTTTCTTCACTGACCGAAAAAAAAAGCATAATAAAATAATAATAATCATACTGATACTAATAATAATAGTAATATTGACGGTAGCAAAGCGAAATATTCAAATAGAAAAGAACACATTGTGTGATAAAGAAAAAAGAGATAGGAATAGTCCCATTCATGCGTCTTTTGTGTGTGGGTTTTCTAATGATGGACATTTGTTGCGTGCTTTAATATTCTGCATGTGTATACGTATGTCTGGGTTTCTTTATGCATTAGTGTGCCTTGTATGTGACAGTCTCACCCAATTCTTTCTCAAAAGCTAATGGTGATGATGATAACAATACTACTACTACTACTAATAATAATAATATAATCAAAATAGCAATAATAATGATGATGATGATGATGATAATAGGTACTCAGAGGAGGAAGAGGAGCTGAAGAGGAATGATAATGATATTAATTAGATGCATAATTATTGCTGTTACGACCTTAGTCAACAACGTCATTGCAGTTTTCATATACATTTATATATGTGCCATGTATATGCAGAGCATTGTCAATGTTGTCAAGCAGTATGTTTATTCTGTACCTATACGAACTGTAATTTTCGACGTGAGACTTGCTGTTCAAAAATTACAGAGATTGAAGATGTTGTTTCAGCTTTCTTGGCAATACTTATACACATCTTTCTAATAAGTATAAGAGGCCACATAACTTAAAGTACAATAACTATGAAATCACTGACATTTTGTGGACAGCCAAGGCTCTGAAGAGAGAGAGAGTGTGGGCAGGGAGAGAGAGGGGGGAGAGAGAGGGGGGGGAGGGGGGTCAATCGTATTTGGGCCACAGACCTATATACTCGTACAATCAATGAATAAATGAAAGTAAATAATGGCGGGTGAGTAAGAACAATGGATCCACATAACTCAAGGTGCATACTGAATGTATCAAATATCCACACTAAAGTTGGAACAAGGATAATCAGTGCTATCGATATGCTCACATTTGTTTTTTTATTTGATTATATGTTTGATTGTATTAACAGCCACGCAGTACAATAGTGTGCTGTCAGTATATGAAGCGAGAGAGAGAGAACTCGAACTCGTAATTTAATCAGTATAGGCCATGGCCTCTTCTGAAGGGGGTACAGCATGTCTGAATAATTCACATGAATTTGCACAATAGCTCATTTAATTAGTAATATACTAACAGAAGAGCATTTACGAAAGAACACCGTAAGCAGTTAGAAAGTGAGAGATTATCCTGGTGAGTGGGGGCCCATCATGGGTGAGGTAAAGAACAAGGAGCAAAAAGGGCCTGAACAAAATTAGAGTTACTTGATATGGGCTTGAAGTCCGAACGCTGATGTTTGTTATGAAGAAAAACTGAAAGCAGAATCTTTCAGCCTCTGGGATGTCTGTCTTGACAGATAAGAGAGCTGGAATTAAAGAGAATCTTTAAACAGATGGCAATGGTAGTTCCTCTTTGACGATTAAAAAAAAAAAGGTAGATATTGGTGGTTTGTTTTTTTTGTTGGCGTTTTTGTTTTTTTTCCTGAAGTCGTATGACACTCCCTGTGATGACTGAGTAACTGCACAGGAGGATATTCCGCTATATTATAAGCTCTTGCAAACCACATTCGAATCGTTTTCGTATTGATTCAGCAGTATGTACTTTTCCCAGGTGGTTGTTGTTGTTTTTTATAGTTTGATCAGTTTTTTTTAACGTGTTTTTAATTTCCATTTTTATGACATGAACAACTGGCACAAATACGTGTAAAAGAAAGAGGGAAAATGACGAAACGGATGAAAACACAATGAAAGCAAAATATGACACATGTAAAGTATTCCAGGCAATACAAATGTGAGCAAGTGTATATATAGATATATCATGTGTATACGTCATCAAATATTAGATATGATATCCATGCCACTCAAAATGTCTCATTTGCATATATCTTAACAGGTGCACTAATACTAGTACTACGGGGAAAAAACACATCGTGTCACAACACACACACACACACACACACACACACACACACACACACACAAAGCCAGTCAAGTGAAAACAAAATTGTTAACAACAGGTGATTATTTCACCCGTACAGACAACCGTCAAAATATTTTAACTCATTTCCTGATCGGGTTTATAAACATTTTTACCTTAATTGTGACAGTTATGGGCAGATTCTTGAATTACTGTCATGTGCTATTCGGTTATCACTTACATGCAACTGAAACTACTGTCTTTTTCTCCGCAAAACAACCACCATCAACAACAATAACAAGAAGAAGAGTAGTAGTACTAGTACTAGTAGTAACAGTATCAAAACGTGATAATCATAACCATGATAATAAATGGAAAAAGACAGTCTTGTCAAAGGGCAAAGAAGGAGACGAGCAGCAGGGAATCAAACAGATGGACACATAATGTGGAGGAGGGGGGAAGAAGAATGGGGCACTGCACTCAGAGACACACACAGACAGAGTCAGAGCGAGACACAGAGACAGAGAGGTTAACAGGACACTGACATTGCATTATTCTGTTGAGTAGTTAATCCGATGTGAAGGTTTGGAGACAAGAGATGTTTTTTCATCAGCTCTGTGATCGCTCTCCACCGTTTCTCAGAAGTAAATGAAGACAAGGAACCCCCAGTGCTGGTGCAGTGATTCTGTGCATCGTAAAAAGTCGGAAACTTATCGCGTCGCTTGTACGATGAATTAAAATACGTGATCACATAGCACGAATCCTCGACTCGAAACCCTTGCTTGGATAAGCACAGTTCGTACCCACAATCCATTTCATCTTCCGCGCCTGCGCATTGCGTCATTAAGTTGCAGGTAAGGTGGGGGCTGAAATCAGGCCAGTATGGCACAGAGCAGTTCCATTGTCCGCCTGGAAGTTGTATGGGCGTTTCGGAGATCTGAGCAAATTCATTGAGATATGAAAATAAATTGTAACAGCATCATGATAATTATCGATATCATCATTGTCACAGATGGCATCCTGGAAGTTGTATGGGCGTTTCGGAGATCTGAGAAAATTCATTGAGATGTGAAAATAAATTGTAACAGCATCATGATAATTATCGATGTCATCATCATTGTCACAGATGGCATCGACATTTTCAAACACAACAATGTGTTCTGATAAAGGGTATATTTACACAAGGAATGGCTTGAGGACATGATTCATACTATGATTCAAATAGCTGAATTATTTCTCTTTTCACATGAGTGTAAGAGCTTGAGGTAAGATAGTCCATTGCAAAGGTATGAAAGAAAGTTAGTTCACTGCAATATTCGAAGCTTACTTACCTCCTCTTCTCCGAACTACTGGGGAGAGGGGCGTGTGGGAGGGGGGGAGAGGGGTGTGGGTGGAGGGTGGCGGAGGTTGGGGGGGCACAGTAAGACCAAAATCACTACTCTCACGCTTATATGATCTTTATATTGGGAGGGGAGTATATATGGGCACAAGGTCAGGGCAACTTTCCTCCTCTTCTCTCAATTTAGTATCAGAACTGGGTGATGTCAACGGGCAAAAGGCCAGAATCACTCCATCAACCTTCTGTAAGCTTAACATTGGAAAGAGAGTGTATATGGGCACAGGGCCAGATTAACTGCCCCTTCAAATGCTAGCCACGTAACTTAGGGTGTATTTGGACATTAATCCAGAATAACACGCCTCCTCTTCCGTGGAATCAATGTTGGAGGTGGGTCGTGTTAACGTTAATATAAGACCAAATTAATTTCCCTCCCTACGTAAATGATTGTGGATCTGAGATGTCGTGATTTTAACTTGTTCACCCTGGGGGTGAATTCGGGCACGTGTCCATTCTTATCTGCAGAGAAGTAATTTCGAAACGGGAAGTGATTTCAGCACGAAACAAGTCTAATGGTTTTAAGTCCCCTGTGCAACTGACACAGAGCTACACACCAGAGTCAACTTCCGACGGTGATAGAGGTCATCACGCCTCACTGGGTAACTACAGCCCGTATCAAGCTGAGCAGTCATCAGCCAGTACCGTGCTACCTTGCTACAGTCCGTTAACCTTGGTTTTGTGGTACAAACCAAAAAGCAATTCATCAACTGCGCACCAGGCAAAGCAAAAAATGAAATAAAATAAAAAACGAAGAAAACCTCTACCATAAAGCTGCGTGCTTAAGAACAATGACACCTGTAAATGACTGACCCTCACTATACAGCAGTCATCGACGTGGGATTTTGTTGTTGTTGTTTTGTTTTTTGCGAGTTCACTCATCACTGTTTATCTAGTACTCAGTGAGAGAAAGGTAATAATAACATAGCAACAATACGAAAAACAATGCTTAAAAAAACTATGCACCATCATGACACTAACAACAATGGTAATATTGTAAAAGAAATGTGTTCTTTATTTATTTTATTTATTAAGACGTCTTGCTGTAGCGCTTTTTGAAATAGATTTTTGCCACCAGCTTACAGTCTTTGGCAAGACAACGCAGTAAACAGAGCTCACGGTTCTCATTAATTAATTGTCAAGAGATTCATCAAAGGTGTGTACTGTTTCTGTCATTGTGTCGTCATGGTTGAGTCATGGATGACTGCCGTGCAATGGACGGACCTCTGAGCAACAACCACACTTCTAGTGATTTGAACACGTACGGACTCATTCATCTCTCTCTCTCTCTCTCTCTCTGACACACACACACACACACACACACACACACACACACACACACACACATCGACGTGTAATTGAGCAGACTGTAGATTGACACCATCGCTCTCCATGAGACTGGACAGGATATGTCTCCTTTTCCTGGCAAAGGAAATCACCAGATCAGACCGGGGAAACATGGACTTGGATTCACAGTCAGAAATAGCCTGCTGGGGTTGATCACACCAGGAACAAAGTGAAACATGTCTCCAGAACTCACCCCCGAAAACGGAGTTTGGCTGCCTTCATGTCGGGATAAAAACGGTCATACACGTAAAAGCCTACTCGTGTACATCCGAGTGAACGTGGGAGTTGCAGCCCATGAACGAAGAAAAAGTCTCTAGAGCTCCACTCCACAGTGCGACATGTCAGCCTCATCAGCACCTATGTACCAACACTGACCTTCTCGCCTGGAGCTAAGGACGGGTCCTACTATGATTTCACCACTTTCATGAGAAAGCCAGTCACTAAATGAGAGTCACTAATCATCCTTGGTGACCAGTGCCAAAGCGGGTGCCTATCACAACTCCTGGCCTGCCTGTTGAGGACAGTTTGGCATACACAGGGTGAACGACGAGAATGGGCAACACCTGCTGGACCTCCGTTGTCATCATGATATCTGCTCAGCAACGTATTTTCAAACATGAAGCTTCACCAAACTCCTGGAGACACCCTCAATCCAGACACTGGTTCCAGCTTGACCCAATTCTTACTATGCCCTTCATCCTTCCCAGTGCCAGCTTTACACGCCGCTACAAGAGCACTGATAGCACGGAAATATCGACAATGTCGACTCCTTGTTGTGCTGCGAGGTGAATTTGCCAGCAAAGAAATTGTTTTGCACAAGAAAGGAGGGTCACACTAACATCAGCAAAACCCGCGACCAGGAGAAAGTGGTGGAATTTACATGTGTGCTGAAGGAATCTCCTCCGGACCCGCCCAGTGCTAACACCTATGAAAGATGGGACCATTTCTAGGAAGCTGTCTATAACGCTGCCTGCTCTGCCCTAAGTAGGGAGACTAACAAGTCGGCAGATTCGTCTGAGGCTGACGCTGAAGAAATAATACCCGTAATAGAGGAGAAAAGAAATGCGCTGGCTATTTTCAAAATCTCCTCTAGTGAACAGAACCTGCAGGTCTACTGGGCTGATCGCAACAAAGTTCAGCAGAGCACCAGGCGATGCACTAAAGAGTACTAGTCCTGCTCTTCTCACAATACAGATCGCGGCTCACACGGGAAGCATGAGCGGGTTGTTCGGTGGAATCAAGCAAGTACTGTGTTCGACCCAAAAGTAAACTGTCCCTCTGAAGTCTGTCACAGGCGAATAAATCCTGGACTGGGCACAACAGATGGAGCGCCCAGTAGATCACGTCTCCGAGCTGTGTGCAAGGGAAAAAAGGTCGCAGAAGTCCTGAATACCATAGACTGTCTGCCTGTGTTGGGGTAACAGAGAAGAAGTCTTCATTGAACATAGGGAGGCCCTGGACTGCGTTGCCTCATGCAAAACACCTGGGATTGGTGCCATCCCAGATCGAAGTCCTGCAAAGGGACCCTCATCACTGACTGCGTGAAATCCTCTGCCTCTGCTTGAGAGATGGTGAAGCGCCACAAGACATGGGGGATGATAACATCATCACACTGTACAGAAACAAGTCTGACAAGGGGGGATATAACAACTACTGTGACACCTCTCTCTTTAGTGTCGTCGTGAAGTTATTTGTTCGAGTCAAACTGAAGAGGTCCAAAGTGCTTGCAGTGAGCCTTCCATGATTTGCAGTGTGGTTTCCGAAGTCCAACATCGATATGATGTTCTCCCTCGGACAGCTGCAGGGAAAATGCAGGGTACAGACGCAGCCACTGTTCATAGTTTTCATAGATCTCACGACAAACGTGCTTGTGTCAGCATCCATCTCCATACTACGTCAGTCAGAATGCTGTTCAACCTGATGAGCTGCTTCAGCCGACTTGGACAGTCTCAAGATAATGCACATCATGGCACAGGGTGTGGACTCTCCACACCGACATCATAATGTCTGACTATGAACTGGAAGCTGTCTAAGACTTTGTGTACCTTATATCACTACGTCCAGGCTGACAAAAAGTGTATGGACAAACAAGTAGGTGGTGGAGCCCACCAACATCCAGGCATGCAAGGCTTAAGCACCCTCCTGTATGGTAGTGAGTCCTGAACCCTGCACGCCAGACAAGAACGAAACCTTCTAAATGTGTTGCCTCCAGCACATCCTGAACATCATCCGCAGCATGTACACCCTGCTAAAATAGATGTATATAACAGACAATGTCAGGATTACCAATGACATTCTCATTTCTGAACCAGATCATTCCACAGACCTCACCTGCACTATAAAGACATTTCCAAGATCTGAAGGCCTTGTACCTCGACCTGAATACTCCAGACTGTGAAGCCTCAGAGTGGCAGACTTAAAGGTAAACAGTGCAGAAAGACCAGTTCGAATTCGAAAAAAACGCTCAGCGTTCTGAGACAAAGAGGTTGAACAGAACGCTGTAAAGGCAGACTAGCATCAAACTACCCATGCACAGTGTGGAACGGAATGTCACGCCTGTACTGGCCTGTCAGTCATACCCGACGTTACATCAATCACCAAGAACACTGTTCTATAGTCTCCCGAAACTAATGGCTGCATCCGTTTGAAATCTAATATTATTAGCCTATTGAGAGTAAGAGACACGTATTTTGTGGTAGTAATGTCGTTTCTTTAAATGTTAGATTAGGGAAGTGTGACTGGAGTTACTTCGAACAAATCGGTAGTAACTGAATGAATGAATGAATGAAACTTCCACGAACAAATTTACCTTGTGGAAAGAAAACAGCAAACGAATTCCAAAGGAGCCCTGAACTAAATTCCATGCCTCGCTCTTTGCAAAGATAACCCTGCTCCCACGTTTCATTTGTTTCACAATAAATGGCACTGGAACGCTGAACTGTCCAACTGTTTTTAATATCGGGAATGTTATTCGTGTGTTTATTGACACCAGACCATCTCCTTTGACGTGAAACTTCTCGTGTTCACTGAGATGCAAATGGCGAAAACTGAGCATGACCACGTGATGTCTTGGAATTTTCACAGAGCCTCCCCAGGGATCACGAACATCATATTGTACTTTGGAAGCAGGGTCCCAACCAGGAGTTTGGATAAACCCTGCCATCAGAAGATGAAATCATGGTATTTGCTGTTGAAGAATGACACGATCATACCTTTAAATATTTTTGTTTGACAGTGGTGTCCAACAATCACTATGAAACCTTTACTATGACTGCTGTGTCTGACATGAAAATACCATTAAAACGTGTTTCTTGTCGCTGTTATGTCTATTGTATCGTTTTCGTTCAGAAACAATATCTGTTGGGACTACAAATTTCTAACATATTGCACATGCTTTAGACATGTTCGTTGTGATCACGGTGTTTGATGTGACAATGTCATGAAAACGTTTGCAGTGAACGCAGTGTCTAACATTATGTTGCGGATTCAGACACGGCATGTGGGACAGGTTTGGAGTATGACAGCAACGGTGTCCATTTTGAGTGCAAGGGGTGATATCCAGTCTCAAAAGAGGTGGTTGCAGCATTCCTGGAAAATACCTCTGAGAACAGCAAACACACTATTGTGACTGCAGTGAGGTTTATTATGACCAAAAGGGTAGAATAAAACTACTGTAAATGACACGACAATACAGCCAATGTTCGTTGGTAGCAGGGGGTGAAATTATCATGCAGTTGAAACAATGCGCTGCTGTGAATGAATGCAGTGGATTATATGAAGATGGGGTAAGAAATATGTAATGTAACAGCAGTCACTGACTTGTCAAGGTATTCAAAATAACCCATTATACTGTGGTGGCAATTAATGACACTGTGTGTGTGTGTCTGTGTGTGTGTGTGTGTGTGTGTGTGTGTGTAGTATGCTTTAACATATTTTGTCTGGAAATTTCCTGTGCACAAAACGTAGCACTTTTGTGTGACATACTGACACACTGATTATTAATGTAAGTCATTAGCATTTCCGGTTCAAATAAGAACCACTTCAATATAATCTAAATATACCACGGAAAATAATTTTCTTAAAACGGATCTTACTCGTCACAAAAATTACATTTTGAAATATTGACTCTGGGCATAGAAAGGGTTTTGTTTTGGTTTTAAAGGTCTTACACTGTCTGCATACGCCCAAGCGATCTTTTTGTGTGGAAAACTCGATAGCATGGACTATTTCATGAATATTCAGAAGCAAGCAAATGCGAATGTTCGCGATAACATTCTTAAGAGAAACCGAAGGAGTTTGCTAAATTTTTATTCACTGGACGATTTGTGCGTAGGTCTCATCGCTTACTTCATAATGTCCAAAAATAACCATCAAAATCAGTAGATATTTTTTTACATTCAGGGTTCAAAGGAGACAGTTACACAATGTTTGAAATACGCATGTGCATTTGAAGAGGATTTTTGTTTCCAGTGTCAATTTCCGTTTGATGCAAAAATGACAGTAATCCCTATGAGAGATAACTCGCAGCATGCGTTTCACAGATTCTGACAATGAGTTGTTGTTGTTTCTTGTTTTTGTTTTCTGTTTTGTTTTTTGTTGTTTTTTTTGTTTTGTTTTTTTGTTTTTTTTTTGTTTTTGTTTTGCTTTTTGTTTTGTTTTTGCTGCGTTCGTATCGAATATATAGTGTAGAACTTGGGGAAGTTCAAACAGGCTTGGAATTTCAGTCAATGACGGTAGGTCACTCTGACTTCGGCCACGGAGAAGATATCATGATCGAACATAATGTCAGTTCCGCCGAACATAATTTGTCTAAAAATGTACTTGTTAGGAATGATCAACGTGTACATCACGCCTGAAGATGTGTTTGATGATTGTTTTACAATATGTCGAAATGGGAAATCTGACGTTCACACGGAACGTTTTAAACTTTAACTAACAGATCTATACTATGACCGTAAGATAATGAAATGCCGATCGATGTGGGATGCTTTACACATAATTGTTCTGTTTCCAGTAAACAACATTCGGTTCGACAAAATACTCGTTTCTGCTGGTGAGCTCTGTTGTTTTCCGTTTTGTTGTTTAGGAGTCGACGGGCGCAACAGCCGAGTGGTTAAAGCGTTGGACTGTCAATCTGAGGGTCCCGGGTTCGAATCACGGTGGCGGCGCCTGCTGGGTAAAGGGTGGAGATTTTTACGATCTCCCAGGTCAACATATGTGCAGACCTGCTAGTGCCTGAACCCCCTTCGTGTGTATATGCAAGGAGAAGATCAAATACGCACGTTAGAGATCCTGTAATCCATGTCAGCGTTCGGTGGGTTATGGAAACAAGAACATACCCAGCATGCACACCCCCGAAAACGGAGTATGGCTGCCTACATGGCGGGGTAAAGAACGGTCATACACGTAAAAGCCCACTCGTGTGCATACGAGTGAACGCAGAAGAAGAAGAAGATGTTGCTAAGGAGAAATCACACAAGGGCCAATGTACAAAATCTTACTTGATCCACTATTGGAGGTTCATGTCATCGCAGTTAGTAAACAGATAGATACTCACCAACTGTGTCAGTTATGAAGAACTTTTCAAAAGTAAAATGTATGGTATACATATCATGACGGGAGACGTTCAGCACAATGTTGAAATCACTCATATTTCCCACACTGAAGCGAAGGCGAATATGTGACGCCTCAACTGTAAAGACAGGCACCCACGGGTCATTAGGAGTCAAACGTTCGCATCCTGTCCACACCCGAGACCTGGAAGCGAGGCTGGGGACTTCCAGATGCAGAGGGATGTCCAGATTACAAGTTTTCTCCAACAGGACGACGTCAATGTATACATGCCGCTCAGTATGGAGGTCGACAACGCACTCAGAACTGGTGTTGGTTCCTACTTTGTTGTGTAGTGAACTGGAGTACCGAAGACTGAAGTTCATTCCGACGGTGAACGTGAGGTTCCTGCCGTTCAAACAGTCAGACAGTTCTTCTGGTGTCGGCACAATGATATCATGGCTAGTGTCCCTGTTTTGGGTGAGAAAATGAAAATACATGAGAAGAAACGCCGCACTCACGGCTGTTCCATCATACTGTCATCATAGTATTAAAAATAAAAAAAATAGCATATCATATTAACAACAACAAAAACAGTCGGAGAAGACGACCGGACGAGCGTTTCGGAGTGGTAGGGGTGGTGGGGTTGGGGGCTAGAGGCATAAAGTGTAGAGAATCTAATTACATTTTTTGACACTGTCTTGTATTGATGTCTGCCCAACTCAGGCAACGATCATTGTGGTGCGGTGTTAGCAGCACCCAGGTGTTATCTCACCTTCATGCACACACACACATATACATACACACACATGCACGCGCACACATACGCACGCACGCACGTACGCACATATGCGCGCAACCACAGATGCACGCACATACTCGCACTGAATAAATCCATGCTAATGATAATTCGAAAAATGAAGAAGAAATGAAGTGAGCTGCCATTGACACAATCGATCACTCGATCCCTCTTTCCTGTCTTTCAGACTGTTGTTATTCACGGATGTTTTGATGCCATCGGTTTCTATCGTGAATACCATTTGTGAACACCTAAATGATGATGTTAGACTTGACTCTGAAACACGTGTAATTAGCAAAGAGATAGTGAATTGGTGTACAGCACAAACAGTACATGAATCAACACTGAATGCTGGGGAACACAGAAAAAGATGAAAACAATGGGTGCCTGTACCACTGATACCACTGACAGATACATAATCATATATTTTAGACAGGTACGGTCTGAACTATTTAAGAGCAGAGGACCTGATACTAAGAGCACGTTCAAGTCGAAAGAGGAGACGAAGTCCATGAAGTAATTTTCTGTAATTGTATTTAGATATTTGTTTCGAATTCCCCCCCCCCACCCCCCAACCCATCCTCTATATATCCGGATTCCCCAAACTCACCATTCATCCCCCTCCTCCTCCTCCTCTTCTAAACGATAATAATCAAATGTATACATCAATATACCAAAATGTCTTCAATCACCAATATGTGTGTCGGGACATCAAACAAAAATTCCTCCTCGAAAGAGACGTTCTTGATCTAGGATTGCAGCTGACAGATCGAGCAGAAGAAACACTTAAGAATTATCCTTAATCAAAGCAAGAAACAAAACTTTCACAATACAAACAAGAAACAAATCTTAATATCATTTATGTTATGTTTTCTTCCGGTACAACTTTAAGGACACACACTGATTTTATAGCTCTTGATATGGGTGTGGGGGGGGGCTGAGCGATTGGGGGCAGTGCTGGGGGAAATGTTGTGAAGATTGATTACAATTATTACGTATCTTGTGATTCCGTTGATTACAATATGATACTTATGACACCTTGCGTTATGATTGGTATGTTATCTCTTACCTTTTGTTGACCCGTGCTGACAATTCCAGTCTGTTCTGTTGCTGACGCGGGCCAGAGGATGAGGTATGAATGGTGTTGGTACCCACGTTCTCCTCTGAGCCCAGTATACCCCGGGTGGACGTGAGGGAGGAGAGGATCATGATGGTGGAAAACCAAGGAGCCATTGATGGACGTTCACAGGCTTGGCATCTTCCCTCTGTTGGCACAGAGTTGATCCATCTCTTGTATTTGGTTTAAGGAGAAGATGTAAAATGATTCAAGGGACAGATGGATGGATGGATGGGTGGATGGTTTATTTATTTTAGACCAACTCTCTTCATAAATGAGGTACTCAGTATACAACAGTATAGTATCTACATTTCAATGATCATCATAACAGATTGCAATCAATATACTTTGCACTCTCTCTCTCTCTCATATATATATATATATATATATATATATATATATATATATATATATATGATAAAAGACAAACAAACAAAAAACAAAAACACTGTCCCACAGCAAATATTTCGGCGCATGCCTCCTTCAATGCTTGTGACTGAAAGTGATGTATTATAGAAAAACATCATCACTACGATGACGTATTTCTACAATGATGTCAAATTCAGACTACCTCCAGTTCGCTTTCCTTCAACCCCCCCCTCCCCATTTCCCCCCTCCCCATTTTTTTCCCTACCCCATGCCTTTTCTCCCTCTCTCTCCCTCCCTGACCTGTCCTGAGAATTAGAGTGTTGAGGCCTTGAGGATAGAGCGTCCTGAGTTTGCTGATCCAGAACTCTTCCTTTGTGTGTCTGTGAGCGTGGTTGTCTGTGAGGACCTGCTCTATGGGCATGCACCTCATGTCACTCAGTGAATGATCTTTTGCATTGAAATGTCTGGTGACATGGGTGCCAGTGTTCTGCAAGATGTGTGACCTGTGGAGGTAGAAACGTGTTCTTAATGTATTTCTTTTTTTCTTCTACATACTGAGCCCTACGACACTGCTGACAGAAGAACAGGTATATACAGAGCACGCACGCGCACACACACACATACACACACGCGCGCGCGCGCATTCACGCATGTGCGCGCACACACACACACACACACACACACACGACACGAGAAAGCAGAATGGCAGAGACTGCCAGCACCTAAACGTAACTGTGGCAAAGATTGACGCAACCGCAATAAAGAAAATGCGATCGTGAAGTGTCACCGCCCGTACGGTGTCAACATCAAGCTATGCGGTCGGGAGACAAACAAAAGCAAGTGGAAGCGCTGTTCAAACCAGAGCACTGAAAACAAAGCTGTCTAATGCGAGGTTGCCTAGTACAACAACGGCGGAGCTCCTCACCACGGCACAAAAAGATGAGGCGATGTAAACAGTCCCGGTAGACCTCAACATGATAGATACTTTGTCAGACCTAAAGCAGACAATAAGTATTATCTGCACCCGTATCACTTCATTGGAAAGGGCAGTGGAAGCTCAGAATAAAGCAACACAACATCACGAAAAAAATGACTGTTTCTATGGTAACAATAGAAACCCAAACTGAATCTATCCCCACAACTGAACTTACCTACACCGAGGCAGCAAAATTGAACTGACCGATCCCAGAAAAAAAACAAAGAAAACAAGAGAGGCAAGCCCGTTCCTGACGTAAAGTCTGCGAATGACGTAAATGCCAAGCCACCTGGAACAAAACATTCTGAAAAGAGCACGGACTTTCCCAAAGTGCTGATTCTCTATGATTCCATCATGAAAGGTGTAGATGAGAAGAGACTCGGAATGTCGTACTGGTTCCAAGCAAGAAAACATCGCAGCCACACCTTGTACGAGACAAGAAAATTCCTGCAGGATTATTCCTCTAATCCAGAAAAAACCGACGTCGATGTCATCCATTGTTGAATCAACGACCTGAAATCCAACGAATCCGAGGACTTAATCAAATCATTTGTTTCCACACTCACAGAAACTGCGCAGAAAAACCCAACATACGAAGTTCGTCGTGAGCAAGATCATCCCAGTTAAAGAAGAAAGATCAGAAATTAGAAGACAACATTTCAATGCCATAACTGCTTCAGAACCGTTGTGAAACACAGTGTAGCAGACGTCATTCACCTCGGGACTACTCAGGACCTCTCGGGACCAAGGGGCGGTCACTCAGGTCTGCAAGGGGGCGCTCGCAGATCAACGGCTGACTGGCTACAAGCAAGACGTCTCCAACAAGAAGGGCAACCAAACGAATACCAAGAAAAAACACCCCAACTACAACTCCCCTGTAACGCCGACTGACCACCACGGGGCCACACAGCTGGTACAGAGACGCTCACGCATTACGAGGAGGACAGAGCAGAGCCGGCACCAACACAGACATAACGGTCAGTGTCCAAAAAGGTTCTGCCTGCACTACGCTGTCACCTGTTAGCGAACTATCTCGCACAGTTAAACCCCCAAAAGTACGCAGGCCAGAGTTATCCTGACACTACAGTAGGGCTTGCGGCACTTTAGAACTTTATAATATAGCCAACATTTCATTCATAGAAAACAATAACCTATCAACGATCGTCCAGACAGCGTCCATCAAAACCGGAGGGGGACCAGTCTACTGGCAGGCAACGTCGGTCGCCACGTACGGGATCTGCTGTGGGAGAGACCAAGACGACCAGCACGCCCCACCAGACATCACCAACAAAACCCCTACCCCGTCCGACCCCACCAAGACTGATACAACAGATACAACATGCTGCCAGACTGGTCTATGTACTGACAGTTGCGTCAACCGTAACCGCCACAACCAGAGCTGACTTGCAATCACCAGCAGAATAGAAACAGCACTGCTGAATACTCTCTCTACATTTTGCTGTTTCTATAATTAACTTTTTTCCTTCCTTTGTTTCCGTCTAATATCACTAAACAGTGAAAAGACGTTAAACGAAACACACACACACACACACCACTGATGCTGTTGAGTTCTCTGGCACATTGTTTAAAGGGTTTGAGCCTTAACTGTGGACTGTCAAAAGGGTACTTCAGGACATGCCAGAGAAATATTGAGACCTTGACGCCATACCTGCCCACATCCAATATGATTGTTTGGATTTGATTACTTCTGGAGTGACTGTCTTGAATATGTCTTTGTCATCTGGAATTGTGTGTCAAGGTTTGGAGCATGCTTCTGCAAAGCCCCCGTTACAAAAAAGGCCAGGCCTGTTCCAGAATATTTGGAACACTGCCGCCTTATTTTTCTACCCTTTTTGTCAAAAGTGTTATAGCGTATTAATTTTAACTTGTCTTATCCAGTATTTGTCGGTCATGAATCCACTCCGACAGTGTTGAAGCACGGAGTGCCACAGGATTCAGTCTTGGGCCCGGATTGATTTTTGTGCACACACAACCTCACAGCACTGCTGTTTGTCAGTCAGGTCACTCATACCACTTCTTTGTGGATGGTTCCCAGCTCCACAACTCTGTTTCCTCAGACTTTCCAACTCTCGCCTGTTGTTCAAAAGACTGCATCGTTGTTAGTGTGGCTGAGTGGATAAGTCGGAACGAGGATAAAACCGATCTAACTGGTATTGCCACATATCCAAGATTAACCAGGTCACCCCTAGTTTTGTCCGTGACTAGACGTGACATGGTAACCTCACAGTCTGTTTAAGACCTTGGCATCTACGTCGACGAAACATCTCCATGGATGCACATGTCAAACATTCACCTCTGTCAGTTGGGTAGATTAGCTGAACTTTGTTTCTCCCTTTCCACTGCAGCTGCCAACAAATTCGCTGTTTCTTTCATACTGTTTGGCTTAGACCACTGTAACTCTCTCCTACCTAGTTTCCGTGGTAACATCGAAATAGATTTCAACACAATCAGAATCATGCAACCCGGCTCCCGCTCCGCAACTCCAGACAAGAAGAGAGTGCAACATCATTGCTCAGAATACTTCACTGGCTTATTCGAAGGCTAGAATCCAAGACAGATTTGTTTGTTTCTGCTTTTATTATCTCAATCATAACAATATGCCACCATAACATGATAATCTTATTTCAGATCTTCTTTATCTATATCATCCTTCTAGGTAGCCACGCTGTTTTGGCACCTCTCTGCTGACAGTTTCTCGGTTCTCAGTTGTGACCAATGGTAAACACAAATAAAATAAAATAAATAAGATGATAGTAATAATAATAATCATGATAATATTAATAATAATAATGATATTAAAAAGATAACTTACGCAGTCTTTGGCCACACACTCTGGAAATGCATTCCTCTGTTAGAAAAAAAACAAAACAACGTTTCTTAAAAAATTTAAAGACGTGCTTATTTTAATTTTACCTCTGCTGATGTGTGGGAGTTCGCGCTTATTTCTGTTTTCTGGGTGTGCTGCTGTGTGTGGAATAGAGCATGTGACTGATTGTAAGCATCGTGATTTGAGATGTGCATTATTTGGACATTGTGATATGTTACTCTTTTTTCAGTGTATTGGGTTCAAGTATTCTGTGTGCGTTGTTGAGGTATTGTGTGGAGGAGAGTGAGGAGACTGAATTTAATTATTATGGTTTTAGACGTGCGTGTGTTGGGTATTGTGAATTGTGTGATCGATTTTAAGCATTGGGATTGGTTTGGTATTCTGATATGGTTTTAAGTATAGCGATATGATATGTGCATCGTTTAGGTGTTGTGATGCATATATATGTTGTGTATGGTGAATCTTATTTTCTTACAGTATTTTATTTTCATACTTTAATGTTTGGTTGGATGTTTTTGCAGGATTATGTATGTACGAATTCGTTTTAAGGTCTAAATGCATATTTTACGCGTCGGGTTTTACATATTACGGCGCAACTCAGCCTGTTTTGCATTGAAATGCGCTATAAAGTTGATGATAATGATGATGAAAGCGAAAATTATCACTCCTCCTCTTGCTGCTCATACTGGTACCTCTTACTTCTACTACTCCAACCAAGAAGTCAGTGCCAGCTTATCCGTCAATAGTATGCCTTATGCTAACATGCTCTTCGGCTTGCGCTTGCCTCTTTCTTTCCCTCTAGAATAACGACGACTACCAGCTCAAAACTTTATCCGCAATGCTGTTAGTTTTTTTTGTTTTTTGTTGTTGTTGTTTTTTTCTTTTCTTTTTTTCTTTTTTAGTTCAATAGTCGATAAAGATTCAACAAACATACCATATGTTGACAAAGCTCCCTGTGTTCAAACTGAGCGGGCATTGTTCAGAGCTCGAAGAGAGAAAGGAGAAAGGTCACACATTCATTCAACTGTTCAAGGCATATTGACATACTATTGTTGCTCACATTCCGGGGGGAGGGTGGGGGGGCGGTATTGTTCCATACCGATTGTGCAGTTACTAAAATGAAACCCTAACGAGGGTAAGGTAAATATAATGAGTGAAATTATATGATGACATGATATACAAAAGAAAACAAACAAAAATGAACTGACGTAAACTGTCATGTAACTTTGTCGAATGGCGACTATGCTGTATATGGAATGCGACCATATCAAAAAACAAATCCCTCAAACTATAACATTTCGAAAAAGCATTTGATATACGTGATGACCAGTCACCGAAGCAACGCCAGCTGACGCAGTCAAAGCGACGGAAACACCACATGGACATTTTTATATCTCTTACCAAATCAACAAATATTATTCAGTCTTGATTCGTTATTTAAGGTATTAAAATTTAGACTGGCAGTTCTTATCAGTCATAATTATTGAAATATCTGGACCTGTGATTGCATAAAAATCTTAATCCTGAAATCATGTTATACTCGTCAAACGTTTACACTTTTTTATTATGTGTTTGGCTCGTGTGTATCATATTTTTAGAACATGACGTCCCATGTATATTGAATCAGAAGAGGCATAACTTGGCACTTCCGACGAACGAAACAACATTGCCGTGTCATTTCTCCTCTGTGGTTTTACGGCGAACTCATTGTTGGTATCAGAATGAGTTCAGTGTGGCTGTGTATGGTGAATTCGGATCATAGAAGCTATACGTGATTAGTACCAGTGAATGCACTGAAGACACGGCATTTAAAGGGGGGGGGGGAGAAAAACACAGGTTCTTCACATACTGCTAATCTGGATGCCTGCAGACTTCATGTGTATTTTCATAAACACGCCCTTAATGGGACTGTTAGTTACAGTGTGACAAAACTTGAATGATACATTTATTACAATGCAGTGGAGTCCGTGGAGAAAGTTCTTTTTCTGTGGCCTCAGTTATAAGGCATGGACCACATGGTCTTCTTGTCTTCTCTTGTCTTTCTTCTTTCTTTTCTTTTCTTGTCATTCTTTTCGTTTCACTCATCGTGTGCCGTCTTCATTAGCAAAAATCTTTTTTTCCTTTACATTTTCCACTTTTTTTTCACATGTTCCTCGACCTCTCTCTCCTTTCCAATTCATTCTTCTTCTTTTTTTCTTTCATCCATGCACAGTTCTATATCAATGAACAACCTCTTTGCATAGTTTAGTCTTCAATTAATGTTTACTTTTGTCCTTTTTTTTCTTTCTTTTTTTTATTATTTGACTTCTCTCGTGTATGTTCAGTTTCGTGGCCTGTCTGTCTTTATCTATCCATCTCACTCTCACTCTCACCACTGCCTCACTCATTTCTTCCTCTTCAAACATAATCCGTAAAATGTCATGCCTTTCACACTGATCTGTCAAAGATAAACGTGAGGCTTTTTTGTGGCAATACTTTTATATACTATTTTGTTTTGGGTTTTTTTTCAAACAATCATTCTGATGGTATCCTAAGTTTAACACCTTTTCGAAAATCATGTGCGATGCGATGGTCGACTGTGTCTTCCTAAGTACTCGAATGTACGTTTTGATGTGAAATATAACATCGTCTCTTTGCTAACATTTGTTAGTGCCAAAAAGAAATTAGTCTGTCTAATTTTCCAATCCACTGCAGGTCGAAATGTTTGAAATTTAACAAAATTTATCATGTATAGCCCTCCATCCACACCTGATTCCATTACTTTTCTGTTCCGTTTTTCAAATGTTTTTCTGTCGTTGAGGTTTTTCTTGTCAAATGAAATTATACAGTGCAGTGTAGATTTTATTTTGGATCACTTCTGGAAGACCAACAGACTGCATGACGTACACAAACTGAATACGATGGTTTCTTTCTGGTTTTTTCCCCCTTCAGTGTTAGGGTATCTCTTGTTCCAACAGAAGGTTAATGTCCATCATTGTTTTATTTAGGTAATTATGTCCATCGTCAACCGCTCTTAAATCAGTCGCAGTGTTTCGACGTTTAATACAACCTTCCGGGTTTTCATTTATTACTTTCCGAATTATTTCTTATTCTCGGTCTTAAAGCAAAAACTTTTGCAGTGAATGCGATTATGAATTCATAGCTACTGTGCAGGGAAGTTCTCTGTCGGCCCGTTCTGAAAAGCTTTCCCGTTGCACTGGGACTCTGCTGTCACCTGACTGACGTTAGTGATAAGTAGTGAATTGGAGGAACACACCACTCCACACACTGTTACCTTTGTGCCTGCATCTGCACAGAATGAAACACAATCGTGAACTTGTTCATTGTTAGAACATATGCTCGTGCATATGAATCAATACACTCAACACTCGTCTAAATCATTGAAACTGACATGAATCGGATTTTTTTTTTTTTTTTAATTTTTTTTTTTTACAAAAGTTATTAAATTATGCATTTATACTGTTTTCTTTGTTTCTACAATGGCATTGTACTTTCAGGAGATTTATGTGTGCTTTTGTATATACAGTGCGTGTGTCTATATGCCTGTCTGTCAGTCTGTCTGTCAGTATGTTTTGTGTTTATATATATCTATGTGTGTGTGTGTGTGTGTGTGTGTGTGTGTATTTATGTGTGTGCTTGTTGTGTATGTGCGCCCGCCCGCGTGTATGTATGTATGCGTGTGCGCATTTGTTTGTATGTAGGCTGAAAACATATATACAGTGTGTGTTTCATATATATATACATAGAGAGAGAGAGAGAGGGTGTGTGTGTGACAGTCTGTCTGTCTGTCTGCGTGCCTGTCCGTGTGCGTTAGTGCGTGCGCGCATGCTTTTGTGCATAGATATGTAACGACGATATGTTTACAGAGGGCGGATTCGGGTTGATAGGACGGTGGGCCTGACATGGCCAGTAGAATAATACTGACTGACTAGTTTGTTTTCTAATGCGTGGCTGGTTATTAAAAAGACCTAAAGCTGGCCTCCAGTGCCATTTCAGATCATGTCTGCTACTTCTCGATAAGTACAGAAATATCATTTCAACTTTCGTTGAGTTATGTTCTTTTACAACAGAGATTATGAAGTGCTTGTTTGGTCAGTTTCGATTTCATCTTTGTAACCAGAAGAGAAAAGACAGAATGCTGAATAGTTGAAGACTGTTTCATTCTTATTGTGTTATTTGCTCATTATATTCCCTTTTATTCTCCATTTGCTCTCAGATCATTTTTTTTCTGTCATACTGTCCTGTCTTTCTTTTTATTTCCTTGCGTTCTATTCCTATCTTTCTTTTTTACTGCTTCATGCAATAAGCAATTTCTTTACCACTGAAAAATAAAAACCAAAACCTTACTTTTATCTATTTCAGGCATCTACGTATCGTACCCAGGCGCCACAATTCTCAGGTTCACTCACTTCTATTTTTGGTCTTTCCTTCCATGTGCAAGATTTTCCTACGCCGCCGTTTCGGAAGCTATATTCCAATTTCAGTGAAGACGTTTCATGGATATTTACGTGTTTTTGTAACTCAGCAACTGTTTGGTGTATATTAGGGTAGGTATGCCTAATTGCGAACGATCCAGTAGAAGCGACCAGCTCAATGTGTGTACTGTAAAGGTAACATGTCGCAAGATAGTCAAAGGGAGTTGTTGTTTTTTTTTTTTGTTTTTTTTGTGTGTGTTTTTTTAAGCCGTTCTCAGACTGTCTGCCTGAGAAAAGTTCGTCTGCTCATTCTTTTCAACGTTTTGTCGACGTTTGAAATAGCAAAGGTGCCTGAGGGTAAATGCGAACGGGCAAGTCTATTTTCGAACGATGGGTTTGGGTACATGTAGACAATCGAAACAGGAGCATGTCTTTAAGTTTAACTCATTACATATAGCATATTGTTGGAACATCGCACCAGACTGTTGTATTGTTGGTTTTGATCACATATGAACAGAAACACACAAACAGACATTCAAACACACACACCCCACACCGAACACAAACACACCCTTTTAAGAGTGCTCAGTAACTGTGCAGCATCGTTCGCAAATAACCTCATGTCAAAATATCCTATGGTCTAATTGCAAACGACACTAATTTGCCGCAAATAGACTCCTGTCACATATCCTACGGTCTAATTGCAAACGACACTAATTTGCAGATCTCTGTCAAAACTGACATTCTGATCTGTCACCGATATGCTTTCTTAAATTCTCCCAGCACTGGTACTGCGGATTCAACAAGTCAGATCAAATTAACTATTTCAAACTGTGTCAAAGTTCACCTCCTACAACTTGCTTCCATTGGTTTAAGAATTTTGGGAGTACGTTTGCAACCATGGTCGGCAGTGGTGCGCGAAGAGAAGAAAGAGCGCGGAAATAGCCAGAAATAGTTGATGTTTGACTGGTTCTTGGAAATCGATATTCATTAAGGTATTAGAAAAAGGTCAAAGCAGACGTTGAATTATGAAATGCAACCGTTAAGAACGCTTCGAAGTGGGGAAGTATACGAGTTGGTCGCAATTACCGATACCTACCCTATAGTATCTGTAAAACGTGTTTGTGTAAACTTCCGTTTGCGTGTGCACAAAAAGTGAATAATGGGTTAGCGGGTCGGCGCCTGAGTTGGTACATGCGAAAAAAAATCACCATCTCGTGGTCCACTAGACTGTAACTCTCATGAAATGACCACTCGGATACCTTAGGGCGTGACGGAGTTTCATCATTTGATATCGTTTTTGTTTTTGTTGTTGTTTTTTTTGTTTTGACTTGCGATAGAGAGAGGGGGGGTGAGGGGGGGGGGGGGGAGAGGGAGAAGGAGACAGACAGACACAGACAGACAGACACAGAGAAAGAGCGAGTGAAGGAAGAGAAAGAGGGAGGATAGAGAGAGAGACAGTGAGAGAGAGTGAGAGAGAGGGGGGGGGGCGACAAACAGACAGACAGAGAGAGATTTACAGCTAAACGACGACAACTAAGACGGGCCTTTCTTATTCTCTCAAATAGAAGCTTCACCCTGTGTCAGTGCCGGAAACTCGCAGAGCTAAGATTTCACTCTCTCCTTCTGAACACAATCTTTCATTCGTTACCTCTGATGGTATGTATACCATACAGGTCATTCTTATTTGACACGTTATTTCATCTTAAAGGTGAAGAAGTTCCAGTGTGTGTGTGTGTGTGTGTGTGTGTGTGTGTGTGCCGTGCAAACAGCCTCTCAGCGTAAAACACCTTCTGACTGGCTCCTCGGATCGATTACACGCAAGCATTAATGCGCTAGCTTCATGAAGATCTTGTGCTAGGGTCTCTCCCCCGCCCTCCTGCCCCCCAACCCACCCCCACCCCCACCCCACCCACCCACTCGTTATGCTCTTTTACGGTTCCTGAAGGGAATTTATACTTTCAAATTTCCTTGAGTTGTACAGACGCGGGTGAAATTATGCCATTTTCAAAATCTTCAACATTTTACGCGGACTGTGCGAGCCATGAGTGAAATGGTCTCTTCAGTGTTATCTTGATCGACCTTTTAACATTATCTTATGGGTGTGATGGTCTTTTCAGTGTTATCTTAATCGACCTTCTAACATTATCTTATGGATGAAATGGTCTTTTCAGTGTTGTCTTGATCGACCTTTTAACATTATCTTTTGGGTGAAATGATCCCTTCGGATCGACCTTTTAACATTATCTTTTGGGTGAAATGGTCTCTTCTGATCGACCTTTTGACATTATCAAATGGGTGAAATGGTCTCTTCAATTTTAACTTGGAAGACATTTTAACATTATCTTATGAGTGAAATGGTCTCTTCAGTGTTGTCTTGATGGACCTTTTGACATTATCTTATGGGTGAAGTGGTCTCTTCAATATTATCTTGACCGATCTTTTGACACTATCTTATGAGTGAAGTGGTGTGTGTCTCATTTTGTGCTGACAATAATGGACCATGCCACTATCCTTGTTACTTTCTGGCTGCCCCAGGTGCAGAACTCAGCTGCGAGGCTTGTTCTCAGAGCAAAAAATGAGAGCATCTCAAAGCTAGGCTTCAAGCACTACATAGTGGCTTCCTGTACAATCACGCATTCAGCGTAGACTTCCCCTACTTTGTCAGTGAGTTTTTTTTTTAGTCTTGTCTGTATACATTTTTGATGCGTTCACATTCTCGACCACAGGTCACCTCACTTTGTACATACTGAAGTCCCGGACAAAAGCACTTGGGAAATTTACACTGGACAGTGGAAACTATTACCGCAAGATATTCGCAACATCAAATCAACAGCTGCATTCAAGAAAACATTTTTTTTTTTTAAATCAACCACCATGCCATGTTTCAGTGGCACAATGCTAATCAAACATTACTTTTCTGCTACTCTCTTTTAATATTCGCATATACACGGGGCGGTTTCAAAGATCCACGCACTCGTTCTCAATCGTGTTACTACAGTTTTCTCTTGATGTTTTCGTATCATACATGTCTGAACTGTTTTGTTTGTTTTGTTGCTGTCTTTTTTTGTTTGTTTGTTTCCAGGATGAGGTAAGTGAGTTTGGAAATTGTTTGTGGGTGTGGCGTGTTGGTTGTACGGGGATGGCGGATCATACATTGTGTCTGCGCGAAATGGAGTTGATGGAGCGAATGATTTATGGTAACGTGTTCCAATGTCTTTGGTAAAACAGAGGTTTTACGTTTAACTTTAAAGTGCGGTTTGCCTGCTCCTAGAGTGTGGTGCAGCGCTCAGCAAGACCCCATATTCTTATCATCTTTATCATCATCATCATCATCACCATCACCAGCAGCAGAAGCAGCAGCATTGTCATCACTGTCATCATCATCGTTGTCTTCATGACCATGGCCATCATCATCATCATCATCATCATATCATCATCGTCATCAACGACACCATCACCATCATCAGCAGTAGCAGCAGCAGCAGCACATTTTTTATATAGTAAATTGAAGGGAAGGGGTAGTGATTATGAAAAGGTTGATAACACTGAACATGGTAATTGCGTGAGGTTTTATGCGTTTTCCTGAATGCTCCGATCAAAAACGACATGTGTTTTTGGTGTCTGTGCTTGAGCTCATCATTACAAGACTTCAGACAGCTCATACAGCTGTGGTGTAGTTTAAAAAAAAAAAAAAAAAAGAGAGGGAGAATAAGCTAAAATTCTTATTTTGAAAACATATTTGTTCACGTTAATTAGAAATACCATGACATCTGTCAGTCACTGGGAAACGGAAATATTATATCCTATTTCAGTACTAATTAGATCAAGAATGTTCTGATTCTCGGCATACATTATGTCACCCACAAAGAAAAATACACGAGTAAAACGTATATTCTGTACGAATTGTGTATGAAAAGGTATCTTTACTTCACCGTGACTTAACTGCATGTAACAGCACACGATGTGGTTTGGCTTTGTGGCTAACAAAAATATATTTTAGGTAGTTATGGCTTATGGCTACCTCGATACTTTTTAAAGCAAATAAATGTTTACGTCGTGGGGGGAAAACACTTTAATTCTAAATGTGATTTTTCGAGCAGTCACGGACGCCACCATTTTGAAAAAAATTGTGACATCACCAGTATGGAGGCTCACTTTCATTTTTGTCTGACTTGCAAAGCAGATTGAAACGAATTCGTCAAAACATATTGAACATGGACTTTCCAAAAGAAATAGAGATTGACAGATAGACAGATAGACAGATATCTTTAAACCCGAGGTTACGGAAGAAGATGAGTGAAAACAAGCCACTGAAACCTCAACACAGACAGATCAAAGTTGGCAGTGCCAATGTGGAAACTACGTGCCTGCCAACTCCGTCGTGCCCGAAAAAACCACATGTTGCAGAGACAATAATTTGACTGTCGCAGCTTTTGAAAACGATGAATGTGATGAGCCTGCAGTTTGAATCATGGAACATCCGTAGTTTCTGACAGCTGTTCTAAATCGAGCAATCCTGGATGTTGGCTTTAAACACAGTCTATGTGACGTCATAATTGACCTCTTTTCTGTTTCCTTTCTAGAGAGTCAAGCTCAATATCGCGGCGTAGAGTGTTGCGCCAGGCTGGTAGTTTTAATCAATGTAATTGCTCAAATGCGCAGATGTGTTCAGTTTAAAGAAATGGTTCTGTATTTATTTACACATATGTCTGTCTTTTAGAGCGAGATGCTGTACTATTTCGTGTCATTTTAGTTGATACAGGAATCGATTGTGTCTGGAAATCGCAATGATTTGTAGTTGTTTTTTTTTAAGTATTATGACAATGTGTCAGACAAGAATTGAAAGAAATCTATGTTCAGATTTGGCATGAATCAACAGGGCAATGCATAGTTATGTCCTATTTTCATTTCAGTTTAGATGTAGTAATCATGAATTCCCACCTGAAGTTTGCAGGCATCATAACATCACACAAGAAGTGTTCATCTGTCGCACCCGTGATATATGTGCAGTTGGAAATGAATGCAATTTTATAATGGAATGTCCAATTTTACACTCAAACACACACACACACACACACACACACACACACACACACACACACACACACATGTGAGAATGTCTGATGTGTGTATGTTTGCGTGTGAAATTAATGTATATTTTTGACAGTACATTTTTTTAAATAATATTCTTATATACCATGGGGGGGGGATAGATGAGGGATGTTGGCAGTGAGTAGTGTACGTTAGTGCCCACACACATGTAAATCTGCAAGTGCTTTGTGTTCTTGTTGATTGGTGGAAAGATTGGTGGCGAAAAGATAGGTGATGATACACACATTCACACACGTGTGTGTGTTGGGGGGGGGAGATGTGGGTGGGTGTGAGAGAGGAAGGGAGAGAGAGAGTGTGTGTGTGTGTGTGTGTGACCACCTATCTTTCCGCAACCAATAGTAACAATCAATCTTTTCCCTAATCAACATGTATATGCAAGCAGTGTGTGTGTGTGTGTGTGCGTGTGTGTCTGTATGTGTCTGTGTCTGTGAGTGTGATTTCTGAACGCGTTCATCAAAAACAGTCGCTCACGCCTTCTACCTTGGTGGTGTACGTACGTGACGGTATGTCACTTGGAGAAGGAGTGGACGACTTGTGATCAGCCTATGATTGCAGGGGGTGCAACAAGTTACCATTTTTGCTGACGAGTTTGTTTTTTAGACCACTGATTGTTCCCCTTTCAGAGATGCAATGGCGCCCAGAACATCGTATTCATTTACATCACCTTCAAGCTCATCGGTACTGTAATCATCAGTCTCCGATCATTCATTCAGCACCATTGCCGACACCATTGTCAACACCACCATCTACCAGTGTCACCAATATCCTCTGTCACCAATATTATCACCAAAACTTTATTCATCAACAACAACATCAACATCACCAACTCCATCATCACTAACACCACAACCACTTTAATCGCTCCATCAACGACGTAGCTGAAGTGAATAAACCAATATATATATATATATATATATATATATATATACATACACACACTTTTTTTTCTTCTTTTCATTTTTTTCAGAATCCAGCTTCATAGCATCTCCCCAGTCAGGATCATTCAGGTTGACTTACAAAGTGTGAAAAGTACTGTGTACACAGTCTTAATTGTTTATTTGTAATCTGTTGAACTGTCTTCTTTACCCATTATAGTGAAATCTATCTGTATCATCATATTTCTTCATGAATGTTCTCAACTGCCGGCTGCCTGGCTTCTTCACTCTGTCTGGCTGTTTGTCTGTCCATCTGTCTGTCTGTCTCCCTCTCTCTGTTTAGTATCACGCACACATGCATGTGCATGCGAATGAGCGTAAGCTGCAGTATGCATTTAATTGTTTGCGCGCGCATGTGTTGTGTGTGTGTGTGTGTGTGTGTGTGTGTGTGTGTGTGTGTAGGTTTAGAGCAGGGTGGAGTGGGGACTCCAGAGCGGCGATAGGATGTAAGGATAAGATGAATCTACGAGGCAGGTACATAAAGAGGCGAGTCAAGTAGCAGGTGTTTTTTTTCTGTAATTTCATATACAACTGTTGCTTCATGAAAAGAAAACAGTCTTGTGGATGGGATAAACATACGCAGTGCAAAGACTACCACCATGTGGGCATAACCCGAGAGAGAAAAAGAAGATATAGAGAGAGATGATATATAGCATGCATATACGTATGTATGTATATATATATATATATATGTGTGTGTGTGTGTGTGTCTGTGTGTGTGAATCTGCACTGACATGTTAGCATGAGAACACACTGAAGTTTAATGAATGGGTGTATTTGCCACATACTTTGTTTATTTTTCAATTTGACTTTGTTCAAAATGCAAACATCCAGAGTTATTCTTGTTCTGACCAGCTTTTTTTTTCTTCTTCAACGAAATATGCGACATATCGTTATCATCAGTCCGATCTCTTCTGAGGGAACAATAATGGATGCCTATTGGTTGCGAATTTGTTTGGATATGTGATATTCTAAGTATATTGCCTTGTTCTTCTGGAACTGTTCCGATAAATCTTTCAGTTAAGCTTGTTTCAGCAATGGAAAAAATGGACGCCAGATGTGACATTTTAGCTTTGGTTCGTATGAATGATATCTATACTGTTTCATTGATTCCAAACAACAAAAGTGTGAGTTGCTGTTGATACGGAGTGTGTGAAGAGAAGTAACTCAAAATGTTTATTCCAATTTTCATAATTGAAGAGTAGTTTCCCTTGTGCTCTCTTAACAAATTCAGGATTGCCGAGTAATCAAACAACTTGAAAAATCACTCTGTTCAGTATTCTGATTATCATTGTGGCTGTATATTAACTCGACCTTGATAATCGCCCACATATCAACTTTTTTTTTCTTTTGCTGCCCCATCATCTGCACCGTTTCAGTGGCATTACTCCCATGCCGCTCATTCCGAGTCCTCCATACAAAGCCACACCCGGCTTTGTTTGTCGCAGTCCCAGTGCCGGCATTCCACAGGGAACCATCGATGTTAGGTCGCCAGGTGGCCATAAACCAGAGGAGACCCTGCATTGCTGCTGAGTCACTTCGTTGGTGTTCGGTCGTGCCTGTTCTGATTTTATGTACTTTGGACACCACCTACTAAGCCAGACTGAGTGAGTGTCTCCCCCAGAGTGGAGACCGTCATTACGTCCTTCCAACGGCAGTCCCCCATGAATCCACCGACACTGAAGACCTTGACAAGACACCCCAAGTGCGGAAGTGGAGGGGTTTCGAAATTGAGGTCACCATGAGAGCAGGGCATGAAAGGCCACAACATTTGGGGCTTCTTTTTGTTGCTTTTTTTGATTGATGATGAAGGAGGAAGATGACGATCATCGATGATGATGTTGATGACGATGCAGCTATTGGGGTCTATTTAGGTTTGGGACTACGCGACAAGGCTGTACTCTACGCTTCCTGTCATAATGATATCCCGGCATTAACCAGGCCCGAGTGATACAGACACTTGCAGCGGTGGACAGGAAATTAGAGCAACACACTGAAAGACGCATCCGTGAAGTGGATGATACTCGACTGTGTGGTCCCAGTCTTCACATGTAAGCCCATAACACACTCAATTCTGGGTAGCAGCCGGCCGCGGGCCGAAAACCCTCTTTTTTTTTCTTTCTTTTTTTTTCTTTTTTTTAACCGAAAAACACAAAGATGCAGAATGGAAGAGGCCCAGGAACGGATACTTGAGGTCCTTCAGTGTTCTATTGCATTTATAGAAAAGAAGCTACCATTACGAAATACATAATTATTGTGTTCTGTCAGTAAAGTATGATCCCAGAAAGGGATTGTGTGGTAGTCTCTATCAGTTACGAAGACAATTTTTGAAGTAACACATTGTGGTCAGTGAAATACAAAGCTTTCTTTAAATCAGTATAGATTTTTTAACAGCACCTAAGATTTCACTGTGGTTTGATTCTAAGCAACCATGAATCATACATTCTCATGCTGCTGTACATGAATGACAATATCAGAAATCCGACTGCCAAAGATGGACAATTTTAAGATTATCGAGGTGTTTCACAAGATGTTTGGGAATGTGTCATTCAAGTGGTCTTGATACCACAGATTGGAGTGAAATAGGTCTAAAGTTGTTCACACCTGACAAATATGAACAACTGTTCACCTCCTTCACTTCTACCAAAGAAGGAGAGATATGAGTAATTCATTGTCTTTCGTTCCTCTAAATTTGATCACGTCTCTCCTCTCCCCCATGCTTTACACTGGCTCCCAGTACAAGAAAGAATTATTTACAAAGTCTCTCTATGTTTCAAGTCCATTGAGGCTTCTGGTCCACAGTATCTTTCTGATCTCATTCATCCTTACATACCCTTACGCCAACTCAACTCTTCTTCTGACACCCGCATGCTTAGGATCCCCCTTGCTCGAGCCAAAACGTATGGCCAATGCAGGTTTTCATACCAAGCCCTTTGGAATCAGCTATCTCAGCCTCTCCGTTACTCATCTTCGCTGCAATCTTTCAAATCAAGTCTGAAGACCCACCCTTTCCCCTCCTGAATAATTCTCAATAGCTCATCCTTTTCCAGTATGAAATAAAAATGACTATTATTGGGTGAGTGAGTTTCGATAGTTTCATAATTTTTTGCTTGTATTTTTGATTATGTGCTATGACGTGTGTGTGTGGGCGCGTGTGCTTGTGTGTACTGTGGGTGTGGGGGGAGGGGTGAATGATTTTTAATGTTTGGTATCTTGTGTTCAATTGTTCCTTTCTGACATTTCCGTATGTGTTATATTTGTAAACGCCTGTGGCTTATTTTCAAGATTAGGCGTAAATGCTCATGATGATAATAATAATAATAATGTAATGATAATCATGATAGTAATGTAAGGCCATTGCCAAACCAGTTTTAAGTTTAGTTTTTAGACAATATTCTAATTCATTACAGACTAAATACTGTACTACTATCAAGTGTTTTTGATGAATCCTTACCTGCACGAAGGTGTGTCATTGCAAGTCACTGGGAATGTCGATGTTTTTGACTGTTAAGATTCATTATCAGCCGTTTCTCTTGTTAAATTAATGACTTCCCCCCATCCACCATCCATTCCGTCCACTCCTACCTTTCAAACGATGGCATTCAAACGTTGAAATTAATAAATTAACAAAATGTCTACAGTTACAAAATGCGTGACGGTACGGCACATTAAACAAAATTACATTCCTCGATCAAATTTTGTTCACAGGTACTGGAGCAGATCAGTTTCTCAACATTTTGTACATGGATGAAAAACAAAAACACATTATCTAAAAACAAGGGACCCACATTTTCTTTGAAAAGAACTATTTACTTTAAGAAAATATAAGGGTCACATCAGCACTAGACACACATGTAAAACACTTTTGGACAAAAAAAAACACCAAAAAGGTCGGTTGTTTCGGTGCATTAAAAAAATGCCCAGAATACACTTCCCCGAAAACTGAAACAGACATACACGTATAAGACCAAATGTTCTTTGAGTGAACGTTGTAGTTGAAACCCATCAACCCAGAAGAGAAGCAAAGGAACAAAGGTCGATGCAGAAACGCAAGGTAAAATTCCATCATAAAAAAAACCGTCCATGACTACCTGTTCCATTTTGCCACAAGGTAATGTGCTCAGTGAGCAGGGCAGGAACTGACAGAAGACCTCATCGCTGTTGTCCTGACAGTCCTGCCGGTGATCACACACCATGCTGTAGGGCACTCGCTGTGTCACCATGGCGCACAGAAACGAAGGTGGAAGTAACGTCAGCTGGGGAACCGTACGGAACAAGTTGACGATAACGGAATGTCCCAAGATTCCTTGGGTGAAGTGTAGCTCCAGTCCTGATTTGAGAAACAGACTGCCTGGACATCACAGGCCAGGAAGGCCTGAGTGTAGTGACTTTGCGGGCAGAGCACTGTATTTGGTTGGAGTGAAGAGCAAGCTGAATATGCTGGGCGGACTTTTCAGTCGGGTGCTTAAAAATCTCCAGCTTGTACTCACACATAACGTACAGATTCTCGGTTTCCATATAGTATGACACAAGCTCAATAAAGTCCACAAAACCATTGTAAAATCGACACACTGGCCGGTTGCCAGTCCGTAACACGGAGATAATGGTACGCAACAATACCATTTTCCCAGACTGGAACAAAAGTGTACCTGAAAAAAAATATGCCCGTATGGTGAGTGTAATAATAGTCACAAAAAGCGCCACTGAAATACAGGTAAATACTGACTTATCGACAAATAAATTGTTTCACCAGTTCATCTATCAACTATTTCCAAAATGATAGTTTAAACATCGGAATGCTCGTCAAGAGTTAGCTGGTCATTTTGTGGACTGTCTTGCAGAATCAGTTGTGTTTCAAATGTGCCAAATAAGGTGGAATGGAACAGTTAATACTGAAAAAGATAAAAAGTCTATGAATTCCCAGAAAACGCCTTGGCTAGGGAAGAGTCCAGAGACTGGTGTACACCCTTGGGAAGGCAATTTACAGACAACTTTTCTGACTACAAAATAAAAAATTAAAAAAACAGACAAAGGACCTGAAATACAAGAATCCTTTACGTCAGAAATCTGGAAGAAAAAAAAACGAGCCACGTTATGCATCGATACAAACTGAAGATGCTAGTCTATGTGATGGAGCGATACAGGGCGTACAAAACTCTTTCTTCTTCTTCTTCTTCTTCTTCTTCTTCTTCTTCTCCTTCTTCTCCTCCTCCTCCTCCTCCTCCACCTTCCTTTTTCTTCTTCTTCGTTCTTGGGCTCCTACTCCCACGTTCACTCACGTTCACTCATACACTTGAGGATCTTTGGAAATGTCATGACCTTCATCATCATGAGACGAATAAAGTCAGATGAATCCACCATCAACTTATACTTCACCGCTATCGCTGTTACCGATACAGTTTATCTCTGCACAGCTACTCTGGAAACCTGGACGCAGTATCAATTTAGCTTCATACCAAGGACTACGTATACTGTGGTTTGTAAAATTGTAACCTGGCTGTACACAGGAGGCAGCACAATCTGCTGTTGGTATCTTGTCTGTATGACTATACACAGAGCAATGTCTGTTGTGTGGCCACATCGTGTCAACGTATTGTGCACACGCCGAACTGTTCTTCTGCTGCTGACGGGAATCACTGTCCTCTTTGCTGGTCTTTACGCTCATTATATGATTGGCTTTGAGAGAGTTTATATCGTTAGTCACAACAGCTATCGGTGCACAATAAGATATGACAATCATAACTATATGTATTTTTTAGAATACATATTTGTTTACATAGAGCTCTTAGTTTACTGTCTCCTACCGTTCCTTTTCTTGGTTATATCAAACAGCGTTCTTGTCTGGAAACTCGTTGTGTCAGTGAAAGCTGGCAGACACTTAACCCAGGGAGACTGATCAAGTTCAGGCTCACAGAAAAGAGCCAACTCCGTGACCCTGACTGTGATTACAATGTCCGTAGCATTCGTTGTGTTGACTTTACCGCCATCTATCGATTTCATGCTGAATTATTTTGCCCCATTCAACGACAATGTAACAGGCTATGAACGCACAACTGCGTCCTTCATTGAAGCAGTTTCTATTTTGCTGGGCGACACAAACCATGCAGTGAATTTCTACCTGTACTGCTGACCGGGAGGAGATTCAGAGAGGAGTTCATCAAGGTCATGTGTTGTGGGAAGAAAAAACCCAAGGTGTAATGTTGTACACCAGTGGTGTCCTTCTTCTTCTTCTTCTTCTTCTTCATTCGTGGGCTGCAACTCCCACGTTCACTGGTATGTGCACGAGTGGGCTTTTACGTATATGACCGATTTACCCCGCCATGTATGCAGCTGTTATAGTGTGCCAGCAGTGTCACCCCCCACCACCCACACTCTGTCCCCCTTCCCTCCCCATCTCTTTGCCCTCCCTCCCCTTCCTTCTTATCTCCCTTCCCGCTCCGTCCAAAGTCCAGTCTTTGAGGTCGCGCCGACACCGCGCCACCCTCCCTCCTTCCACCCTTCTGCACCCCTACTCCCTAGTCGGCCCTCTTTGGTCAGCGACGCCGCGTCACCCGCCCCAGCTGTAGGAACATGTGCAGTTATGTGATGTCTGCCACAATCCCCGTGCTGAACTAATTGTGGGCGTGTTCGAAACAGACGAGGGTCGGAACATCCCGTGTGGCTGCCTGTCTTTCAAGTCGTTCCCCATCTCCCCTTTCACAAACACGGCTCAGCTAGATGGCGGGACTTCGGAACGTAAACTAGGGAGAATTTATGCTAATGTGAACTTTGATCATGTGGGCTATCATGCTGAGAGTTGTATTGTCCTGTCTCCCCAATCTCTTTGTGACGTAAACGGGTGAACTTGTCATCACAGACTGTGTATAGCCAAGTGGGTAGAATTGTAGCAAATCAGATCAGTCTGTTGAATTGGACGAATTGGGATTAAACAGTGAATCTGTCAGTCATTCACATAGCATCACTAGGACAAGCAAATATTGGTTATTTCAGTTCAATCAGTAGGCCAGGGAATTTAGATTAAAATTTGCGTTAGGTCAAAATGTCTGCAACAAAACCGTTCTTCTTTTTACGATAAAATAAAATAAATCATACTGGTCACGCTGATATAAACTTGACCACTATAGGGGGGCGGGAACATCAGTAGATTTTGATTTTTAATGTCCAGAATCGAATATTTTTATTACTTCTGCCTGTGTGAGAGCGCCTTACAAAGAGTCGCAAGGCTAGCACAGGCGAAGGTTACGCAAGCGCGGTATAAGGGGTCGCCAGAGGAAAGCGTTCAGCTGAACAGTAAGCTAGGAACAGAGCTCTTTGGGGTCAAAAGGAAACAAACATTTTCAATTTCATGTATTTTATACTTAAGTGGTAGAAGACGCAAATCCGCTTTTATGAATGTTTTCCAGTTTCCTACCATTCATGACATATCATAAAGAATGAAATCGGTATTATACAGACTGCAAAGGTGAATTTACGAAGGCAGCACGGTATCATTTAGTTCGTAAGTACAATTTTGTTGATATTTTACACAATGCACAATGTGGACCGGATATACTCCATGCTCCGCTTATTAACGTGTAGAATATAAATATCTAACTATGTGTTAACCCGGTTCGGTTTCAATGAACATTATTGGCGCTCTGTCCAGAATATAAATTGGGAAAGTATAGAGCGCAGATGATGGCAAAATTGAACATCATGTCTTGATGTGAAAAGAACGGTATGAAATACATATTTTTTCTTTGGAAATGAAGCGGTTTTTGCAAATGTGACTCGCGAACCCTGGCGCAGTAGACGTCGATTTAGCGTGGGATATAAATAATAATCATAATGATAACAATGGATCATAAATTTTATTAATGATTATGTAAAACTTTGTTGTAACACGTGTAACATTGAATCCAAGTTACCTAAACTAACTTTCCTAACGCAGATGTTTGAATTACTGGATTTATAATAATGATAGTAATGAATCTATCATGCGATCCTTAGCCAATGCAGTGCATTCAAACAAAGCCTGTGTAAAATTATGTATTTTATTAATGATTACTTAAAACGTTATGACATATGTAACATGGAACCCAAAATACCTAAACTAACTCCCCCACCCTGGATGATTTTATTTTTCAGAAACACTGCAGGCACTCCATTTTCACATCAATTCTCCCCAGTGTTTAACTGCTTAAAGTACTACCGTTCATCTTATTATGAAATTGGAATTGTATTATTTATATCACTTGACAAGAGATTTCATCTTTATCTGAAGAATTGTGATCAAAACACCGGATTCTTTGTATCTTTCTATTCGGTCAATCAACAGAAAACTGATTAGCGTTATCCTCACAGTGAACAAATATGTATGACTGCAGAAAAACAAAATGTAATAAAAGTAAGACTTTGAGAAAAAGCAAAAACAAACAACAACAATAATAACAACAAACAACAACAACTAAAAATAAGGAATTTTATTATCTGTGTAAAGCAGAACCAAAGAACATGTGTTCCGTGTCCAAATATGACACCTGACTTCATCTCAAGCACTACAAAACGTGAAATGCTTCAAACTTAATTAATTTTAAGAAATTAATTCACAGTCAATGTATACTTTGGTTTTTCAGAACTTGTGTGATGTAAAATGTGGTTGTTCTAATCAAATTTTGCAAAACAATAAGCGTGTAGGGACTGACATTTTTCGGATACAACAAATTTTTTCGTTCCACACTTTGTCTGTCTTGTGAACTGATAAACTACATCATTCGTGATAAAACTTCACCAGACAGCAAAAGCCAAAATCAAGGTAATTTAAGGGGGTGATTTCCTACTTTGAACTTTGTTGTTTGGAACTTTTGATGCAACAAGTCTTCAACTGAAAACAGTCTTACTGAACTGTTGATTTAGTTCGAAATCTTACGCCAGTATCCGAAAATTACCGCATCTCGCCATGTGTCAGAAACAGTGATTGTGTCTAAACTTAATCGGATCAGAGATAAATGTACAAACAAACCATAACAACGATGAAATTAACATACACAGTTTTTTTGGGGGGGTTTTTTAATATAGCAACCACGGGGTGCGAATGAACATATCAGAGATTTCCGTGTAACATATGTACATCTCACACGCTGTCGGAAACAACGCATTCTCTGAATATGTGTTCAAACACACACGATTGAAGGGTGTTTGTCAAACCGATTTACACTTTCCTACGATGAATCCGCATGATTTATGTGGATACAGTTCTAATTTTGTTTACATGTATATTTTTATTGGGTCGTATACATGCACAGAAGTAACACAGAAAAGCAGAACTGAAAATTAATATACGACGTCGATTGCATTGAAATAGTTGAATAGACATTTTTTTTCAGAAAATGAGTGTATGTGCTGCAGAAGATAGATGTGTTGACCACCTGTTGCAAGTAAAGAACGTGTAGTGTATTCATGAATGTGCTTTCCTTTGAATGAATAAAAATACGTCAAGAGGAACGGGTTGTTTACGTCTGTCACGTGGGTTTTTTGCGTAATATTTCAAACTTAATGTACCATTTTTACTGATGATCAATGTTTTATTATCACAACGAATGAATATAGATCAGGTCTCTATGTACTGGATTTTAATCAGGTTTGTACTTATTTGTTTCTGACCACTTCATGTTCAGACACATTGCCATGTCACAAAATGGCGCCGAAATTTTTGATGTTTTAAATAATTTTCAACACATTTAAGACACAAGAACAAACCATATTCTCACAAAATTGTTGCAGACATTTCTCTAATGAATTTCAATCCTAATAACATGTGAAACATTTGAATAATCATTATAAACACATGTTTATACTGAATCAGACTGAGAGACCCCCATTTCCAACAAAGTTCTGGAGACTGACCCATTTTCATTTTCCAGGCAGTCTTTGCTCTTCATGACTATCTGATGCACTTCATTTTGCCACCTTCACACTCCAGCCAGACACATGTTCTTTCCCACGCTAAACTGACGTGTCTACTGCGCCAGGGTTCGTGAGTCACATTTGCAAATAATGCTTCATTTCCAAAGAAAAATATACATTTCATACCGTTCTTTTTACATCAAGACATGATGTTGGTCGATTTTGCCATCATCTGCCTTCCATGCTTTCTGAATTAATTGTCTGGACAGTGCTCCAACAATGTTCATTGAAACAAACCTGGTTAACAGGTATTGTGATATTCATATACTACACGTTAATAAGCAGAGCATGAAGTATTTCCAAGTTGTCCATTGCGTAAAATGTCAACATGATTGTTCTTACGAACTAAATGATCCCGTGCTGCCTTCGTAAATTCACTTTTGCAGTCAGTATAATACCGATTATATTCTTTATGAAATGTCAGGACTGAAGAAACTGTAAAACATTCAT
This sequence comes from Babylonia areolata, assembly GCF_041734735.1. Classification (NCBI taxonomy): domain Eukaryota; kingdom Metazoa; phylum Mollusca; class Gastropoda; order Neogastropoda; family Buccinidae; genus Babylonia; species Babylonia areolata. Next base: position 23,503,395 of record NC_134898.1, read on the forward strand.
AAAAGCAAATTTGCGTTTTCTACCAATTTAGTATATAATAGATGAAATTAAAAATGTTTGTTTCCTTTTGATACCAAAGAGTTCTCTTATTTTCTGTACGGTATCTGTCATCAGCCGCAGTGACCTACTAACGGAGGTATAGGACAGCATCAGCGCGGCAGCAGTCAGCCACAAGTACTGTACCACCCTAAACGCTTTCCTCTGGCGACCCCTTATACCGCGCTTGCGTAACGCTGGCTTGCTCTTGCCTTGCGGATCTTTGTAAGGCGCTCTCTCATTGCCAAAAGTGTGACAAATAATTATCAAAAACTAAAATCTAATCATGTTCCCGCCCACATACAGCGGTCAAGTTTATATCAGCGTGATCAGTATGATTTATTCTATTTTATCGTAAAAAGAACGGTTTTGTTGCAGACATTTTGACCATTTTTGTATCTGTCCTGGACTATAGTTGGGGGAGTGAGTGTTGTAGCTTGTATTAGTATGCACAGTATGTTGTGACTCGGCTTATATCACAGATTGACATAAGTTTACATTTGGGCCAACAGCAAAGTGAGAGCTGTATTATCAATGGTTTCTCCAGTCAATGGGTAACCATTTACAGCTTAGTCTTTTGTGAAGGACTATGACTCTCAAACTAGGAGGCAAAATTGCACTGGCTCTTAGTGCTGCAGCCTTGTGGGATAGTTGGCCTTTGGGAACCATCCCAACGCCAACTGTCCTAAAACCCTCTTGGCCAAGAGAGTGGGGATGTACTTGGGCAAGACACTCTCCACTATAATCAAATTCTAGCCCAAATAGTCGGAACAGCAGTTGCCTCCTCTGCTTTTCTGATGGTCATAGTCGGACACAACTGACTATCATATGTTGTGGGAAGGAATGAAAACCAGTCAGCACAGCCAGTTCTTAGCTGTCTCCCAGAAAAACTGACTGACCCAGGGTGACTGACTGATCAGTGATGTGAGGAGCAAGGAAATCCTTGTTGGGCTGTGTGCTGCTTGTAGGTGCTGCTTGTAGGTGCTACTTGTAGGTGCTGCTTGTAGATGCTGCTTGTAGGAAGTACTTGAAGTAGGCAGTGTGTTCTGCCTTAGTGTGTGTTGCTTTTGCTCAGTAGGGTGAACTGCTTAGTGTGTATGCTGTGTTGTAAAGTAAACACTCTATAAAAACTACTCCATGTGGCCCTACTATTGATGTGAGGACAGAGTGAGTGAGTGCATCATTACTTGATCCTATATCCCCCTGCATAACTCCTCTCTCTCCCTTAGAATCAACCTCACTTTCGAGAACACAGCAGTTTTTACACAGCCATACTCCGTTTTCGGGGGTACTGGTGTCCGAACACTTCATATGTCATTCACAGTCCGGTTTTTATTTCTGTTTTTCTTTTTTTTTGTCCGAACACTTCATATGTCATTCACAGTCCGGTTTTTATTTCTGTTTTTCTTTTTTCTTTTTCTAAATAAAAATGTACACAAACCAATAAAAGTGAATCAAGATCAAGTATTGTATAGGAGGAAAAAGCGATAGCGAGGAGATGAACGCTAACTATGCTAATGATAACTATCCGCTTATCATTTCCAATGCTGGTATGGATATACACATAAAAGAAAGGAAAAAGCGGTTACCTGTTTCTATAGTTCATGTTGTATGTTATCGTGGATAGTTACATCACCGACAGCGAACCCAATATGGTGCCAAAGCAACAGCTTATGTTCTGACCGCAAACACACATGTGACATCCACAAGGAAACCACACACACACACACACACACACACACACACACACACACACACAATATATATATATATATATATATATATATATATATATGTCTGCCTGCGTCCCTCTCTCTCTCTCTCTCTCTCTGTGTGTGTGTGTCTCAGCGTGTGTGTGTGTGTGTGTGTGTGTGTGTGTATGTGGTTACTAGAAGGGTGTTACATTAGAATTCAGCGATATGCTCACTTCGTGCTAGAAACAAAACTGGCATACAAGATGGTAAACAATGATAAGTATAGATGGTCCTCCTCTTTCAAACGCGTATTCGAAGTATACTCAAACAAATGTATGCATGTGTTCAGTTTTCGTTTGGGGAAACAATGTTATGAGTGTATGTGCGCGTGTGTATATGTGTGTTAGTTGTTTACAGCATTATATTCATGAACAATAACGCTCATCAACAAATATCAAAATTTGTCTGCAACAAATAAACACGATACGTTGGCATTTTGTGGTTTTATTCAGCTTTTCGTTGTCGCATCCGTCCATTTCACACTTTTTCAACATGTCAGCTCTAGACAGGAATGCACTGGGTGCTTTATATATTAAAGAAGACAATTACTGTAAATATAAAGTATAAGTGACAATTACATTTGAAACACATGTTGTATTGTTATACATATGTCGGTCGTCCTTAAAACAAAAACAAAATTCCACACATTTTGTTTTGGTTTGAAGAGATATGTAATCATTCGACCCCGCTTGTTAGCAATAGTTTAGCCACTTGAATGGGCCTCCCTGGCTGTGTACTATTTCACCCTTTCATAAAACAACCTGTCAGTTCGACCTGAGACTGTGTCAAGTGTTTTATATTTTCAAGACGATATTTGACATTTCTTTGCCATATCAAAAAATATTAATTTGATTTTAATTTCTTTTTTCTAAACAAATACTGCTTTAAAGTACCAACGTAACAACCATTCACGCATATGCTGCAACCATGATATCATGGCCTTTTGCTTGGGCTTTAAGCAACCAAGAGAACAGATATACGGTGATCTTTCTTTTTCGTCTTTTCCCAACATAATTTGTCATTGTTATAACTAAGTCTATTGAACTTTAAGAGGAAAAAATATTCCATGCTTGTTTGTTTGATTTGTAAAAGTTTCACCTCAATAAAATGTATGAAAAAAGGTGTTTGTACTGATTCTTACAGAATTGACTACAATGCAAACAAGTGGGTGACTCACCGGGAACACGTGTATCAAACGTACCAATCAAAATATTCTGTTGCGTCAGTCATTCACTTGCAAAGTGCGCAGAATAAATGGTACAGCTTTTAAGCATTTTTGTACTGGTTATTGGGCAGAAAATGTTGCATTTTGTTTTGAATATCACTCTTACTGTGAGCATTTCTTAAAAAGAATTTAGCCACTTCAACAGACTGGCCTCCCTGGCTTTTTGCTTCTGCTCCATGATCACGTTAAAAGTGTAGAGGAAGGGGTTGATGACAGAGTTGATGGGAAGTACAAGGATGGCCATGACCACGTTTACCTCCCCTGATATGGGCACGCCCTGGGTGGCCAAGAGACCCAGCAGCCCAACAGGAAACCAGCAGAGAAAGTCAGAGACAGCCACAGTGATCAGACGACGAGCGATATTCAGGTCCTGAGACTGCCGGCCAGTATCCGATGTTGCCATGGCACTGGCTCTGATGGTTAAGTAGATCAGGCCTTGTCCAACAGCTATCAGCATGAAAATGGCAAAATTGAGAACGATCATGATTCCAAAAGCAAAGTCATCTCCTTGAAACTCCTTCCTAGTGATGGGCAGAGGTATGCAGATGCCCACCTGGTTGTAGAACTCCTGGAAGGGAGAGTCAGGGAACAAAGGCACTGAGGCCAGAAGAAGACTCATTGTCCATACTGCAATGCTTACAAGATGGGCAACCCTGCGATGAAAGCGAAGCTGGCTGAATGGAAAGCGCAGCACTAGGAAGCGATCGATGGTGATGAGACAGACCACAAAGACAGACACTTCACACGACACCAGAGACAGAAAACCAGCTAGCGTACATGCAGCACTGTGTCTCCAATGCATATCCTCCCACAAGTAAGATCCCAGGTACAAACGATCGGCAATACCAATGATGGACAAGTATACGCCCATTAGAAAATCGGCAATACACAAGTTGGCAACGAACACGTGAAAACCGGAAGCTTTTTTGTTTTGCCGAAGCAAACGGAAGGAAAATGTCGCGATGTTACCAGTCAAAGACATGGCAGCTAAAACAGATAAGAATACACGATAAAAGTCAGAACGAAGGAGAGCTTCACAAGACGACACTTCATCAAACGGAGCATGGCACTGGTTCAGATTGAAACTATCGGGGAGGGTTGCTTCGCAGCAAAGTTTGAAATTGTCAGAATACACAGTCTGCAGATGAACAAGACCTTCAAAAATACTGTGCGGAAACTGAGAAAAATGACAGCCTTTGATGTCTAGCACGCGTAAGTCCTTAAATAACTTAAAACCACTTGAGTCCATTTCATTGATTTCACACCCAGACAAATTGAGGACATGTAATTTACTGAACTGACTTAGGGCATTAGTGTCTAAAACGGGAAGTTCGACAAAGGAAAGGTCCAGGTTTCGCAATGATGTGACTGTCTCATTGGCTTGAAGGTTTTGGAACATGAGGGAAAGGGGATTTCCTGAGAGAATCAACGTTCTAAGTTGAGGGAGATAATTGAATTCACTCATGTTGAAGCTTTCCAAGAAGTTATCGCTCACATCCAGACTGTTCAGATTGTTGAAGGCAACACTGTCAAGCTGAGCCAGACCACAATGGGCCAGACCCAGGTGGATCAACAGTAACAGGTGTTCAAAGTCCTGCAGGGTCATCCAACTGTCACGGGCATCCATATACCGTAAGCCAGACACTGTATCTGCTGGAAACTTCTGTCTGCATATAAAGACCAGACCCCAACACAGACACTGCTGTGGACAAGTAATGTTACACCAGAGTTCGTCATCCCTCTGAGGACACTGGACCATACCATCACACACATGGCTGGGATGGAGGCAGACAGAAGAACTACGACAGCGGTAGAAGCCAGGGCATAAGTCACTGAGGTCGCAGCCCTGTTCGTCCTCGCGTTCAGGACAGTCATGGAAGCCGTTACAGCGCATGTAGACAGGAAGGCAAAAGTCGTCGCTGAGACACCAGAAATGGGTGTCGGGACAGGGCTGACTATGGAGGGACTCCACCTTGTACATGCCTTTTCCATCAAGACTGACCATGAAGGGGGTTGATGGCTGGATGACGGGTACAGCAATACCCAGAGAGGGATCCAACTGACTGTCCATACATTTCATTTCATCAGCACCATTCAGGCAGTCGTACACACCGTTACACTTGTCTTTGAGTGAGTAACACTGAAAACATGTCAACCGTATGGATCACAAATGATACATGGTATACACTGAATAAAGATACTAGATGCTAATTCCAGGACACATGCTGTATCTGTAGACAGCAGAATAAGAAGTACTTACAGTATATATACAACAGTTTGTTACGATTACGCAACATAACCGGTGTGACGTATCAAATCGTCCCTCTCTTCCGTTGTGGACGACATTAGAAAGAGATGAATTACAAAACACACACACACACACACACACACACACACACCATCACAGAGAGAGAGTGTGTGTGTGGGGGGGGGGGGGGGGGGGCAAAAGTATAGCATCAATGCTGAACCATTTAGAAAATAAAACAAACAGCATCGATGATGAGCCCAATGTAGGTATATCAATACGACCTAATCATGTAACAATAATTCACATTTTAACCGTAATTTCCAGTATGACAAACGCAATTACGACAACCACCGCCACCAGTATTACTTGCACAAGTACTATTCTCTAGAAGTAATAATTGTACCATTTTTGATTCACTTGTGTAAACAATGTGAGTCTTTGTAATAACCCGGTGTTCGTTTGTGTGTGTGTGTGTGTGTGTGTGTGTGTGTGTGTGTGTGTGTGTGTGTGCCAGTGTCTGTCTGTATGTATGGATGTATGTCTGTATGTGTGTCCGTGGTAAACTTTTATTTAACATTTGTTTAATTCCATTCTGATAGGCAGAAACAGCCAAGCAGCTGGATTATACATTGGTTGGTTATCATCATGGAGTATCATCATTCATTTCTTAAGATCTTCCACAAGCTGTCAAGAAATACAAACTGTTAAGTATCTTAGAGCACGATCACAGCAAGTGAACACCACAATCATTTCTTACGAATATCAATAAAAAGAAAATAAATATGGGTGGTTAATTTTCGTTAATCATGAACAGGTTACTAATCATTTGTGATCAATAATTTGTAAGGCAGCCATCTGGCAGAGAAAATGGCATGGTTAAAGTTAATATATGCATTATATTCTTCAATTCTATATCGAGTTTTTAATTTGTTATAAGAAACTGGTATTTGTGGAAAGCTGTCCTCAATTTTACATATATATAAGTAATACTTTGCAAATATTATAAAACACAAAACAGCATCACCTGTTATTGTCACATCATGTCCAAATAACACAAGTGATTCTGTTAACTTTAAATTTCCTGCGTTTGCACATCTCTCTTTTATCAAGTCCGTTAAAGCGTTCCAAAACATTTGAACATAATTGCATTTCCAAAAAGCATGATCAATACTGTCTTTGTGTTCTCTACAAAAACTACAGTTGATATTATCAGTAACACCAATTTCTTTTAAAACAATTTTTGTACATAAACATCGGTGTATTATTGTCAGCTGAAACCATTTCAGTTTTACATCAACTATCTTGTGTGCAGGCATAAAACAAGATTTCCAGTTATGATGCATCAAAAGCTTTAAGTCCCATTTCTCACAACATTTTGGTTTCATATAATTTTCAATCAACACATCATAATATGGTCTTGAGCCTTTAGAAGCAGAAAAACAAGTGTTTGAAGCAGAGCGAAGTATTTGTGTGTCTGTTGCTATCCACATGAACATTATGCTTTTTAACTAATTCGTTTATTGTTGATTTATATCCACCATAAGTAAGGAAATCAATGTGCAAATCATTGTTTTCTTTGAAGCGTACATATGAAGGAACTTTTACTATCATCATAAAAAAGCTGTGCAATACACATCATGATTACTGAGCAGTCTGGATATAATACACTTTTTACCAATTAGAACACGATTATTATAACACAATGGCTCAGCAAGCAGTTCCGCTGAGATTTTTGGTTCACATTTATAAAAGAAAATCTTATAACTTTCAAACACATTTGTCCAGAACTGGTTATATTTGGCAAAATTTAAGATGAACTCTGGACTTATTTATCAATAGCTGGCCATTGGGAGAAGTTACACAACAGAAGGTGCTTCCACTTGTGATTTGATTTTTCAGCTTTACGAATCCAGGAAAGCTTTAAAGATAACAATCTAACATCAGGAAGACCAATACCACCATATTTTACACTTTTATGAGCAGTTTTACGGCTAATTTTATCTCTGTGTGTGGTTGTTTTTTTGTTTTGTTTTTCAAAACAAACATATAGCAAATATGTTGACATGGGTTAAAAATGTATCTGGTGGGTTTGGCAAAAGCAACCACAGATGAGTCAATTTGGAAAGAATAACAGATTTCAGAATTGCTACTCTGCCTCGAGGCGTCAACTGGCGTTTTACCCATATCTTATACACGTATCTTATTTCTGCTAAACTCTCTGAACAGTTTATAGTTACACATTCTTTTAAATCATTAGTAAACCAAATCCCTAAAATTCGGAATCTTGTAGGATTCCAGTCCATACCTAAATGTTCCATATAACGAGTCTTAGAATTCTTCTTGCTCCCTAACCAAATAGCACTAGTTTGCTTGAATTCAAATAAAGACCTGAGACACAACCAAATCTATCAAGAGCTGTAACATAACATTCAAAGGATTTACTATCCCCAGCAAGTAGAAATTCTGTATCATCATCGTGTTGGGTCAGTTTATTCTCAACATCTTTAATTGTTATTCCTCGGATATCCGAATTTTCCCTTACCATTATAGCTAATATTTCTACACACAGTACAAATAAATAGGGTGATATAGGGTCTCCTTGTGTGCAGCCTTTCTTAACTTCAAACCAGTCAGAGACCTGGCCATTCACAATCACACATGACTTAATATTTGTGTAAAATACACTAATCCATCTACACATAATTTTCTTTGAACCCAAATGCGTTTTACACTTTAAACATGAACTCCCAATTTATTGAGTCAAAAGCCTTTTCGAAATCTATGTTCAGTAATAAACCAGGTAAATTATGTTTATCTAAATAAGCTATGGTATCATATATCAATCTCAAATTATCTCCAATGTATCTAATTCTAATAAACCTGTTTGATCTTCATTAGTAATGTTAGGTAATACATGTTTTAAATAGTAAACTTTAACATTGTCATTTTCTCTGGAAATACATAGTCAGTTGATACAAAATTTGGCACAAAAATAGCAAATGATCAGTTCTTTCCATACATTCTAATCACAGTGATATTGTACCACTGGGAAGGGCACAAAATATATTTAGATATTTTCACAAAAAAATTACTGTTACATTTTTCTCATTTATGCACAAAACGTAGCATTTTCCTGTAACATACTGACACAATGAGCAATAGCAGTTAATTACTATTTTTGTGGCTGAAAATGGAACTTCTTTTGCTCAGTATGGAAGTTACATTAACACACTCATCTCTCAATGTGCCTGTTAATGGGACGTTATACTTTCAGGCTGAAAACTGATTATTAGTATGGGAGATCATTATTTAACAACAGATCTCACTCGTCTAAAACATTACGAAATCAAAACATGACTCCAGGCATATTAAGGCTTTTGTGTTTTATACTCAGTGGGAAGGTCTTACACTGTCTACATTTGTGAATGATGCTAACTACAACATCGACGTGTTCACTGCATACGAATATTTAACTAGAACAAATATAACATCGATAGACCCCACACGCATTGACGGAGGCGGATATCTTGGAATACAAGTGCAACAATGTGCGGCATTCAATCAATAATTGACAGGAGGCGAAGAAGGCAGCTTTTTTTCCCCCAGAGAGATTTGTGCACAGGCCTAAAAAAGCAACTTCTCCATAGGTGTCCCCAGCAAGCACACAAAATAAACAAAATCGATTTTCCAAACACAATTTGTCATTTTCATCACGTCGCATTGCGCATGCGCGGAGGGTCAACTGTGACCAAAGCCAACTGTGCCTCTTTTTACAGGAGTCCATGGAAGCCTGTAAAACACGGAATACCCAACCTTAAGAGATATAATAAGTTGGTTTTTTGTTGGGTTTTTTGACACTATAATCTTTTGTCTGTCTGTTTTTCATATCGTTCGGAGGCCCAGCACAAATATGCTCAGCAACTCCTAACAGACAGAAATGTTTCGAAGTGCCAACGGGTGCTTTGGAAACTCGCAGCCTGTCAAAAATTAGCTGTCGCAGTATAGTCCATTCAGTTGACACAAAGGGGCGGAAGGTGGGTGTTATTAACATGCAAGTAGTCGTGCCATGGCTGACTGTCGTCACACAGTAACCCATGTAAAATGAAATGGAACAATTCCAGAAATGCAGGTTATCCAGTACTTTTGGTTTGGGGATTCCCTTTGGGTTTTTTTTTCACAGTTTGGAAAGAACAAGTGTGAAACAACTACGCTGTTTATTTACTCTAATCAGACGGTAGAAATAGTTAACAAGTATTGTGGGCCTTTGAGGCACGGTGTAGCTTCGGCACATAGTTTGACGTAGCATCTGTCTTAGGTCAGTAAAATCCTCGATGTTTAACTTCAGTCAAACATCTCATCTACTGATTGAAGCGTGGGTGAATAATCGAGCTCTTGTTTAGTGTTGCCAGTGGGCCTGTCAACATATATATCGATCCAAATAATATTTTCTGCTTTTCGTCAGAAATGAATACTTGTAGAACTGAAAGTTACATGTTTGGAGCATAAAAATCTATCTGAAGCAGCCCACGTTCCTGGTATTTCACTTATTTGAAACACACACACATATAGATATAGATCAAAGTGTGTGTGTGTGTGTGTGTGTGTCTTTTTCGCCATATTATCTATTTCTTCTTTTCTTTTTCTTTTTTCTTAATTCCTTTGTTGGGTTAAGTGCATATAACATATGAGTCTTGAAGGCATCGCCTCTCTTGTTAAATTTGGATGGGGTGCGAAAGAGTTAAATTTGCACTATTTAGGGACAATACTTAAGCCCATTTGATAAGAATGGTGAATTAAAGCAACGCTGACAGCATGAGAATGGAGGGAAGTTTCATCTCCAAAAGATATCACATGAGACACAGATCTTGTATGGACGAGGGAAGGCCAGTGAATGACATGCAAGATAGAAGCAGTCTTGGGAAGGATCATTGAGGGACTCCACTTTTTTTTTAAATGCTTTTTAAAATGACTACCATTTTGTTGTAATGGGTTCTTTTACGTGCGCTGACATGGGACCTCGAATTATCGTCTCATCCCAAAGACTAGCATCCGGACTGCCATCCAAGGTCAAATTGAGGGGTGGGGAATACTGGCGATGTTTGTTAACGTGTCTTTCAAGTTGTTTATATACCACTAATTGAAGAGGCGTAAAGATGTTCAAATTTGGGAAATATAAACAACTTGACACCTATTATAAGACAGAAAATTCCAGAGCTGAAGAATTTGTACAAGGTCACTGATCAGTGTACTCATCTGTTGCAAACATATTTAAGAATAAAGCAAAATGACCAAAACAACTGCCACAAACTAAGCAAGAACAAACTTTCGCGAGAATAAGACTTCTAGTTTGGGGCTGTCAGCACTGCTCTTTCTGTTTTAATGCAAAGAAATAGAAAGATCTCTGGTCACAGAATACAGAGGAAACGAACGAACTAATGAACGAACAAAATATCTCATTCAGCTTTAGTTATAGAGGCTATAGACTACAATTCAAACCCTGGAGGCAGGGAGGTGGGCGTGGGAGGGGGCACTGTAATACTTGTACAGCATTACACAGAATCGGACTGTACATGAGCATGACCTTCATTTTCTCAATTACGTCTAAGCAGATGGTTTCTCCTAATGATTGCGTGCAAAATAAATTTCGATACTAAGCAATACCTGTATTTGTTGACTGATCGAAGAAGTGCACTAAAACACACACTTCAACAGTTTTGAAGATATTATGTCCGTAAATCACTGCACACTTACAAGCAAACAATAAATGGTATTCTTTTTTCCAATTCACCTTGGATAAGAGGACAATGATTTAGAATAACTGTACAGATATTAATCTATTGGAAGCACGTTGTGTGGTTCGTCCGTCGGGATCGACGAGGACCATCTAGTCATCCTGGAGGTGGGTGGGTTGTGGGCTCTGTGGGTGCGCAGATGACTGGTCAGGCCAATCCGCGCCCGGAAGATTCTGACGCAGTGTGGACAGGGGTTGGTGGCGGTTGTCGGGGACTTGCTGGCACTGCTTTTCCTGGCCTGTCTCCGTTGCTCTGCTACAGCGATTCTGTTGGCCTCACAGGATTTGGCGCCTTTGTGGACAGCTGAACGCCACTTTGGTCTGTCCATCGCATTCAGCTCCCATGTGTCTTGGCTGATGTTGAAGGCCTTCAGAGAAGCTTTCAGAGTGTCTTTGAAGCGCTTCTTTTGGCCTCCATGGGAGCGCTTGCCATGTTGGAGTTCGCCGTACAGCAGTTTCTTGGGGAGCCGGTGGTCTGGCATGCGAACTACATGGCCTGCCCAGCGCAGCTGGGCCTGCATCAAGATGGTGTAGATGCTGGGCAAGTTTGCACGAGTGAGCACCTCTGTGTCAGGGATCTTCTCTTGCCACTTTATGCCGAGAAGTTTTCTGAGGCTGGTGGTGTGGAAGTGGTTCAGCTTTTTGGCGTGGCGTTTGTAGACCGTCCATGATTCACATCCATAGTGTGGTTAGAACTATGGCCTTGTATACTTTGAGCTTTGTCTCCAGGGTGATGCCTCTCCTTTTCCAAACGTTCTTATGGAGTCTGCCGAAGGCAGTGCTGGCTTTGGCGAGTCTGGCATTCACCTCGTCGTCGATGACAACTATGCGAGAGAGTGTACTGACCAGGCATGTGAACTTGTCCACCGCGTTCAGTTGTTGCCCGTTGATGAAGATGTTTGGTTCAACATAAGGCTTTCCTGGAGCTGGCTGGTGCATCACCTCAGTCTTCTTTGTGCTGATTGTGAGGCCAAAGTTGTCACAGGCAGCAGAGAACTTGTCGACACTGCGTTGCATGTCAGCTTCGGAGGCAGCGTTGAGAGCACAGTCATCAGCAAACAGGAAGTCGTTGACGGTGTCTGTCCTCACCTTGGTTTTTGCTTGAAGCCTCCTGAGGTTGAAGAGTAAGCCATCTGTGCGGTACCTCGTGCCAATGCCTACGTCAGCGTCTCTGAAGGCATCTGTCAGCATGGCTGAAAACATGAGACTGAACAGGGTGGGGGCAAGAACACACCCTTGCTTGACTCCGTTGGAGACAGGGAAAGGTTCTGAAGTCTCTCCGTTGTCTTGGACTCGGGCCAGCATCCCATCGTGTAGTTGCTGTATGATGGTGATGAACTTTCTGGGACATCCATACTTCGCCATGATTCTCCAAAGGCCATCTCTGCTAACAGTATCGAAGGCCTTGGTCAGATCGACATACGTGGAGTGAAGGTCGGCGTTCTGTTCCTGACACTTCTCCTGGAGCTGCCTGGCAGCAAACACCATGTCGATAGTCCCGCGTTCTTTCCGGAAGCCACACTGGCTCTCTGGTAGGAGACCTTGCTCAAGATGCGCTATGAGACGGTTGAGTAGCACTCTGGCCAGAGTCTTGCCTGCGACGGACAGCAGGGATATTCCACGATGGTTGTCACAGGCCTGACGGTTTCCTTTGCTGGAATAGAGTCTGAGCCAGGGGCTTTGCCATTGGATAGCAGACGGATAGCTTTCTGGGTCTCCTCCAAAGTTGGAATGGCATCCAACAACTCACTGACTGGCACCTGGGGGAGTCGGTCGATGGCTTCATCATTGATGGTGGAAGGGCAGTTCAGTACGCTGTCAAAGTGTTCAGCCCATCTCTCAAGGATCCCGTCCTTGTCAGTGATCGGGGTAGAACCATCAGCACTGAGGAGTGAGTCGATCCGGAGGTGGTGGGACTGTAGACTTCTTTCAGGCCGTTATAGAAGTTCTTCATGTCGTTCCTGTCTGCAAAGCCCTGGATCTCATCAGCTTTGTTGCTCAACCAGGAATCCTGCATCTGCCGCAGCTTCAGCTGGATGGTGCTGCGTGCACTCTTCAGTATGTCTTTCTTTGACTGTGACTTGGGATCTTCAATGTGGGCTCTGTAGGCTTGGCGTTTGTCTTCCAGCAGCTGCTTGATCTCAGTGCAGTTCTCATCAAACCAGTCTTTGTGCTTCCTGACAGAAGGCCCCAGGCACTCCATGGCAGTGTTGTACACCGTCTCATGCAGTGCGCCCCATGCTGCCTCCACATTCTGGTTGTCCAGCACGGTGGACTCAAGGCGTTCCTCCAGGGTGTCAGCAAGCTCTGCTTGATGTTGCCTAGCTCCAGCTTGTTGACATTCAGGCGTTTGAGTGCTTTCATGCCCTGAGGCCGTCTCTTGGGCTGGATGCGGAGGTTGAGCTTGGAGACGATAAGGCGGTGGTCTGTCCAGCACTCGGCGCCGCACATGGCCCTCGTGACTCGTACGTCCTGCCTGTCCCTCTTCCTGACGATGACAAAGTCGATGAGATGCCAATGCCCAGAGCGAGGATGCATCCATGACGTCCTGTTACGGGTAGGGAGGCAGAATATGGTGTTTGTGATAAGAAGGCCGTGCTCGGCACATGTCTGGAGAAGTAGTTGGCCATTGCTGTTACAGTTACCAACCCCATGCTTCCCAATCACGCCTTCCCAGGAGATGCTGTCACAACCAACTCTCGCGTTAAAGTCACCAAGAATGATGAGCTTGTCTGTGCTGGGAACAGTGGTGATGACAGCGTTCAGGTCCTCGAAGAACTTGTCCTTGATCTCATCCGGGTTCGTCATGGTGGGCGCGTAGGCACTGACAATGGTGGTAAACTTCTTCCCGTTGCATATAGGGAGTTTCATCGTCATCAAGCGATCGTTCACTCCTTTTGGGGGGCCAGCCAGCTTGCCAACGAGGGTTGTCTTCACTGCAAAGCCAACTCCAGACTCACGTCTCTCCTCAGGTCCGCGACCACTCCAAAAGAAGGTGTAGCCTGCGCCTCGCTCACAGGGTTCGCTTTCTTCTGCCAGTCTGGTCTCACTTAAGGCAGCGATGTCGATGTTGTACCTGGCTAATTCACTCGCAATGAGTGCTGTGCGTCTCTGTGGTCTGGTTGAGTCGCCTCTGTCCAGAAGCGTACGCACGTTCCATGTGGCAATGGTCAATGGGGTGCTCCTTGTTTTCTTCTTTCTTTCCTTTGTGTGTCGACCGCTTGAGTAGGGTCCCCGTCAGCCGCGGTATGTTGACTAGGGTGGTGTGGAGCAGGCAATGTTTAGGGCACCTTTTCTAGCCCTTTCCTCATGCCATGGAGGTGAGCAGTGCTGTCCTGAAGAGGGCTGCTTAGTCGCTCAGGGGGCTGCCGATCTCCACCGCTGCTCCAGTCAGTGAAAAACGACCCTATGGCCTGAGCCGCCTGTGTGCAGGTCCGCGGCTACGACTGCCAGTGTACCCACACCTGTCGCTTCGTCGCTCGCCTGTCGCCACAGGGCTTGGGGAAAATCATGGTATGGGATGAAGGATGACTGATGACTTGCGCGATGACTTTGTTTATAGTTAGGAGTTGCGCACCGTCGACCTCACTCTCTTGTCCGAGACCGTCTGTATCCAGTGGCAAGACGAGGTCAAGACGACTGGAGATGGAAACGGATGCAGTGGATGACCAGGATCTCCTATGTGCCTCATCCTGCCCTCAGCACTCCACAGTGCTCTGCTGCAACCGCCTTCCTCTCCGTTGAACCATGAAGGTTTCTTCCGCAGAGTCCGCTGGATCCAGTGGGAAGTACGTTAAATATGGCCTGAAACAACGCCACTCTAATACAATGGTCAACAGCATTTGCATTTCCAGATATAACTTTAAATTATCTGTAACAGGATTACCACTTTTTTCTATTTTTTTCTTCGTTTTGCTCTCTCTCTCTCTCTCTCTCTCTCTCTCTCTCTCTCTCTCTCTCTCTTTCACGTCATTTTTCGAATAATACACTGTTTCTAAGTGTGCTCAAAGGGGTATTCTTCTGAATATACAAAGTTCTTTGTCTGAATGTTCTGTTTTCATGGTCAGTTTCATTTAATGTTTTACTATGCATTGTACATGTGTTTGGAGTTGTCTGAGATTTAGGTTGCTCTGGTGTGAGTATGTAGGTTCCATAAGCGGGATGAGCGACGAAATCATCTTAGGAAGTATTGTACACATAAAGCGAGGACATACAATTAGATCATCATTAATTATGAAAGAAAACAAAGCAAAACAAAAAAAAAGGAAAGTTGCCGCCAGGACAGGTGGCAGGGTTCGTCCCCGAAATGACGCACAGCGATTGTTCTGCCGGACGCACTGATTAAAGACGTTCGCCACGTCGTCCCCAGGACAACTCGTCGTGCGCCACATGAAAGTGAATAACATACTTTCCATAACATGCCTATCACTAATAGTACCCGAGCATTCTTAAATAAACAGGTCTGTAAGTCCTTGCTTGTAAATAATCAGAAATTCTTTCACTTCCCCCAACACCTTGTAACTACACAAAATTAAGCCTGTTCTACACAATATTTCTCTAACTAGGCAATCCCAACATTTTTTATTTATATCTATTTCAAGAAACATCTGATAACTTAAGTATAGCAATCTGTTTTGATTCAACTATAGTATTCTAAATCAGTACTTTATAACTTTTAAGAATGGATTTACAAATAGCAAGTACATACCAAGATTACCATAAACCTTTTTGCTTGGTGTTTTCACTGGCACTCCCGCGAATTGCTTATAAACTAGCAAGAAACATCCAACTGCTTCCTGGATATTCAAAATTGGATGACCCTAAATAAGTTACAATTGAATGCGGACAAAACTGAAGCAATGATCATAGGAACTAAACAAAAACTCTCTTCCATCACAATTGACACAATCAGACTTGGCAGTACATCCATCCCTCTTTCCAGTTCAGTCAGGAACCTCGGCGTTGTCCTTGACAACACACTGTCCATGCAAAAATCTATCAGTCAGACATGTCAATCCTGCTACTGTCAACTGCGGCGCATCAGTTCCATCCGGAAATATCTGTCCATTGACGCAACATCTAGACTTGTCGTTTCTCTCATTCTCTCTCGCCTTGATTACTGTAACTCGCTATTGTCTGGTTTGCCTGCTTCATCCATTCAGTCCCTTCAGCGCATACAAAAATCTGCTGCCTCGACTCGTCCTCAGAAAGAAAAGATCTGAGCACATCACTCCTCTTTTACAACATCTCCACTGGCTCCCTGTCTCACACCGAATAAAGTACAAGATCAGCACTCTATGCTACAAATGTATTCACAAATCAGCCCCTTCCTATCTCTGCGGCTGCCTTCACCTCTACACTCCATCTCGCTCACTACGATCAGCTTCGGATCCACTCTATTTACGCATACCCAGATTCAAACTCTCGACTGTTGGCCGCCGTTCTTTCTCTGTCTCTGGACCTTGCAATTGGAATGAACTTCCTCTTTCGCTTCGTCAAGTCTCCACACTCAGCTCTTTCAAGTTTGGCATTAAAACCCACCTCTTCCCAAAATAGCCTCCCGTCCCTGCCTCTTCCTTGTCTTCAGTTTCTCCAGTTTTAGAGTTATGCGTGCTTGAGAATGACTGGTGCGAATGCGCTTTGACTTGTCTATGCACAAGATTCAGCGCTATATAAATACCATTATTATTATTATTATTATTATTATAAACTTTTTTCTATGAGCTCTAGTCTGTCCACAACCCAAACTGTCCACAACCCAAACTTCAGATTCATACAATAGAACAGGCTTTACATCAAATGTTTTGAAAAATACTGCATATGAAATTTCTTTATACATTTAAGAAGCCTTCACAAGGCTCAGGATTGCCCCTTTGCTTTTCAAAACAAGATGTTCTGTCCCCTTTTTGAGCTTATCTTCGATGTAAATGTATATCCCAAATAACAATATCTATTTCCTACTTCTATTTTCTCGTCTTGAAAAAAATCTAAATTTTTTCATGTCTACATAAAAGTCAGTGGTTTCCAATCGTTTACAAACTCCTTTTTTTCTTTTTTTTTCTCACGAATTTAAATGTGAAGTCCTATGGGAGTTGTTGATACTGATAACAAAGAAATGTCATCAGTAAAAAATTTTTTTATAAAAGCAATAGGAATAGTTCCATGTTTCCTAATAAAAGCTGAGCCCCATGTTTACCTGACACAGATGAATGTTCAGCAAACTGATCATTGAATATACAAAATAAAGTTGGGCTCATGACACATCCCTGTCGTACAGCATGTGGACATAAAAGAAAAACTCTGAATGTTGAAAATCAACAGTAACACAAGCTAACAATAATTCGCATATCATTCTCATTGACCTGAAAAAACTGCCACATACACCCCGTCTCTCGATTGTTGTAACGGCTTATCATGTCTCACAGAATCAGTTGCTTTTCTGAAGTCAACGAAAGCAACGTATACTACCTAATTTTAACACAGGCATTCTCAGTACAGGTATACAGTTGAGTAATGTTTGTTTTTCGGAAACCGATTTAACATTCTGTAATAATCTCGTTGTTTTTGAATCATCTTTTAAAATTCAACACGGTTGTTCAGCATTTAGAAATGATACTTAACAGAGGTACCCCTCTATAATCATCAACATTATCAGTATCGCCTTTCTTTAAAATGGGAATGATTGTAGCTTCGGTCCATTCTTTTGGATACAGTCCTTAGACAGAGCATTGAATAATTTTGTTATAAATGGTACAGTTATTTCATGAACAGTTTTATTTCAGCAGTAACACTATCAGGCTCACATGCTTTACCGGACTTCAGCTGATGAAGAGCAAGCAAAACCTCGTCCTCATCATCAAAGATACTTTGGTCATGAGAATTGTCCGTATTGTTATCCAAGGAATATACAGCCTTAGTGCTGGTGTCACTCCTCCATACTGATATTATTGCTTTTTGTTTTTCCACATCTCCGCCTCCACTAGATCTTAGGCGGTGGTCTGGACATTAGCTATTCTATTCAGAATTTTGTCCCTTTGGTTAAACATATCTTAACCATACAACTGCTCTCTACAAATACAAAACGTGCATTAACAGTGTCTGAATTGAGACATTCTTTAGAATGACTGTAGAATAAAAGATCACTGCTAAGTCTATGAAAAATACAGATTGAGAATGTTTATAAAAACTGTTGGTTGTAAAATAAGATTCACTTTTGGTACGAGGCGTCCAGTTTCCTGAGTTAAATCCCGGTTTCGGCGCACTTGGTGGTTTAAAGGTGGAATTTTTTTCCGATCTCCCAGGTCAACACACGTGCAGACCTGCAAGTGCCTGAAGCCTCTTCACGTATACACGCATGCAGAATATCAAATACGCATGTAATCCATGTCATCGTTTGGTGGGTTATGGAAAGACAAAAAAATAACCAGTATGCACACTCCTGAAAACGGAGCATGGCTGCCTACACGGATCTGAGATATGGGTACCAGATAATGCTGTTTAACATTGTCAATCTATCCAATTATTGGCTTTGAAGAATTTTTAAGAGTAGATTCGCGAACACCGGGTGACTTTGTCAATGGCGAAACAAATCACTACCCAATATTTATAAACTCTGCAGTGAACAGCATTCGCTACAGGCTTAAACTGTTGCAGATCAGAGGATAGCAGAATACTGTAAAAAGTCTACAAAATATTACGTGATTTAGATATTGAGGGAAATTATAACTTGACAACGGAAGTTCGTTTTTGCTTGAATATGGATTTGGCTTTCTGTAAACTGAACAGTGTTTTGGTAGTGTACATTGTTTTAAAATCTGTTTTTGCCACAAGGTTACTGGTTGTAGTAGGTGGCAAGCATGGTATAGTCACATTCGTACTGGTAATAGCTTTGATACGTGTAGAACTTTCTATTGAGATTAGAAATATCAGAACTGATGCATAATTTCATATGCAGGTTTTTTTGTGCAGATAATTTCATCTGTCCTTTCTGTCATGAAGCCCAAGAAAATCAGGTGTTTAAGTTAAATTTGTTAACGTCATCAAGCAATATCAATGACGAACTTTTTTTTCTGTGTACTAGTACAAGGCATTCAATTTGAGTGAAATCGGTATATTGTAAAACGGATCCAATTGACGTTTTATTGTCTATATGTATGCTTATATTCTTACGCACTTTCATTGGGTTTATTAATTCTAGGTATGCACCTTCAGTTGCGGCTATGGCCTGATTGTGAACAAACCGTTTCAACTTCAGATTTCGAACTATCTGTCTATCTATCTAACATAACATAAAGTAAAAGTCCATCATAATATACGACGACTACCTGTTCCGTGTTGCCACAAGGTAATGTGCTCATTGAGCAGGGCAGGAAATGACAGAAGACCTCATCGCTGTTGTCCTGACAGTCCTGCCGGTGATCACACACCATGCTGTAGGGCACTCGCTGTGTCACCGTGGCACACAGAAACGAAGGCGGAAGTGACGTCAGCTGGGGAACCGTACAAGTTGACGGTGACGGAATGTCCCAAGATTCCTTGGGTGAAGTGTAGCTCCAGTCCTGATTTGAGAAACAGACTGCCTGGAAATCACAGGCCAGGAAGACCTGAGTGTAATGGCTTTGCGGGCAGAGCACTGTATTTGGTTGGAGTGAAGAGTTTGTTGGAAGGGCAAACTGAATATGTCTGGCGGATTTTTCAGTCTGGTAAAATGTCTTCAGATTATACTCACACATAACGTGAAGATTCTCAATTTTCATATGGCATGATACGAACTCAATAAAGTCTACGTAACCATTGTAAAATCCACACACTGGTCGGTTGCGATTCCGTAACAAGGAGATATGATAAGCCACAATACCATTTTCCCAGACTGGAACAAACGTGTACCTGAAAAATGTACCTGTATGGTGAGTTAAACAACAGTCACAAAAATGTATTACGGGAATGCTGGAAAGGATTAGCCAATCGACAGGTAAATTGCCTCATCCATTCTTTTCTTATCTGTTTCCAAAAATAAGTTTAAAATATGATTGACGTCAACAGTTAATAGCGATATATCTTCTTTTCCAGTTAAGTTTTATGTTGCCTGCCTACAACTCCGGAGAATGAGCACTGTCCGTCACTATTTATCTATAGATACAATCAAAACTCTTGTCTGCTCTTTCTCCTGACAATCCTCTCCTCGCTGGCACCACAAAGTACCTGTTTAACATGCTCCAAAAGGTTCAAAACAATCCGACGAGGCTGATTCTGAAATTCCCCAAATGTGAATATTCTGAAATCTTTGCGTTACTCTGTATACAGTCCCAAGTATCCTACAAACTGTCTTCAGTGTGCTTCAACTTCTTTGTGTTCCATCTGCAAGAACAAAATCTTTGTGTCAAAGTACTTTCCTTTCAGCGTCCAACTAACTGAAATAGCCTTCCATTTAACATTAAATACCCCATTTCCACAGCCTCCTTTAATTTTTTTCTGAAGACCCATCTATTTCAGCAAAACTGATATGTTTGCCGACCACAGATCAATACTGCGACCTGACCATGCTGTGCGCGCACACGTGCGTGTGTTTTGTTTTTGCTTTTGTTTTTGGTTGTTGTTTTTTGTCTTTGTTTTTTTGCTGTTGATTTTGTTTCTTATTGTTGTTGTTGTTGTTGTGTGTGTGTGTGTGTGTGTGTGTGTGTGTGTGTGTGTGTGTAATTTCATATATATATATATATATATATATATATATATATATATATATATATATGTGTGTCTGTGTGTGTCTGTGTGTGTGTGTGTGTGTGTGTGCATGTGAGTTGGGCAAGTTGTGTCATGATGTCTGTTGGAAGGTTATGTCGATTGATTTTTATTATTAGTTCGTTATTCATAGTTAATGAGTTAGTTTGTTTTGTTTTGTTTTTCCATGTAAAGCAATTTGAGCCTTTTTCCAATGTAACACCGAACTGTCTTCCTTCACCCTGGCGAAGACACTGCTCTCCCTTCGCGGCGCAGGAGAGGAAGGGGGCGAGGATCGTCACGCGTCGCGTTACCCCTTCCCTTCTCTCCTACGTCACCACCACCCTCCGTCTGTGTTGGAGGGAGAAAGGGAGAGATTCATCATCAGGTCAGTTATCCCTCTCTCATCACTTTGCTGACCTACGTATTCGACGTCCATGCACAAGTATGCGTTTAGTATCAAAATGCGCGCGTTCAGTTTTTGTATCATTGCAATGCAATGTAAGTAAGAGGAAACTCCCAAGTCTTCCACTTTAGTGATCACCTGCAGCGTGACGTTGATCCTTGTAGCCAAGACCATTTGTTTACATTAGTTACGATTTAAGATAGCACGCATTATTTACTTTCTTTCATTTGGATATATTTGATGCGATACTGTACTGTCACTGTCTTTAAAACCCCTTGACTGCCATAAACGTATCACACACGTGCATAGTGACGCCAGTGATGGCGTCATCAGAAAAAGCGAAATAGCTCTAGAAGGCTGAAAATTCACACAGTTTATCTATAGTGGTATATCTCCAGACTATTTTCTCAGTTTTAGGCTTATTGTTTTGGATAATGTTTTATGACCTGAAATAGCACTTTCTACTGTTTTCCCCCTGGCACTGAAGGGTTCTTCTTTCATTGCCACTTCAGCTCACTCAATGGTTCAAATTCAAGACGTGGTTGCAGTAGCAGATTACTACCATTATTACTTTCACCACATACTGTACACTAATTTCATTACCATCAATCCTTCTTTCACCATTTCCATTGTCATTATCATTTCCACGATACCGGGGTTTGTTTGATTGTTTTGGTTTTGGTTTTGATGACTATTGTTGTTTTTGAAATAAACTTTAGTTTTGTTGATCTTCACTCCTGAGTTCCTGACTTCTCTATGTGAGAGGTGCAGGCTCTATCTGATCCAGGTAGGTTGCAAATGTAAGAATTTTTAACACAAAACTGAACTAGTCTTGCTTAACAGTTCTTAAACATGGATACGTTGCTCAGTTGTTTTTGTTGTCTATGCGCGTCTATGCAGGGTAACGGATGTGGGAATGCACCCGTACGAAAAATAAATAAATCATGGTGCTTTAAGCCTCACCGACCACAAAGGCCGTCTCTACGCTATCGCCGCGTTAGCATCCATTTCAAGCAAAAGGTAAAAATAAAAAAAATAAAAATAAAAAAAAGTATAATAAAAACTGATCACCGCTTCAATCTTTCCCCTCAAAAAGTTTTTTTTAAATCTCCAAGGGTTTAAAACAATTAAATCTCATCAAAAAACGTTCACTTCTTTCAAGAAGTCCACCAGCGTCAACGGAGGGACATCTCGAAACAAAGTCTTCAGAGATTCTTCCGTGTAACGTCTGAAGCAGAAATGTCACGTGGCAGTCAGCAGCTGAAGTGGCTACCGGTGAATATGAAGCAGACGGTAAATTCGTCTCTTCTATGCCTGTTCCTGTGATAGACTGTCCATGGGATCCTGTTATGTTCTCATCCCTGATGGTGCTGCTGACATGGAATGGGGGTCACTGAACACTGAATGATCTTAATGACTTAGGCCATCAGCCCCTATCGTAACAGATGCAAAAGTGCTGCTGATATAGACTGGTGGTCATTGAACACTGAATGATCTTAATGACGTGGACCAACAGCCCCTAACATAACAGATGCAAAGGTGCTGCTGATATAGAAGGGGGTCACTGAACACTTAATGATCTTAATGACTTAGGCCAACAGCCCCTAACATAACAAATGCAAAGGTGCTGCTGATATAGAAGGGGGTCACTGAACACTTAATGATCTTAATGACTTGGGCCAACAGCCCCTAACATAACAGATGCAAAGGTGCTGCTGATATAGAGTGGGGGTCAATGAACACTGAATGATCTTAATGACTTAGGCCAACAGCCCCTGTCATGACAAATGCAAACAAAACACATTTTTGATAAAATTCGACAGCAAGATATAACTGTTAGACCCACATACACAAAAAAACACGCAAAAAAAACAACTGTTAGATATCGATGGTGGATGTCAGTATCAACTCTGCACTCAACTCGCATCCTTCCCTGTCTCTTTCCATGGTTTCCAACCCCCAACCTTCAACATATACACCTTGGCATTCACATTCCTTTTCACGTGATCATTATACGCATATACAGACGTGCCGTCACTGTATAAGGAATTTGTTTTTTTGTTGTTTTTTTGTGAAACTTGACGCCAAGCACATCAGCAGATGCCACATAACTTAAAGTACAATAACTATGAAATCACTGACATTTTGTGGACAGCCAAGGCTCTGAAGAGAGAGAGAGCGTTGGGAGGGAGAGAGGGGGGGAGAGAGAGGGGGGGGGCAATCGTATTTGGGCCACAGGCCTATATACAACCAATGAATAAATGAAAGTAAATGATGGCAGGGGAGTAAGAACAACGGATCCAGAAACACGAAGTGCGTACTGAATGTATCAAATATCCACACTACAGTTGGAACAAGGATAATCAGTACTATCGATATGCTCACACGAACGTTTGTTTTTTTATCTGATTATATGTTTGATTGTATTAACAGCCAAGCAGTACAATAGTGTGCTGTCAATATTTGAAGCGAGAGAGAGAGAACTCGAACTCGAACTCGAAATGTTTAATCAGTATAGGCCATGGCCTCTTCTGAAGGGGGTACGGTATGTCTGAATAATTCACATGAATTTGTACAATAGCTCATTTAATTAATAATATACTGACAGAAGAGCATTTATGAAAGAACACCGTAAGCAGTTAGAAAGTGAGAGATTATCCTGGTGAGTGGGGGCCCATCATGGGTGAGGTAAAGAACAAGGAGCAAAAAGGGCCTGAACAAAATTAGTTACTTGATATGGGCTTGAAGTCCGAACGCTGATGTTTGTTATGAAGAAAAACTGAAAGCAGAGTCTTTCAGCCTCTAGGCTGTCTGTCTTGACAAATAAGAGTGCTGGAATTAAAGAGAATCTTTAAACAGAAGGCGATGGTAGTTTCTCTTTGACGATTAAAAAAAAAAGGTAGGTATTGGTGGTTTGTATTTTTTGTTGGCATTTGTGGGTTTTTTTCCTGGAGTCATATGACACTCCCTTTGATGACTGAGTAACTGCACAGGAGGATATTCCGCTATATTATAAGCTCTTGCAAACCACATTCGAATCGTTTTCGTATTGATTCAGCAGTATGTACTTTTCCCAGGTTGTTGTTTTTTTATAGTTTGATCAGCTTTTTTTTTTAACTTGTTTTTAATTTCCGTTTTTATGGCATGAACAACTGGCACAGATACGTGTAAAAGAAAGGAAAAATGACAAAACGGATGAAAACACAATGAAAGCAAAATATGACACATGTAAGGTATTCCAGGCAATACAAATGTGAGTAAGTGTATATATAGATAAATCATGTTTATACGTCATCAAATATGAGATAAGATATCCATGCCACTAAAAATGTCTCATTTGCATATATCTTAACTAATACTAGTACTAGGAAAAAACACACACAAAAACCCAAAAAATAAACAAACAAAAACCCATCGTGTCACAACTCACACACACACACACACACACACACACACACACACACACACACACAAGCCAGTCAAGTGAAAACAAAAAAGCCAATGACAGGTGATTATTTCACCCGTACAGACAACCGTCAAAATATCTAACTCATTTCCTGATCGGGTTTATAAACATTTTTACCTTAATTGTGACAGTTATGGACAGATTCTTGAATTATTATCATGTAGGGTTTGATCAGATTTATGTGCCATTCAGTAATCACTTACTTGCAACTGAAACTACTGACTTTTTCTCCACAAAACAACAACCATTAACAACAACAATAACAACAACAAGAGTACTGGTACTAGTAGTAAATAAAATATCAAAACGTGATAATCATAATCATGATAATAAACTTAAAGAGCAATGGAAAAAGACAGCCTTATCGTCCAGGTCTTATTTTCAGCCAAGGTATTGATTCAAGTTTATATCTTAAAGAACAAAAAGAAGAAATAGATAAGGGCAAAGAAGGAGACGAGCAGCAGGGAATCGAACAGATGGACACATAATGTGAAGGAGGGGGGAAGAAGAAGGGGGCACTGCACACAGAGAGACACACAGACAGACAGAGTCAGAGCGAGACACAGAGACAGAGAGGTTAACAGGACACTGACATTGCATTATTCTGTTGAGTAGTTAATCCGATGTGAAGGTTTGGAGACAAGAGATGTTTTTTCATCAGCTCTGTGATCGCTCTCCACCGTTTCTCAGAAGTAAATGAAGACAAGGAACCCCCAGTGCTGGTGCAGTGATTCTGTGCATCGTAAAAAGTCGGAAACTTATCGCGTCGTTTGTACGATGAATTAAAATACGTGATCACATAGCACGAATCCTCGACTCGAAACCCTTGCTTGGAGAAGCACAGTTCGTACCCACAATCCATTTCATCTTCCGCGCCTGCGCACTGCGTCATTAAGTTGCAGGCAAGATGGGGGCTGAAATCAGGCCAGTATGGCACAGAGCAGTTCCATTGTCCGCCTGGAAGTTGTATGGGCGTTTCGGAGATCTGAGCAAATTCATTGAGATATGAAAATAAACTGTAACAGCATCATGATAATTATCGATATCATCATCATTGTCATAAATGGCATCGACATTATCAAACACAACAATGTGTTCTGATAAAGGGTGTATTTACACGAGGAATGGCTTGAGGGCATGATTCATACTATGATTCGAATAGCTGAATCCTTTCTCCTTTCACATGAGTGTATGAGCTTGAGGTAAGATACTCCATTGCAAAGGTATGAAAGAAAGTTTGTTCACTGCAATATTCGAAGCTTACTTACCTCCTCTTCTCCGAACTACTGAGGAGAGGGGCGTGTGGGAGTTGGGGGGAGAGGGGTGTGGGTGGAGGGCGGCGGGGAGTGGGGGTTACAAAATCACTACTCTCACGCTTATATGATCTTTATATTAGGAGGGGAGTATATATGGGCACAATGCCAGGATAACTTTCCTCCTCTTCTCTCAATTTAGTTTCAGAACTGGGTGATGTCAATGGACAAAAGGCCAGAATCACTCCATCACCCCTCTGTAAGCTTAACATTGGAAGGGGAGTGTATATGGACACAGGGCCAGATTAACTGTCCCTTCAAATGCTAACCACGTAACTTTGGGTGTATTTGGACATTAATCCAGAATAACACCCCTCCTCTTCCGTGGAATCAATATTGGAGGTGGGTCGTGTAAACGTGAATATAAGACCAAATTAATTTCCCTCCATTCGTAAATGAGTGGAGGGATGATTGTGGATCTGAGATGAGGTGATTTCAGAACGAAACAACAGTCTGATGGTTTTATGTCCCCTGTGCAACTGACACAGAGCTACACGCCAGGGTCAACTTCCGATGGTGATAGAGGTCATCACGCCTCACTGGGTAACTACAGCCCGTATCAAGCTGGGCAGTCATCAGCGAGTACAGTGTTACCTAGCTACAGTCCGTTAACCTTGGTTCTGGGGTACAAACCAACAAGCAATTCGTCAAATGTGCACCAGGCAAAAGCAAAAAATGAAATAAAATAAAATTTAAAAAAAAGAAGAAAACCTCTACCGTAAAGCTGGGTGCTTCAGAACAATGACACTTGTAAATGACTGACCCTCACTATACAGCAGTATCGACGTGGATTTTTTTTTTTTATTTTTTTTTTTTTTTTTTTTTTTTAGTTCACTCACCTCTGTTTATCTAGTACTCAATGAGAGAAAGGTAATAATAACATAGCAATAATACAAAAAACAATGCTTAAAAAAACTATGTGCCATCATGACACTAACATCAACAATGGTAATATTGTAAAAGAAATGTGTTCTTTATTTATTAAGACGTTTTGCTGTAGAGCTTTTTAAAATAGATTTTTGCCACCAGCTTACAGTCTTTGGCAAGACAACGCAGTAAACAGAGCTCACGGTTCTCATTAATTAATTGTCAAGAGATTCATCAAAGGTGTGTACTGTTTCTGTTATTGTGTCGTCATGGTTGAGTCATGGATGACTGCCGTGCAATGGACGGACCTCTGAGCAACAACCACACCACTTCTAGTGATTTGAACATGTAAGGACTCATTCATCTCTCTCTCTCTCTCTCTCTCTCTCTCTCTCTCTCTCTGAAACACACACACACACACACACACACACACACACACACACACACACACACACACACACACACACACACACACACACACACACACACATCGACGTGGAATTGAGCAGACTGTAGATTGACACCATTGCTGTCCATGAGACTGGACAGGATATGAGAGGCAGAAGGTCTTTTTCTGGCAAAGGAAATGACCAGATCAGACCGGGGAAACATGGACTTGGATTCACAGTCAGAAATAGCCTGCTGGGGTTGATCACATCAGGAACTCAATAAAACTTGTCTCCAGAACTCACCCCCGAAAACGGAGAATGGCTGCCTTCATGTCGGGGTAAAAACGGTCATACACGTAAAAGCCCACTCGTGTACATACGAGTGAACGTGGGATTTGCAGCCCATGAACGAAGAAGAAGTCTCTAGAGCTCCACTCATCAGCACCTATGTACCAACACTGACCTTCTCGCCTGGAGCTAAGGACAGGTCCTACTATGATTTCACCACTTTCATGAGAAAGCCAATCACTAAATGAGAGTCACTAATCATCCTTGGTGATTTCAGTGCCAAAGCGGGTGCCTATCACAACTCCTGGCCTGCCTGTTGAGGACAGTTTGGCATACACAGGGTGAACGACGAGAATGGGCAACACCTGCTGGACCGTTGTCATCATGATATCTGCTCAGCAACGTATTTTCAAACATGAAGCTTCACAACACTCCTCAAGACACCCTCAATCCAGACACTGGTTCCAGCTCGACCCGATTCTTACTATGCGCTTCATCCTCCCCAGTGCGAGCTTTACACACCGCTACCAGAGCGCTGATAGTGAAATATCGACAATGTCGACTCCTTTTTGCGCTGCGAGGTGAATTTGCCAGCAAAGAAATTGTTTTGCACAAGAAAAGAAGGTCGGTCTCACACTGACATCAGCAAATCCCGCGACCAGGAAAAAGTGGTAGAATTTACATGTGCGCTGAAGGAATCTCCTGCAGACCTGCCCAGTGCTAACACCTATGAAAGATGGGACCATTTCTAGGACGCTGTCTATAACGCTGCCTGCTCTGCATTAAGTAGGGAGACTAACAAGTCGGCAGATTCGTCTGAGGCTGACGCTGAAGAAATAATACCCGTAACAGAGGAGAAGAGAAATGTGCTGGCTACATACACAATCTCCTCTAGTGAACAGAACCTGCAGGTCTACTGGGCTGATCGCAACAAAGTTCAGCAGAACACCAGGCAATGCACCAAAAAGTACTAGTCCTGCTCTTCTCACAAATACAGATCGCGGCTCACACGGGTAGCACGAGCGGGTTGTTCAGTGGAATCAAGCAGGTACTGTGTTCGACCCAAAAGTAAACTGTCCCTCTGAAGTCTGTCACAGGCGAATAAATCCTGGACTGGGCACAACAGATGGAGCGCCGAGTAGATCACGTCTCTGAGCTGTGTGCAAGGGAAAAAAGGTCGCAGAAGTCCTGAATACCATAGAATGTCTGCTTGTGTTGGGGTAACAGAGAAGAAGTCTTCATTGAACTTAGGGAGGCCCTGGACTGCTTTGCCTCATGCAAAACACCTGGGATTGGTGCCATCCCAGCTCGAAGTCCTGCAAAGGGACCCTTATCACTGACTGCGTGAAATCCTCTGCCTCTGCTCGAGAGATGGCGAAGTGCCACAAGACATGGGGGATGATAACATCATCACACTGTACAGAAACAAGACTGATAAGGGGGGATATAACAACTACTGTGACTCTCTTTAGTGTCGTCGTGAAGTTGTTTGCACGAGTATAACTGAAGAGGTCCCAAGTACTTGCAGAGAGTCTTCCATGAATTTCAGTGTGGCTTCCAAAGTCCAACATCGATATGATGTTCTTCCTCGTACAGCTGCAGGGAAAATGCAGGGTACAGACGCAGCCACTGTTCATAGTTTTCATGGATCTCACGACAAACGTGCTTGTGTCAGCATCCATCTCCATACCACGTCAGTCGGAATACTGTTCAACCTTTCTAGATTGGGAGCAAAATTCAAATCAAAAGAAAGGCCTGTGTCATTTCGTCTTCGCAGACGACGCTCAGTTATTGCTCACTCAGCTGCAGGTTTTAGCAGCTGATGAGCTGCTTCAGCCGACTTGGATAGTCTGAAGATATGCACATCATGACACAGGGTGTGGACTCTCCACCCGACATCATAATGTCTGACTATGAACTGGAAGCTGTCTAAGACTTTGTGTACCTTATATCACTACGTCCAGGCTGACAAAAAGAGTATGGACAAACAAGTATGTGGTGGAGCACACTGGTGGAGCACACCAACATCCAGGTCTGCAGGGCTTGTGTCTTAAACACCCTCCTGTATGGTAGTGAGTCCTGAACCCTGCACGCCAGACAAGAACGAAACCTTCAAAATGCGTTGCCTCCAACACATCCCGAACATCATCCGCAGCATGTACACCCTGTTAAAATAGATGTATACCCCGGATGGGTCACGCAGCACGAACAGACAATGTCAGGATTCCCAATGACATTCTCTGGTTCAGACAAAACGCTCCACAGACCTCACCTGCACTATAAAGACATTTCCAAGATCTGAAGGCCTTGTACCTCGACCTGAATACTCTGGACTGTGTAGCCTCAGAGTGGCAGACTTAAAGGTAAACAGTGCAGAAAGACCAGTTCGAATTCAAAGAAACGCTCAGCGTTCCGAGACAAAGAGAATAGAACGCTGCAAAGGCAGACTAGCATCAAACTACCCATGCGCAGTGTGGAAGGGAATGTCACGCCTGTACTGGCCTGTCAGTCATACCCGACGTTACATCAACCACAAAGAACACTGTTCTATAGTCTCCCGAAACAATGGCTGCATCCGTTTGAAATCTAATATTGTTAGCCTGTTGAGAGTAAGAGACACGTATTTCGTGGTAGTAATGTCGTTTCTTCAAATGTTAGATTAGGGAAGTGTGACTGGGAGTTACTTCGAGCAAATCGGATATGAAAAGTTCAGCAGTAACTGAATGAATGAATGAATGAAACTTCCACGAACAAATTTACCTTGTGGAAAGAAAACAGCAAACGAATTCCAAAGGAGGCATGAGCTAAATCCAATGCCTCGGTCTTTGCAAAGGTAACCCTACTCCCATGTTTCATTCGTTCCACAATAAATGGCACTGGAACGCTGAACTGTCCAACTGTTTTTAATATCAGGTATGTTATTCCTGCGTTTGTTGACACCAGTTTATTTCCTTCGACAAGAAACTTCTCGTGTTCACTGAGATGCAAATGACGAAAACTGAGCATGATCACGTGATGTCTTGGAATTTTCACAGAGCTTTCCCAGGGATCACGAACATCATATTGTACTTTGGAAGCAGGGTCCCAACCAGGAGTTTGGATAAAACCTGCCATCAGAAGATGAAATCATGGTATTTGCTGTTGAAGAATGACACGATCATACCTTTAAATATTTTTGTTTGACAGTGGTGTGCAACGAAAACAATCACTATGAAACCTTTACTATGACTGCTGTGTCTGACATGAAAATACCATTAAAACGTGTTTCCTGTTGCTGTTATGTCTATTGTATCGTTTTCGTTCAGAAACAATATCTGTTGGGGCTACAAATTTCTAACAGGCTTTAGACATGTTCGTTGTGATCACGGTGTTTCATGTGACAATGTAATGAAAACGATTGCAGTGAATGCAGTGTCTAACATTATGTTGCGGATTCAGACATGGCATGTGGGACAGGTTTGGGGTATGACAGCAACGGTGTCCATTTTGTGTGCAAGGGGTGATATCCAGTCTCAAAAGAGGTGGTTGCAGCATTTCTGGAAAATACCTCTGAGAACAGCAAACACACCATTGTGATTGCAGTGAGGTTTATTGTGACCAAAACGGCAGAATAAAACTACTGTAAATGACACGACAATACAGTCAATGTTCCTTGGTAGCAGGGGGTGAAATTATCATGCAGTTGAAACAATGCGTTGCTGTGAATGAATGCAGTGGATTATATGAAGATGGGATTACAAATATGTAATGTAACAGCAGTCACTGACTTGTCAACGTAATCAAAATAAACGATTATACTGTGGTGGCAATTAATGACACTGCGTGTGTGTGTGTGTGTGTGTGTGTGTGTGTGTGTGTGTGTGTGTGTGTGTGTGTGGTATGCTTTAACATATTTTGTCTGGAAATTTCCTGTGCACAAAACGTAGCACTTTCGTGTGACATACTGACACACTGATTATTAATGTAAGTCATTATCATTTCCGGTTCAAATAAGAACCACTTCTGCTTAATATGGAAGTTACATTGACGCACATATCTCTCAAGTACATCGAAATTCAGCTTAGCAATGAGACGTTAATATAGTCTAAGTATACTACGGAAAATTATTTTCTTAAAACTGATCTTACTCGTCACAAAAATTACATTTTGAAATATTGACTCTGGGCATAGAAAGGGTTTTGTTTTGGTTTTAAAGGTCTTAAACTGTCTACATACACCCAAGCGGTCTTTTTGTGTGGAAAACTCGATAGCATGGACTATTTCATGAATATTCAGAAGCAAGCACATGCGAATGTTCGCGATAACATTATTAAGAGAAACCGAAGGAGTCTGCTAATTTTTTATTCACTGGGTGATTTGTGGGTAGGTCTCATCACTTACTTCATAATGTCCAAAAATAACCATCAAAATCAGTAGATATTTTTTTACATTTAGGGTTCAAAGGAGACAGTTACACTATGTTCGAAATACGCATGTGCGTTTGAAGAGGATTTTTGTTTCCGGTGTCAATTTCCGTTTGATCCAAATATGACAGTAATCCCTATGAGAGATAACTCGCAGCATGCGTTTCACAGATTCTGACAATGAGTTGTTGTTGTTGTTTGTTGTTTTTGTTTTGTTTTCTTTTGTTTTGTTGTGTTTTTTTTGCTGTGTTCGTATCGAATATATAGTGTAGAACTTGGGGAAGTTCAAACAGGCTTGGAATTTCAGTCAATAACGGTAGGTCACTCTGACTTCGGCCACGGAGAAGATATCATGATCGAACATAATGTCAGTTCCGCCGAACATAATTTGTCTAAAAATGTGCTTTTTAGGAATGATCATCGTGTACATCACGCCTGAAGATGTATTTGACGATTGTTTTACAATATGTCGAAATTGGGAAATCTGATGTTCACACGGAACGTTTTAAACTTTAACTAACAGATCTATACTATGACCGTAAGATAATGAAATGCCGATCGATGTGGGCTGCTTTACACAAAATTGTTTTGTTTCCAGTAAACAACATTCGGTTCGACAAAACACTCGTTTCTGGTGGTGAGCTCTGTTGTTTTCCGTTTTGTTGTTAAGGAGAAATCACACAAGGGCCAATGAACAAAACCTTACTTGATCCACCTGTGGAGGTTCATGTCATCGCAGTTAGTAAGCAGACAGATACTCACCAACTGTGTCAGTTATGAAGAACTTTTCAAAAGTAAAATGTATGGTATACATATCATGACGGGAGACGTTCAGCACAATGTTGAAATCACTCATATTTCCCACACTGAAGCGAAGGCGAATATGTGACGCCTCAACTGTAAAGACAGGCACCCACGGGTCATTAGGAGTCAAACGTTCGCATCCTGTCCACACCCGAGACCTGGAAGCGAGGCTGGGGACTTCCAGATGCAGAGGGATGTCCAGATTACAAGTTTTCTCCAACAGGACGACGTCAATGTATACATGCCGCTCAGTATGGAGGTCGACAACGCACTCAGAACTGGTGTTGGTTCCTACTTTGTTGTGTAGTGAACTGGAGTACCGAAGACTGAAGTTCATTCCGACGGTGAACGTGAGGTTCCTGCCGTTCAAACAGTCAGACAGTTCTTCTGGTGTCGGCACAATATCATGGCAAGTGTCCCTGTATTGGGTGAGAAAATAAAAACACATGAGAAGAAACGCCGCACTCACGGCTGTTCCATCATACTGTCATCATAGTATTAAAAATAAAGAAAATAGCATATCATATTAACAACAACAACGAAAACAGTCGGAGAAGACCGGACGAGCGTGGCGGCGTGGGAGGGGTGGTGGGGTTGGGGGCTAGAGGCATAAAGTGTAGAGAATCTAATTACATTTTTTGACACTAATGTCTTGTATTGATGCCTGCCCAACTCAGGCAACGAACATTGTGGTGCGGTGTTAGCAGCACCCAGGTTTTATCTCACCTTTATGCACACGCACACACATACATACACACACACACATGCGCGCACACACATACGCCCGCACGCGCATACGCGTGCAACCACAAATGCACGCACATACTCGCACTGAATAAATCCATGCTAATGATAATTCGAAAAATGAAGAAGAAATGAAGTGAGCTGCCTTTGACACAATCGATCACTCGATCCCTCTTTCCTGTCTTTCAGACTGTTTGTTATTCACCGATGTTTTGATGCCATCGGTTTCTATCGTGAATACCATTTGTGAACACCTAAATGATGATGTTAGACTTGACTTTGAAACACGTGTAATCAGCAAAGAGATAGTGAATTGGTGTACAGTACAAGCAGTACATGACTCAACACTGAATGCTGGGGAACACAGGAAAAGAGGAAAACAATGGGTGCCTGTACCACTGATACCACTGACAGATACATAATCATATCTTTTAGACAGGTACGGTCTGAACTATTTAAGAGCAGAGGACCTGATACTAAGAGCACGTTCAAGTCGAAAGAGGAGAAGTTCATAAAGTAATTTTCTGTAATTGTATTTAGATATTTGTTTCGAATTTCACCCCCCCCCCCCCAACCCATCCCCTATATATCCGGTTTCCCCAAACTCACCATTCATCCCCCTCCTCCTCCCCTTCTAAACGATAATGCTCAAATGTATACATCAATATATCAAAATGCCTTCAATCACCAATATGTGTGTCGGGACATCAAACAAAAATTCCTCCTCGAAAGAGAAGTTCTTGATCTAGGATTGCAGCTGATAGATCGAGCAGGAGAAGCACTTAAGAATTATCCTTATTCAAAGCAAGAAACAAAATTTCACAATACAACCAAGAAAAAGTTCTTAATATCATTTATGTTATGTTTTCTTCCGGTACAACTTTAAGGACACACACTGATTTTATAACTCTTGATATGGGTGTGTGTAGGGGCTGAGCGATTTGGGGCAGTGCTGGGGTAAATGTTGTTGAAGATTGATTACAATTATTACGTATCTTGTGATTCCGTTGATTACAACTCTTACTGTATGATAATTATGACACCTTGCTTTATGATTGGTATGTTATCTCTTACCTTTTGTTGACCCGTGCTGACAATTCCAGTCTGTTCTGTTGCTGACGCGGGCCAGAGGATGAGGTATGAATGGTGTTGGTACCCACGTTCTCCTCCGACCCCAGTATACCCCGGGTGGACGTGAGGAAGGAGAGGATCATGATGGTGGAAAACCAAGAAGCCATTGATGGACGTTCACAGGCTTGGCATCTTCCCTCTGTTGGCACAGAGTTGATCCATCTCTTGTATTTGGTTTAAGGAGAAGATGTAAAATGATTCAAGGGACAGATGGATGGATGGGTGGGTGGGTGGGTGGTTTATTTATTTTAGACCATCGCTCTTCATAAATGAGGTACTCAAAATACAACAGTAAGGTATCTACATTTCAATGATCATCATAACAGATCGCAATCAATATACTTTGCACTCTCTCTCTCTCTCTCTCTCTCTCTAGCTGTCTCTCTTGGATATATATATATATATATATATATATATATATTATGATTTAAAAAAAGGAAAGAAAAGAAAAAAAAAAACACTGTCCCACAGCAAATATTTCGGCGCTTGCCTTCTTCAATGCTTGTGAATGAAAGTGACGTTTATAGAAACACGTCATCACTACGATGACGTATCTTTACAATGACGTCAAATTCAGACTGAATCCAGTTCGCCTTCCTTCAAACCCACCCCTTCCCCATTTTTCTCCCCCTCCCCCCACCCCCCCCCTTTTTCCCCCTACTCTCTGCCTTTTCTCCCTCTCCCTCCATCCCTGACCTGTCCTGAGAATTAGAGTGTTGAGGCCTTGAGGATAGAGTGTCCTGAGTTTGTTGATCCAGAACTCTTCCTTTGTGTGTCTGTGAGCGTGGTTGTCTGTGAGGACCTGCTCTATGGGCATGCACCTCATGTCACGCAGTGAATGATCTTTTGCATTGAAATGTCTGGTGACATGGGTGCCAGTGTTCTGCAGGATGCGTGACCTGTGGAGGCAGAAACGTGTTCTTAGTGTATTTCTTGTTTCTCCTACATACTGGGCCCCACGACACTGCTGACAGAAGAGCAGGTATATACAGAGCACGCACACACACACACACACACACACACACATTCACACACGTGCGCACACACACACACACACACACACAACACGAGAAAGCAAAATGGCGGAGACTACCAGCAGCTAAGGTAACTGTCGCAAAGATTGACGCAACCGCAAAAAAGAAGATGCGATCGTGAAGTGCCACCGGCCGTACAGCGTCAACATCATGCCATGCGGTCGGGAGACAAACAAAAGCGAGTGGAAGCGCTGTTCAAACCGGAGCACTGAAAACAAAGCTGTCTGATGCGAGGTTGCCCAGTACAACAACGGCACTCAAACGGCAGAGCTCCTCACCACGGCACAAAATGATGAGGCGATGTCAACAGTCCCGGTAGACCTCAACATGATAGATGCTTTATCAGACCTAAAGCAGACAATAAGTATTCTCTGCACCCGTATCACTTCATTGAAAAAGACAGTGGATGCTCAGAATAAAATAATACAACTTATCACGAAAAAAAGAGGTTTCTATAGTAACAGTAGAAACCCAGTCTGAATCCATCCCCACAACTGAACTTACCTACGCCGAGGCAGCAAAACTGAACCGACCGATCCCAGAAAAAACAAAGAAAACAAGAAAAACACCAACATCGGAAGGGACACCCATCATAATCAAAGAAAGAAAGGAAACATCAACCCATCCAAAGCCGCAGAACAATGACGTCAAGCCCGTTCCTGACGTAAAGTCTGCGAATGACGTAAATGCCAAGCCACCTGGAACAAAATATTCTGAAAAGAGCACGGACTTTCCCAAAGTGCCGATTCTATATGATTCCATCATGAAAGGTGTAGATGAGAAGAGACTCGGAATGTCGTACTGGTTCCAAGCAAGAAAACATCGCAGCCACACCTTGTACGAGACACAAAAATTCCTGCAGGATTATTCCTCTAATCCAGAAAAAACCGACGTCGTTGCCATCCATTGTGGAATCAACGACCTCAAATCCAACGAACCCGAGGACTTAATCAAATCATTTGTTTCCACACTCAAAGAAACTGCACAGAAAAACCCAACATAGGAAGTTCGTCGTGAGCAAGATCATCCCAGTTAAAGAAGAAAGATCAGAAATTTGAAGACAACATTTCAATGCCATAACTGCTTCAGAACTGTTGTGAAACTGTGTAGCTGACGTCATTCACCTCGGGACTACTCAGGACTTCTCGGGACCAAGGGGCGGTCACTCAGGTCTGCAAGGTGGGCGCTTGCAGATCAACGGCTGACTGGCTACAAGCAAGACGTCTCCAACAAGAAGGGCAACCAAACGAATACCAAGAAACAACACCCTAACTACAACGCCAGTTCTCTTCGGTACCTGCGTGGGGGCTAACACTCCCCTGTAACGCCGACTGACCACCACCGGACCACACAGCTGGTAGAGAGACGCTCACGCAGTACGAGGAGGACTGAGCAGAGACTTAATGGTCAGTGTCCAGAAAAGGTTCTGCCTGCACTACGCTGTCGTCTGTTAGCGAACTATCTCGCAGAGTTATACCCCCTAAAGTACGTAGGCCAGAGTTACCCTGACACTACAGTAGGGTTTGCGGCACTTTAGAACTTTATAATATAGCCAACCTTTCATTCATTGAAAACAATAACCTATCAGCGATCTTCGAGACAGCGTCCATCTAAACCGGAGGGGGACCAGTCTGCTGGCAGGCAACGTCGGTCGCCATGTCCGGTATCTGCTGTGGGAGAGACCAAGACGACCAGCACGCCCCACCAGACATCATCAACACCAGCCCTACCCCGTCCGACCCCACCAAGATTGGTACAACAGATACAACATGCTACCAGACTGGTCTATGTACTGACAGTTGCGTCAACCATAACCACCACAACCAGAGCTGACTTCCAATCACCAGCACAATAGAAACAGCACTGCTGAATACTCTCTCTACATTTTGCTGTTACTATAATCAACTTTTTTTCCTTCTTTTTTTCTTTTTCTTTTTTTTCTTCTCTCTCTCTCTCTCTCTCTCTCTCTCTCTCTCTTTTCGTCTAATATCACTAAACAGTGAAAAGACGTTAAACTAAACACGCACACACACACACACACACACACACACACACACACACACAACACTGATGCTGTTGAGGTCTCTGGCACATTGTTTAAAGGGTTTAAGCCTTAACTGTGGACTGTCAAAAGGGTACTTTAGGACATGCCAGAGAAATATTGAGACCTTGACGCCATACCTGCCCATGTCCAATATGATTGTTTGGATTTGATTACTTCCTGTCTTGAATATGTCTTTGTCATCTGGAATTGTGTGTCAAGGTTTGGAGCATGGTTCTGCAAAGCCCCCGTTACAAAAAAGGCCAGGCCTGTTCCAGAATATTTGGAACACTGCCGCCTTATTTTTCTACCCTTTATGTCAAAGGTGTTACAGCGTATTTTAACTTGTCTTATCCAGTATTTGTCGGTCATGAATCCACTCCGTCAGTGTTGAAACATGGAGTGCTGCAGGATTCAGTCTTGGGCCCGGATTGATTTTTGTGCACACACAACCTCACAGCACTGCTGTTGGTCAGTCAGGTCACTCATACCACTTCTTTGTGGATGATTCCCAGCTCCACAACTGTTTCCTCAGACTTTCCAACTCTCGCCTGTTGTTCAAAAAACTGCATCGTTGTCAGTGTGGCTGAGTGGATAAGTGGGAACGAGGATAAAACCGATTTAACTGGTATTTCCACATATCCAAGATTCACCAGGTCACCCCTAGTTTTGTCCGTGACTAAACGTGACATGGTAACCTCACAGTCTGTTTAAGACCTTGGCATCTACGTAGATGAAACGTCTCCATGGATGCACATGTCAGACATTCAGCTCTGTCAGTTGGGTAGATTAGCTAAACTTTCATTCTCCCTTTCCACTGCAGCTGCCAACAAATTCGCTGTTTCTTTCATACTGTTTGACTTAGACCACTGTAACTCTCTCCTACCTGGTTTCCGTGGTAACGTCGAAATAGATTTCAACACAACCAGAATCATGCAACCCGGCTCCCGCTCCGCAACTCCAGACAAGAAGAGAGTGCAGCATCATTGCTCAGAATACTTCACTAGTTTATTCGAAAGCTAGAATCCAAGACAGATTTGTTTGTTTCTGCTTTTATTATCTCTGTCATAACAATATGCCACCATAACATGATAATCATATTTCAGATCTTCTTTATCTATATCATCCTTCTAGGTAGCCACGCCGTTTTGGCACCTCTCTGCTGACAGTTTCTCGGTTCTCAGTTGTGACCAATGGTAAACAAAAACATAAAATAACTAAAATAATAATAATCATCATAATCATAATAGAAATAATCTAACTTACACAATCTTTGGCCACACACTCTGGAAATGCATTCCTCTGTTAGAAAAAAACAACAACAACTCAACGTTTCTTAAACAATTTAAAGACGTGCTTATTTTAATTTTACCTCTGCTGATGTGTGGGAGTTCGCGCTTATTTCTGTTTTCTGGGTGTGCTGCTGTGTGTGGAATAGAGCATGTGACTGATTGTAAGCATCGTGATTTGAGATGTACATTATTTGGACATTGTGATATGTTACTGTTTTTTCAATGTATTGGGATTGGGGTTTTTTTGCGATTGGTTTAAGTATTCTGTGTGCGTTGTTGAGGTATTGTGTGGAGGAGGGTGAGGAGACTGATTTTAATTATTATGGTTTTAGACGTGCGTGTGTTGGGTGTTGTGAATTGTGTGATCGGTTTTAAACATTGGGATTGATTTGGTATTCTGATATGGTTTTAAGTATAGCGATATGATATGTGCATCGTTTAGGTATTGTGTTGCATATCTATGATGAGTGCTCTGTTGTGTATGGTGATTCTTATTTTCATACATTATTTTATTTTCATACATTAATGTTTGGTTGGATGTTTTTGCAGGCTTATGTATGTACGAATTAGTTTTAGTTTAAATGCATATTTTACACGTCGGATTTTACATATTACAGCGCAACTCAGCATGTTTTGCATTGAAATGCGCTATAAAGATGATGATGATGATGAAAGCGAAAATTATCTCTCCTCCTCCTCCTCTTCCTGCTCCTACTAGTACCTCTTACTTCTAATACTCCAACCAAGAAGTCAATGCCAGCTTATCCATCAATAGTATGCTCTTCGGCTTGCGTCTGCCTCTTTCTTTACCTCTAGAACAACGACGACTACCAGCTCAAAACTTTATCCGCAACATTGTTAGTTTTGTTTGTTTGTTTTTTTAGTTCAATAGTCGATAAAGATTCAACAAACATACCATATGTTGACAAAGCTCCCTGTGTTCAAACTGAGCGGGCACTGTTCAGAGCTCGAAGAGAAAGGAGAAAGGTCACACATTCATTCAACTGTTCAAGGCATATTGACATACTATTGTTGCTCATCTTCCGGGAGCGTGGGGGCTGGGGGTTGGGGGGGTATTGTTCCATACCGATTGTGCAGTTACTAAAATGAAACCCTAACGAGGGTAGGGTGAATAAAATGAGTGAAATTACATGATGACATGATATACAAACAAACAAAAAACTAACAAAAACGAACTGACGTAAACTGTCATGTAACTTTGTCGAATGTTGATTATGCTGTATATGGAATGCGGCCATATCAAAAAACAAATCCCTCAAACTATAACATTTCGAAAAAGCATTTGATATGCGTGATGACCAGTTACCAAAGCAACGTCAGCTGACACATTCAAAGTGACGGAAACGCCACATGGACATTTTTATATCTCGTACCAAATCAACAAACATTATTCAGTCTTGATACGTTATTTAAGGTATTAAAATTTAGACTGATAGTTCTTATCAGGCATAATTATTGAAATATCTGGACCTGTGATTGCATAAAAAATCTTAATCCTGAAATCATGTTATACTCGTCAAACTTTTACACTTTTTGACTCACTTGTGTAAACAAAGTGAGTCTATGTTTTAACCCGGCGTTTGGTTGTGTGTGTGTGTGTGTGTGTGTGTGTGTGTCCGTGGTAAACTTTAACATTGCCATTTTCTCTGCAAATACTTTGTCAGTTGACACCAAATTAGGCATGAAAATAGGATACATTCAGTTCTTTCCAGTTTGTTCAAACAGGAACTTCTTTTGCTAAGCATGGAAGTTATATTTATTTTGCAAACGTTTTGGTGCAGATAGTAAAAAAGGGAAATTAACCTGTAATTAATGCTAGGGTACTTAATTTGCTTTAAACTGATCTTTCTCATCTTAAACATTACATTTTGAAATTATACTCAATACATAAAAAAACTTGTGTGTTTTACTCTCAGTGTACAGGGCTTTCACTATGTTCATTCGCCCAAGTGGTTATTTCGGAAAATTCTAAAATCAATATGACGAGTGGACTTTATAGATCTATTGGCTGAGCCCTGAAGGTCATGGGCAAAAATCAATTGCGTACACATATTTATACACATTCAAAGCGCGTGCTCATATTCTTCGCGAACGCGAACGACGCCATTTTGTTTTAAGTTGTTGACCTGCCCGTTCAATCCTATATTCAATCGACAATACACGATAACATGTGATGGAAAGTTGGAGAAGGAGACCGTTAAATATTTATTCAGAGAAAGATTTGTGAACGCCTCATCACTTGGATTATGTCCCAAACTGCCATAAAAATATCCCCAGAATCAGTCGCAATTCACAGTTAAAAATAATAAACCATGTGAGTTAATACCCTTGAATTGACTGGACGTAAAAATTTCATGAAGTCCTTTTCACTTCATAAGACGTTTAGAAGTACTTGTACTTGGCTCTATGTGTTATTAGTTTAACAAAATACTCAATTTTCATATGAACTTTAAAACTATAAAACTAGAATGAACATAAAAGAGAAATTGAATCGACCGTGTCAACCAATCCACTGCAGGTCGAAATATGTTTGAAATTTAACAAAATTCATCATGTATACCCCTCCATCCACACCTGATTCCAGTACTTTTCTGTTCCGTTTTTCAAATGTTCTTCTGTCGTTGAGGTTTTTCTTGTCAAATGAAATTATACAGTGCAGTGTAGATTCTATTTTGGATCACTTCTGGAAAACCAATATATTGCATGACTGAATACGGTGGTTTCTTTCTCTGTTTTTCCCCTTCAATGTTCCAACAGAAGGTTAATGTCCATCATTGTTTTATTCAGGAAATTATGTCCGTCGTCAATCGCTCTCAAATCAGTCGCAGTGTTTCGACTTTTAATACAACCTTCCGGGTTTTCATTTATTACTTTGCGAATTATTTCTTATTCTCAGTCTTAAAGCAAAAACTTTTGCAGTGAATGCGATTAGGAATTCATAGCTACTGCGCAGGGAAGTTCTCTGTCGGCCCGTTCTGAAAAGCTTTCCCGTTGCACTGGGACTCTGCTGTTACCTGACTGATGTTAGTGATAAATAGTGAACTCAGTGGAGGAACACACCACTCCTCACACTGTTACCTTTGTCCCTGCATCAGCACAGAATGAAACACAATCGTGAACTTGTTCACTGTTAGAACATATGTTCGTGCATATAAACTAATACACCCAACACTCGTCTGGATCATTGAAACTGACACGAATCATATTTTTTTGTTTTTGTTTTTGTTTTGTTTTTACAAAAGTTACTAAATCATATTATGCATATATACTGTTTTCCTTGTTTCCACAATGGCATTGGACTTTCAGGAGATTCATAATGCGTGCTTTTGTATATACAGTGCGTGTGTCTATATGCCTGTCTGCCAGTCTATGTGTCAGTATGTTTTGTGTTTATATATATTATTTGTGTGTGTGTGTGTGTGTGTGTGTGTGTGTGTGTGTGTATTTATGTGTGTGCTTGTTGTGTATGTGCGCCTGCCCGTATGTATGTATGTATGCATGTGCGCATTTGTTTGTATGTAGGCTGAAAACATATATACAGTGTGTGTTTACATAGAGAGAGAGAGAGAGAGAGAGAGAGAGGTGTGTGTGTGTGTTTGTGTCTGTCAGTCTGTCTGTCTGCCTGCGTGCCTGTTCGTGTGCATAGATATGTAATGATATGTGTACAGAGGGAGGATTCGGGTTGATAAGAGGGTGGGCCTGACATGGCCAGTAGAATAATACTAGCTATTAAAAAGACCTAAAGCTGACCTCTGCAGATCATGTCTGCTACTTCTCGATGAATACAGAAATATCATTTCAACTTTCGTTATGTTCTTTTGCAACAGAGATTATGAAGGTGTTAAATGACTAGACACACACAGTGCTTTTTTGGTCAGTTTTGATTTCATCTTGGTAACCAGAAGAGAAAAGACAGAATGCTGAATAGTTGAAGATTATTTCATTCTTACGTTATTTGCTCATTATTTTCTCTCTTTTTTTATTCTCCATTTGCTCTCTGATCTTTTTTATTCTGTCTGTCATACTGTCCTGTCTTTCTTTTTATTCCCTTGCGTTCTATTCCTATCTGCCTTTCTTTTTTAATGCTTCATGCAATAAGCAATTTCTTTACAACTGAAAAACAAAAACAAAAACCTTGCTTTTATCTATTTCAGACATCTACGTATCGTACCCAGGCGCCACAATTCTCAGGTTCACTCACTTCTATTTTTGGTCTTTCCTTCCATGTGCAAGATTTTCCTACGCCGCCGTTTCGGAAGCTATATTCCAATTTCAGTGAAGACGTTTCGTGGATATTTACGTGTTTTTGTAACTCAGCAACTGTTTGGTGTATATAGGGTAGGTATGCCTAATTGCGAACGATCCAGTAGAAGCGACCAGCTCAACGTGTGTACTGTAAAGATAACATGTCGCACGATGGCCAAAGGCAGCCCCTTAGTTTTTT
This sequence comes from Babylonia areolata, assembly GCF_041734735.1. Lineage (NCBI taxonomy): Eukaryota > Metazoa > Mollusca > Gastropoda > Neogastropoda > Buccinidae > Babylonia > Babylonia areolata. The sequence goes on from NC_134898.1 coordinate 23,546,809, forward strand.
AAGCCTTTCTCAGACTGGCTGCCTGAGAAAGGTTCATCTGCTCATTCTTTTCAACGTTTTGTCGACGTTTGAAATAGCAAAGGTACCTGAGGGTAAATGCGAACGGGCAAGTCTAATTTCGAACGATGGGTTTGGGTACATGTAGACAATCGAAACAGGAGCATGTCTTTAACTCATTACATATAGCATAGTGTTGGAACATCGCACCAGACTGTTGCATTGTTGGTTTTGATCACACATGCACAGAAACACACAAACAGACATTCAAACACACACACCCCACACCGAACACGAACACACCTTTTTATGAGTGCTCAGTAACTGTGCAGTATCGTTCGCAAACAGACTCGTGTCAAAATATTCTGTGGTCTAATTGCAATCGACACTAATTTGCAGATCTCTGTCAAAACTGACGTTCTGATCTGTCACCGACATGCTTTCTTAAATTCTCCCAGCACTGGTACTGCAGATTCAACTAGTCAGATCAAATTACCTATTTCAAACTGTGTCAAAGTTCACTTCCTACAACTTGCTTCCCTTGATTTTAGGACTTTGGGAGTACGTTTGTAACCATGGTCGGCAGTGGTGCGCGAAGAGAAGAAAGAGCGCAGAAACAGCCAGAAATAGTTGATGTTTGACTGGTTCTTGGAAATCGATACTCATTAAGGTGTTAGAAAAAGGTCAAAGCAGACGCTGAATTTTGAAATGCAACCGTTAAGAACGCTTCGAAGTGGGACAGTATATGAATCGTTCGCAATTACACGTTGTTCGCAATTACCGATACCTACCCTATAGTATCTGTTAAACGTGTTTGTGTAAACTTCCGTTTGCGTGTGCACAAAAAGTGAATAATGGGCTAGCGGGTCGGCGCCTGAGTTGGTAAATGTGAAACACAATCACCATCTCGTTGTCCACTAGACTGTAACTCTCATGAAATAACTACTCGGATACCTTTGGGCGTGACGGAGTTTATCATTTGATATCGTTTTTTGTTGTTTTTTGTTGTTGTTGTTTGTTTGTTTGTTTTTGTTTGGTTTCTTTTTTTTACTTGAGATAGAGAGGGGGGGGAGGGAGGGAGAAGGAGACATAGACAAACAGACACAGAGAAAGAGGGAGTGGAGGAGGAGAAAGAAGGAGGATAGAGAGAGAGACAGTGAGAGAGAGGGGGTGGGCGACAGACAGACAGAGAGAGAGAGAGATTTACAACTAAGACGGGCCTTTCTTATTCTCTCAAATAGAAGCTTCACCCTCTTTCCAAAGTCATCCTGTGTCAGCGTCAGAAACTCGCAGAGCTAAGATTTCACTCTCTCCTTATCTTTCATTTGTTATCTCTGATGATATGTATACCATACAGGTCATTCTTATTTGACACGTTATTTTATCTTAAAAGGGGAAGAAGTGCCATTGTGTGTGTGTGTGTGTGTGTGCCGTGCAAACAGCCTCTCAGCGTAAAACATCTGATTGACTCCTCGGATCGATTACACGCTTCATGAAGATCTTGTGCTGGGGTTATCTTGATCGACCTTTTGACATTATCTTATGAGTGAAGTGGTCTATTCAGTGTTATCTTGATCGACCTTTTAACATTATCTTAAGGGTGAATGGTCTCTTCAGTTTTATCTTGAACGACCTTTTAACCTTTTATGTATCATAACAAACATAGCACTCACATCTGCTGTATGTCCCATAACAATCACAGCACTCGCATCTTCAGTATGCGTCATAACAATCGTAGCACTCACATCTGCTGATCTGCCATCGCATCAGATAAGCTCCTTTCATAGCAACGCCTGCAGAAACATAAACAGTTGTGTGTGTCTCATTTTGTGCTAACAATAATGGACCATGACACTATCCTTGTTACTTTCTGGCTGCCCCAGGTGCAGAACCTCAGCTTCGAGGCTTGTTCTCAGAGCAAAAAAGGAGAGCATCTCAAAGCTAGACTTCAAGCACTACATAGTGGCTGTTCAATCCTGTTCAATCCCGCATTCAGCGTGGACTTCCCCTCCCTTGTCAACGAGTTTTTTTTTCTTCTGAGTCTTGTCTGTATACATTTTTGATGCATTCACATTCTCGACCACAGGTTACCTCATTTTGTACATACTGAAGTCCCGGACAAAAGCACTTGGAAAATTTACGCTGGACAGTGGAAAATATTACCGCAAGATATTCGCAACATCAAATCAACAGCTGCATTCAAGAAAACATTTTTTTTTAAAATAAAATAAAAATCACCATGACATGTTTCAGTGACACAATGCTAATCAAACATTACATTCCTGCAACTCTCTTTTAATATTCGCATATACACGGGGCGGTTTCAAAGATCCACGCACTCGTTCTCAATCGTGTTACTACAGTTTTCTCTTGATGTTTTCGTATCATACATGTCTGAACTGTTTTGTTTGTGTCTTTTTTTGTTTCTTTGTTTCTTTGTTTCCAGGATGAGGTAAGTGAGTTTGGAAATTGTTTGTGGGTGTGGCGTGTTGGTTGTACGGGGATGGCGGATCATACATTGTGTCTGCGCGAAATGGAGCTGATGGAGTGAATGATTTATGGTAACGTGTTCCAATGTCTTTGGTAGAACAGAGGTTTTACGTTTAACTTTAAAGTGCGGTTTGCCTGCTCCTAGAGTGTGGTGCAGCGCTCAACAAGATTCTTCTTATCATCATCATCATCAGCAGCAGCAGCATTGTCATCCCTGTCATCATCATAATCATCGTTTTCGTCATCACCATCACCATCATCATCATCATATCATCATCGTCTTCAACGACACCATCATCATCATCATCAGTAGCAGCAGCAGTAGCACATTTTTTATATAGTAAATTGAAGGGAAGGGGCAGTGATTAATAAAAGGTTGATAACACTGAACATGGTAATTGCGTGAGGTTTTATGTATTTTCCTGAATGCTCCGATCAAAAACGATATGTGTTTTTGGTGTCTGTGCTTGAGTTCATCATTACAAGACTTCAGACAGCTCATACAGCTGTGGTGTAGTTTAAAAAAAAGAATAAGCTAAAATCCTTATTTAGAAAACATATTTGTTCACATTAATTAGAAATACCATGACATCTATGAGTCACTGGGAAACGGAAATATATCCTATTTCAGTACTAATTAAATCAAGATGTTCAGATTCTCGACATACATTATGTCTCCCACATAGAAAAAATACACCAGTAAAACGTATATTCTGTACGAATTGTGTATGAAAAGGTATCTTTACTTCACCGTGACTTAACTGCATGTAACAGCACACGATGTGGTTTGGATTTATGGCTAACATAAATGTATCTTATGTAGTTATGGCTTATGGCTACCTTGATACTTTTTAAAGCAAAAAAATGTTTACGTCGTGGGGGAAAAAACACTTTAATTCTAAATGCTATTTTTCGAGCTGTCAGGGAGGCCACCATTTAAAAAAAAATTGTGACATCACCAGTATGGAGGCTCACTTTCATTTTTGTCTGACTGGCAAAACAAATCGAAACGAATTCGTCAAAACATAAAAACAGTGATTGACAGATAGACAGATAGATATATATCTTTTAACCTGAGGCTAGGGAAGAAGATGAGTCAAAACAAGCCACTGAAACCTCAACACAGACAGATCAAAGTTGGCAGTGCCAATGTGGAAACAGCATGCCAGCCAACTCCGTCGTGCCCGAAGAAACCACATGTTGCAGAGACGATGATTTGACTGTCACAGCTTTTGAAAACGATGACAGTCGATCCTGGATGTTGGCTTTAAACACAGTCTATGTGACGTCACAATTGACCTCTTTTCTGTTTCCTTTCTAGAGAGTCAAGCTCAATATCGCGGCGCAGAGTGTTGCGCCAAGCTGATAGCCTAGTTTAAATCAGTTTTCTTTAGTTTAACGTCTATTTACTGTGTTTTTAGACGGAAAGGAGTAAAGTAGTGGATAAAGGAAAGGCAATGCATGTGTATATTAGTGTAAAAAAGTGTTCATGTTATGTATCAGAGGAAAGGTATATTATTATAAGAAAAAGTCTAAAAAGATTGTGGTGTGTATTGAATGAGGTGTCATGGGAGGGAGAATATGTATATCAACAAGTAGCCTATTAACCTACAACAATGTGAATATAAATAACAACATTAATTATAATACATCAAAGGAGGATACCAACTGGACTGGAGTTTAAAATTTTCTGAAAACATTCTAATCAATGAATAATCATTCAAAATCTTTTCAGTGGCTAATGAAATATTGGAAGAAAAGTCATCAACTACATCTTTTGGAATTAACGGTCTTATGCTCAGACAATGAATGAGTAGATGGCTTACAGTTATTTGCTTACCGCATATACATTTTATATTTTTAGAAAATTTTGTATGAAAGGCATTTAGACGAACTCTATACATTAGACTGGTAATTCGTCTTGAATGTGCTGCTGGTGTCAAATTTAGAAAATGTTTGGGATTAGCTGCATTCTTTGTTTTTACACAACAGTGCTGATATTGATTATTTGAATCTATAAGTAATTTCTGAAATCGATTTCTAGATACATTTTCTATACAACTAATGCATTCATGTAGATCTAACTGGATGTCAAGTTGTACTGCGCCTTCGAAATTGCGTGCTGCTCTTCTAGCTGCTTGGTCTACCCACTCATTTGAAGATATTCCACAGTGCGAAGGTACCCAACAGAAAGTTATTTTAATGCCCTGTTTTGTCAGTTGGTGAATAATATGTTTTATTTCCATGGTCATCTCAATTCGCTTCTTTGAATTTGAAGATACTATAACTTGTAGTACTGACTTTGAGTCTACACAATAAAATTTCACTTAGTTTTCGGAATGTCTGAAATATAATGTAAGGCCATAAGTATGGCTATAAGTTCAGCTGTGAAAATAGAATATTGTCTACCAGTATAGTATAATTTTTCTATTCTAAATGAAAGAATTACAAAAGCCGCTCCTGAATTACCATCTTCTAGAACAGATCCGTCTGTGTATATTTTTAGATAATTTGAATATTGATTTTCTATATGGGAGAGCACTTCAGGTTTTAACAAAAATGGTGACTGGTTCTTGAATAAATCTGTATAATCCATGTCAAAGGTAGCTTTACACTGCTCCCATTCAGGGACTGGTGAAAAAGTAGATATTTTTGCAATTTGCTTGTCTTTTGATTCCGTAGCACTAATGATATCTGATGCAAATGTATTAATGGATGTCATAGACTGTATCGTCTTAGCTCTTTTAGCAAAATCTTTGTGAACTCAAATTAGCTTCTTTTTTTTTGAAAAGGTTTCATATGCGAAAGATTTGATAACGAATTTCGCGGCTAAAGCTTTCCTTTGTTCATCAAGAGATAAAACACCTGCTTCTCTGTAACTCCCTAAATTTGATGTAAGAATCCTGTTTAAATCAGTGTAATTGCTCAAATGCGCAGATGTGTTCAGTTTAAAGAAATGGTTCTGTATTCATTTACACATTTACCTGTCTTTTAGAGCAAGATGCTATACTATTTCGTGTCATTTTAGTTGATACAGGAATCGATTGTGTCTAGAAATCGCAATCTTTTGTTTTTGTTTTTGTTTTTTTGTTATTATTTTTTGTTTGTTTGTTATGGCAATGTGTCAGACAAGAATTGAAAGAAATCTATGTTCAGATTTGCCATGACTCACCACGGCAATGCATAATTTTGTCCTACTTTCATTTACGTTTAGATTTAGTAATCATGAATTCCCACCTGAAGTTTGCAGGCATCATAACATTACACAAGAAGTGTTCATCTGCCGCACCCGTGATATGTGGAAATTAATGCAATTTTAAAATGGAATGTCCAATTTCACACACACACACACACACACACGATATATATATGTATGTATGTATGTATATATATATATATATATATATATATATATATGTGTGTGTGTGTGTGTGTGTGTGTGTGTGTGTTCATAGATATCTATAATGCAGTTTACACAGTGTGAATGTCTGATGTGTGTATGTTTGCGTGTGAAATTAATGTATATTTTTTACTGTAAAATTTTGAAAATAATATTCTTATATACCATGGGGGGATAATGATATATGAGGGCTGTTGGCAGTGAGTAGTGTGTGTTAGTGCCCACACACATGCAAATCTGCAAGTGCTTTGTGTTCTTGTTGATTGATGTTAAGACTACAAGTGATGATACACACATTCACAGACACGTGTGTGTGTGTGTATGTGTGTGTGTGTGTATGTGTGTGTGTATGTGTGTGTGTGTGTGTGTGTGGATGGGTGGGTGGGTGGGTGTGGGGTGTGGGGGTGTGAGAGAGAACGAACGAACGAACGAACGAACGAATTTTATTGCTATAAAGCTGTCCAGCCCATTCAGCAATGCGACACGACAAACATTGCGACGCGATGTCACAGACATTGAGACCATGGCAATGTTTTGTTTTGTTTTAAATGTACAGTCATATGACACAATCATTATTGTCAATATCGTAACTGTCACTGGCAAGTGGTCCAGTTGGCAAGGCGAGGAACAGCAGCGAACACATCAGCCCAGGTAAAACTAGATCAGGCCACGAAGAGTTTGCAGGTCTCGTTCTGCACGTGCTTGAGTGTCAGTGTGCTGTGTGTTGTGGATGCGTTTTCCTTTCCTCAGTTTGGACACCTTAACACGTTCTTCTTCTAACATGTTCTTTTCATCCTGTTTTACAAAACAATATGGACAATCTGCATCACTGTTTGCGGTGCACGAGTATTCTAGAACAATATCATCCGACTCGCACAACAAAACATCTGCACTATTAGAATTATGTAAAACGATCTTTCGGAACGCTATATTTCTGTGTTTGTCCCTCAAACGTCTTTGTATTGATCTGTCAGTTAAAGTGGCAACGTAATTTTTCACAACGCCAGCATCGAACCCGGCCATTGTACTCTCAATTGCTGACTCACTGTCATTGTCAGGTTGTCGAAGGACCTGAGAGGTGTCGCACTCCGATGAAGAAGGAAGATCCAAGTTGTCTGGCACATGTGGCACGCCTGTTGCTGGCTCTTCGTTCTTGGTCCGTGCACACCGTCGGAGTGTGTTGTGTGTTTCTGTCCTCTGTATCAATTTGTTTGGATCGACTGTAAGAAAAAGACTGGCCCTTTAAAGCACAATCAGCACCAGCTGCGACACTTGCCTGCCTTTCTTTCTGCTGCCTGGATCTTTCCTGATCTCGTCTGATCTGACTGGGCGGTTTCCTCCTGAAATACTGTACTCGAGTGCTGCGGTTCAAGACAGGGTCCGCCATTGTTGTTGACATTTCTGAGTCCACAGGCTTCAGTCGCAAAACGACCACTGTGCTGTCGCCCTCACCCACCACTTTCCAACTCGTTAAGGTATTGTCGGTTAACAGGGCAGATAGGGTTTTCTCCACAGTCACTGGAAGCCCAGTAACTGGCATTCTGAGGCAAAACTGACGATTTTTACACAACTCTCTCAAATGTCGCCCTCTCGCTTCGCGTCACGTTACGTGATCCCGGATGTGTGAGAGGGAGAGAGAATGTGTGTGTGTGTGTGTGTGAGAGAGAGATAAAGAGAGAGAGAGAGTGTGTGTGTGTGTGTGTGTGTGTGTGTGTGTGTGTGTGATCACCTATCTTTTCGCAACCAATTTTCACAACCAATCTTTTCCCCAATCAGCAGGTATATACATGCAGTACAGGTCAGGTCAGGTCATTAGATCTGCTACTGGTAACCTGTAATCCAGTACAACCTGTTCAGGGTCGGGTTGCCGGCGACTAAACCGGCACTCCCACCGCTCCCTTCTGGGACTGGTGAGGCGGGTGGCTAGACACCCTTATGGAATTAAAAACGAGATCCATAAAAGGGCGTCGGCTCAGGAAAGCCACCAACGGCCATCTAGCTCCACCGTGCTGTGTGCATACCACACGCAGTTGGCCCCCGGGGTGTGTCTACCCATGCATGCGAAGTCTGGATCCGGCAGAATCTGCGGAAGAAACCTATCGGTTCAACGGAGAGGAAGGCGGTTACAGCAACGCACTGTGGAGTGCAGAGAGCAAGATGAGACACCGAAAGGATATCTTGGTCATCCGCCGCATCCGTGTTCATCATCCAGTCGTCTCGACTTAGTCTTGCCACTGGAAATTGGTGAACCCGGACGAGAGAGTGAGGTCGACGTTGCGCAGCTCCTCTTCACTTTAAACAAACTCATCGCGCAAGTCATCAGTCATCCTTAATGACCTTTCATCCTTCATCATTTCATCACCCCCAAGTCCTGTGGCGACAGGCGAGCGACGAAACGACAGGTGTAGGTACACTGGCAGTCGCAGCCGCAGACCTGCACGCAGGCGGCTCAGGCCATAGGGTCGTTCTTCATCGACAGGAGCAGCAATGGAGCTCGGCAGCCGTCTGAGCGTCTGAGCAGCCCTCTTTAGGAATGCACTGCTCACCGCCCTGGCATGAGGAAGGGGCTAGAAAAGGTGCCCTAAAAATTGCCTGCTCCATATCACCCTGGCCAGCATACCGCGGCTGGCTGGCGGGGACCCTACATCAGCGGTCGAAACAAAGAGAAAGAAAAGAAAAAAAACAAGGATCGTTCCTCTCACCATTGGTGCTTGGAACATACGGACTCTCCTGGACAGAGATGACGCGGACAGACCCCAAAGGAGAACGGCACTAGTTGCATCCGAACTCGCCAGATACAACATCGACATCACAGCCTTGAGTGAGACTCAGCTTGAAGGCGAAGGCGAGCTCAATGAACGGGGATCTGGTTACACCTTCTTCTGGAGTGGACGAGGAAGCGAAGAGCGACGTGAGGCTGGCGTTGGTTTTGCAGTAAAAACAGCACTTGTCAGCAAGCTAGCTGGAATCCCAAAGGGAGCCAACGACAGGCTTATGACCATGAAACTCCCACTGGCATCTGGCCAGAAGCACCTCACCATTGTCAGTGCCTACGCCCCAACCATGACCAACCCGGTTGAAGTGAAGGCGAAGTTCTACGAGGACCTTCACTCTGTCATTGCTGCTATCCCAAAAGCAGACAAGCTCATCATTCTTGGGGACTTCAATGCTAGAGTTGGCTCTGACTACATCTCCTGGGATGGAGTGATTGGAAAGCACGGCATGGGCCACTGCAACCCAAATGGATTGCTTTTGCTTCAGACCTGTGCAGAGCACGAACTGCTGATAACCAACACAGTTTTCTGCCTCCCTACCCGTAACAGGACGTCATGGATGCACCCTCGCTCAAAGCATTGGCATCTCATCGATTACGTCATCGTAAGAAAAAGGGATAGGCAAGATGTACGTGTGACAAAGACCATGTGCGGCGCTGAGTGTTGGGCAGACCATCGCCTTGTAGTCTCGAAGCTGAATATTCGAGTCCAACCCAAGAGATGCCCTCAAGGCCAGAAGGCTCCAAAACGGCTCAACATCGCTAAGCTGAAAAACATCACCATCAAACACACCTTTGTGGAGCTGCTGGAAGATCGTCTGGAATCCGCCTCTCTGGACAACCAGAATGTGGAATCTGACTGGAGGACCCTGCGCGAGCTGATCTATAGTACAGCTTCAGAGATCCTGGGACCCATGACCAGAAAGCACAAAGACTGGTTTGATGAAAACTGTGATGAAATCAAGCAGCTTCTGGATGAGAAACACCGTCTGCATCAAGCCTACCTGAGCAACCCAAAGTTCACATCAAAAAAGGATGCGTACAATGCCATCTACAGGAATGTTCAGCAGAAGTTACGTCAGATGCAGGATAAGTGGCTGAGTGACAAAGCTGATGAGATCCAGGGATATGCTGACAGGCATGATATGAAGAGGTTCTATGATACCTTAAAAGAAGTCTACAGCCCCACATCCTTAGGATCATCCCCCCTCCTCAGTGCAGATGGGAATACCTTGATCACTGAGAAGGAGAAAATTCTTGAACGCTGGGCTGAGCACTTCAACAGTGTCTTAAATCGCCCTTCCTCCATAAATGATGAAGCCATAGACCGTCTCCCACAAATCCCCATAAAGGAAGCACTGGATGATCCGCCAACACTTCTTGAGACCCAAAAAGCAATCCGTCTGCTATCCAGTGGCAAAGCACCTGGCTCAGACTCCATACCAGCAGAGGTCTACAAGGATGGAGGCACTGTACTGACTGAGAAGCTCCATCAGCTGTACTCACTCATGTGGAAAGAAGAGACGATCCCCCAGGATTTCAAAGATGCATCTGTCATTCACTTGTACAAGCAAAAGGGGAACCAGCAAGCCTGTGATAATCATCGGGGCATTTTCTTGCTCTCCATCGCAGGCAAGATACTTGCCAGGATCCTACTAAACCGCCTCACAGCACACCTTGACCAAGGTCATTTGCCTGAGAGCCAATGTGGATTCCAGAAAGAGCGCGGAAGCACTGACATGGTGTATGCTGCAAGGCAGCTGCAAGAGAAATGTCAGGAGCAAAATGCTGATCTGTTCTCCACCTATGTCGACCTCACTAAAGCCTTCGACACCGTGAGTAGAGAGGGACTGTGGAAGATCATGGCCAAGTACGGATACCCTCGGAAATTTATTTCCTTGGTCAGCCAATTCCATGAAGGCACGCAGGCTCGAGTCCAGGACAATGGCGAAACATCTGCTCCTTTTGCTGTCACAAATGGTGTCAAGCAAGGCTGCGTCCTGGCTCCAACACTGTTCAGCCTCATGTTCTCTGCAATGCTTACTGATGCCTTCAGGGATAGCGATATTGGAATTGACCTAAAGTACCGAACAGATGGCAAGCTGTTTAACTTCAGAAGGCTTCAAGCAAAAACGAAGGTCATGACAGAAATCATCAGAGACTTTTTGTTTGCTGATGATTGTGCCCTCAACGCTGGATCTGAAGCTGACATGCAACTCAGCATCGACAAGTTTGCCACTGCCAGCAGGAACTTCAGCCTTACCATCAGCACGAAGAAAACTGAAGTTCTCCATCAGCCAGCCCCAGGGAAACCCCACGTTGAGCCCAACATCACAGTCAACGGTCAGAGACTCAGTGCAGTGGAGCGGTTCACATACCTTGGCAGCACACTGTCACGAAATGCGACCATCGACGATGAAGTGAACGTCAGGATTGCAAGAGCAAGCGCAACCTTTGGTAGACTCTATGCAAATGTCTGAAACAGAAGAGGCACTGGTCTTGAGACCAAGCTAAAGGTCTACAGAGCAGTAGTTCTCCCCACACTACTGTACGCCTGCAAAACTTGGACAGTGTACCAACGACACGCCAAGAAGCTGAACCACTTCCACACAACATGCCTCAGGAAGCTACTGAAAATCAAGTGGCAAGACAGGACCCCAGACACGGAGGAGCTTGCAAAAGCCACCCTTCCCAGCATATTCACCATCCTGATGCAGTCCCAGCTTCGCTGGGCTGGATATGTGGCGCGCATGCCAGACCATCGGCTGCCCAAACGGCTCTTCTATGGCGAGCTGCAACAAGGGAAGAGATCACACGGAGGTCAGAAGAAGCGCTTCAGAGATACTCTGAAAGTCTCTCTGAAAGCGTTTGATATCAACCCTGACTCCTTGGAGAAATCTGCAGTGGACCGTGACAAATGGCGCGCTGCTGTGCACAAAGGCGCCAAGTTGTGTGAGGCCAACAGGACTGCTGCAGTTGTTCAGAAGACGCAGGCCAGAAAGTCACAGGCAAACAAGCTTCCTGACAATGATATGCCTGTCTTTGTCTGCACCATCTGTCAGCGAACATTTCGTGCGCAGATTGGACTATTCAACAATCTGCGCATTCACAGATAGAGTCTTGAGCATCCCCCCACCACCCTCCCCCCCCATCCCCCAGCTAGATGACAACGATGGTCATCATCATCGATCTCGATGGACACACACCACATGCACTGTGTCTGTGTCTGTGTCTGTATGTGTCTGTGTGTCTGTGTTTGTGTGTATGTGTGTCTGTGAGTGCGATTTCTGAACACGTTCGTCAAAAACAGTCGCTCACGCCTTCTGCCTTGGTGGTGTTACGGACGTAACGGTATGTCACTTGGAGAAGAAGTGAACGACTTGTGGTCATCCTATGATTGCAGGGGGTGCAACAAGTTACCATTTTTGCTGACGAGTTTGTTTGTTTTTTAAACCACTGATTGTTCCCCTTTCAGAGATGCAATGGCGCCCAGAACATCGTATTCATTTACATCACATTCAAGCTCATCGGTACTGTAATCATCAGTCTCCGATCATTCATTCAGCACCATTGCCGACACCATTGTCAACACTACCATATACCAGTGTCACCAATATCCTGTCACCATCATTATCATCAAAACTTTATTCATCAACAACAACATCAACATCACCAACTCCATCATCACTAACAACACAACCACTCTAATCGCCATTGCCTTCAGTGTCTCCATCAGCGACGTAGTTGAAGTGAATAAACCAATTTTTTTTTTTTCTTTCTTTCTTTTATTTTTTCTGAAATGTTTTGAAACCAAAATAAACAAAAACCAGTTTCATAGCATCTCCCCAGTCTGGATCATTCAGGCTGACTTAGAAAGTGTGAAAAGTACTTGTGTGTACACATTCTTTTTTGTTTATTTGTAATCTGTTGAACTCTCTCCTTTATCCATTATAGTGAAATCTATCTGTACCATCATATTTCTTCATGAATGTTCTCAACTGCCAGCTGCCTGGCTTCTTCACTCTGTCTGGCTGCTTGTCTGTCTGTCCATCTGTCTGTCTCCCTCTCTCTGTTTAGTATCCCGCACACATGCATGTGCATGCGAATGAGCGTAAACTGCAGTATGCATTTAATTTCTTGCGCGCGCGTGTGTTATGTGTGTGTGTGTGTGTGTGTGTGTGTGCGTGCGTGCGTCTGCTTGTGTATACGCGTGTGTGCATGTATTTGTAAGTTTAGAGGTTAGGGGGTGCACGGGAGGGGTAGTACCTCTAGAGGGGGGGTGGGGGGGGGCTTGTCACGCTCTTCCGGGAGTGGTTCGTCCTCTGTTGGTCCCCACCAGCACCCAGCTCTCACCTATGGGTCCTAGAAGCTGCTAGCATGCGGCAGCGCCCAACCCCCGGGCAACGGCTTTGACAGGCTGGCTAAACTAGGTGAGGGTACCTGACGGGTCTCAAACCCTCGGTGAGTTAGGGCTTGTCTACCCAAGCATGTGAAGACTGGATCCGGCGGACTCTGCGGAAGAAACCTTCATGGTTCAACGGAGAGGAAGGCGGTTGCAGCAGAGCACTGTGGAGTGCTGAGGGCAGGATGAGGCACATAGGACATCCTGGTCATCCACTGCATCCGTTTCTATTTCCAGTCGTCTTGACCTCGTCTTGCCACTGGATACAGACGGTCTCGGACAAGAGAGTGAGGTCGACGGTGCGCAAATCTTCCTCACTATAAACAAAGTCATCGCGCAAGTCATCAGTCATCCTTCATCCCATACCATCTTTTTCCCCAAGCCCTGTGGTGACAGGCAAGCGAAGAAGCAACAGGTGTGGGTACACTGGCAGTCGTAGCCGCGGACCTGCACACAGGCGGCTCAGGCCATAGGGTCGTTTTTCACTGACTGGAGCAGCGGTGGAGATCGGCAGCCCCCTGAGCGACTGAGCAGCCCTCTTCAGGACAGCACTGCTCACCTCCATGGCATGAGGAAGGGGCTAGAAAAGGTGCCCTAAACATTGCCTGCTCTACACCACCCTAGTCAGCATACCGCGGCTGACGGGGACCCTGCTCAAGCCAGACCACAGAGACGCACAGCGCTCACTGCGAGTGAATTAGCCAGGTACAACATCGACATCGCTGCCTTAAGTGAGACCAGACTGGCAGAAGAAGGCGAAGTCTGTGAGCGAGGCACAGGCTACACCTTCTTTTGGAGTGGTCGCGGACCTGAAGAGAGACGTGAGGCTGGAGTTGGCTTTTCAGTGAAGACAACCCTCGTTGGCAAGCTGGCTGGCACTCCGAAAGGAGTGAACGATCGCCTAATGACGATGAAACTCCCTATATGCAATGGGAAGAAGTTTACCATCATTGTCAGCGCCTACGCGCCCACCATGACCAAACCGGATGAGATCAAGGACAAGTTCTACGAGGACCTGAACGCTGTCATCACCACTGTTCCCAACGCAGACAAGCTCATCATTCTTGGTGACTTTAACGCGAGAGTTGGTTGTGACAGCACCTCCTGGGAAGGCGTGATTGGGAAGCATGGGGTTGGTAACTGTAACAGCAATGGCCAACTACTTCTCCAGACATGTGCCGAGCACGGCCTTCTTATCACAAACACCATCTTCTGCCTCCCTACCCGTAACAGGACGTCATGGATGCATCCTCGCTCTGGGCATTGGCATCTCATCGACTTTGTCATCGTCAGGAAGAGGGACAGGCAGGACGTACGAGTCACGAGGGCCATGTGCGTCGCTGAGTGCTGGACAGACCACCGCCTTATCGTCTCCAAGCTCAACCTCCGCATCCAGCCCAAGAGACGGCTTCAGGGCATGAAAGCACTCAAACGCCTGAATGTCAACAGGCTGGAGCTAGGCAACATCAAGCAGAGCTTTGCTGACACCCTGGAGGAACGCCTTGAGTCCACCATGCTGGACAACCAGAATGTGGAGGCAGCATGGGGCGCACTGCATGAGACGGTGTACAACACTGCCATGGAGTGCCTGGGGCCTTCTGTCAGGAAGCACAAAGACTGGTTTGATGAGAACTGCACTGAGATCAAGCAGCTGCTGGAAGACAAACGCCAAGCCTACAGAGCCCACATTGAAGATCCCAAGTCACAGTCAAAGAAAGACATACTGAAGAGCGCACGCAGCACCATCCAGCTGAAGCTGCGGCAGATGCAGGATTCCTGGTTGAGCAACAAAGCTGATGAGATCCAGGGCTTTGCAGACAGGAACGACATGAAGAACTTCTATAACGGCCTGAAAGAAGTATACAGTCCCACCACCTCTGGATCTGCTCCACTCCTCAGTGCTGATGGTTCTACCCTGATCACTGACAAGGACGGGATCCTTGAGAGATGGGCTGAACACTTTGACAGCGTACTGAACCACCCCTCCACCATCAATGATGAAGCCATCGACCGACTACCCCAGGTGCTAGTCAGTGAGTCCTTGGATGCCATTCCAACTTTGGAGGAGACCCAGAAAGCTATCCGTCTGCTATCCAATGGCAAAGCCCCTGGCTCAGACTCCATTCCAGCTGAGGTCTACAAAGAAGGTGGTATGGCGCTGACTGAGAAGCTTCATCAGCTGTTCCAGCTCATCTGGCAGCATGAGGCAGTTCCACAGGACTTCAAAGACGCTTCCATCATACACCTGTACAAGCGCAAAGGAAATCGTCAGGCCTGTGACAACTATCGTGGAATATCCCTGCTGTCCGTCGCAGGCAAGACTCTGGCCAGAGTGCTACTCAACCGTCTCATAGCACACCTTGAGCAAGGTCTCCTACCAGAGAGCCAGTGTGGCTTCCGGAAAGAACGCGGGACTATCGACATGGTGTTTGCTGCCAGGCAGCTCCAGGAGAAGTGTCAGGAACAGAACGCCGACCTTTACTCCACGTATGTCGATCTGACCAAGGCCTTCGATACTGTTAGCAGAGATGGCCTTTGGAGAATCATGGCGAAGTACGGGTGTCCCAGAAATTTCATCACCATCATACGGCAAATACACGATGGGATGCTGGCCCGAGTCCAAGACAACGGAGAGATTTCAGAACCATTCCCTGTCTCCAACGGAGTCAAGCAAGGGTGTGTTCTTGCCCCCACCCTGTTCAGTCTCATGTTTTCAGCCATGCTGACAGATGCCTTCAGAGATGCTGACGTAGGCATTGGCATCAGGTACCGCACAGATGGCTCACTCTTTAACTTCAGGAGGCTTCAAGCAAAAACCAAGGTGAGGACAGACACCGTCAACGACTTCCTGTTTGCTGATGACTGCGCTCTCAACGCTGCCTCCGAAGCTGACATGCAACGCAGTGTCGACAAGTTCTCTGCTGCCTGTGACAACTTTGGCCTCACAATCAGCACAAAGAAGACTGAGGTGATGCACCAGCCAGCTCCAGGAAATCCTTACGTTGAACCAAGCATCTTCATCAACGGGCAACGACTGAACGCGGTGGACAAGTTCACATACCTGGGCAGTACACTCTCTCGCACAGTTGTCATCGACGACGAGGTGAATGCCAGACTCGCCAAAGCCAGCGCTGCCTTTGGCAGACTCCATAAGAACGCTTGGAACAGGAGAGGCATCACCCTGGAGACAAAGCTCAAAGTATACAAGGCCATAGTTCTCACCACACTGCTCTATGGATGTGATTCATGAATGGTCTACAAACGCCACGCCAAAAAGCTGAACCACTTCCACACCACGAGCCTCAGAAAACTTCTCGGCATAAAGTGGCAAGAGAAGAACCCTGACACAGAGGTGCTCACTCGTGCAAACTTGCCCAGCATCTACACCATCTTGATGCAGGCCCAGCTGCGCTGGGCAGGCCATGTAGTTCGCATGCCAGACCACCGGCTCCCCAAGAAACTGCTGTACGGCGAACTCCAACATGGCAAGCGCTCCCATGGAGGCCAAAAGAAGTGCTTCAAAGACACTTTGAAAGCTTCTCTGAAGGCCTTCAACATCAGCCACGACACATGGGAGATAATGCAATGGACAGACCAAAGTGGTGTTGAGCTGTCCACAAAGGCACCAAATCCTGTGAGGCCAACAGAATCGCTGCAGCAGAGCAACGCAGACAGGCCAGGAAAAGCAGTGCCAGCAAGCCCCCGACAGCCACCACCATCCCCTGTCCACACTGCGTCAGAACCTTCCGGGCGCGGATTGGCCTGATCAGTCATCTGCGCACCCACAGAGCCCAACCCACCCACCCCCAGGATGACTAGATGGTCCTCGTCGATCCCGGCGGACGAACCACACACAGGTTTAAAGCAGGGTGGAGTGGGGACTCCAGAGTGGCGATGGGATGTAAGGATAAGATGAATCTACGAGGCAGGTACATAAAGAGGCGAGTCAAGAAGCAGGTGTTTTTTTGTGGGTTTTTTTGTTGTTGTTGTTTTGTATAATTTCATGTACAATTGTTGCTTCATGAAAAGAAAACAGTGTTGTGGATGGGATAAACACACGCAGTGCAAAGACTACCACCAGGTTTACTGTGGGCATAAACAGAGAGAGAAAAAAGAAGATATATATAGAGATGATATATAACATGCATATACGTTTTGATATATATATATATATATGTGTGTGTGTGTGTGTGAGAATCTGCACCGATTTGTTTGCGTGAGTACACACTGCAGTTTTATGATTTTGCCACTTACAGTGTTTATTTTTTATTTTGACTTTCTTCAAAATGCAAACATCCAGAGTTATTCTTGTTCTGACCAGCTTTTTTTTTTCTTCTTCAACGAAATATGCGACATATCGTAATCACCAGTCCGATCTCTTCTGAGGGAACAATAATGGATGCCTATTGGTTACGAATTTATTTGGATATATGATATTCTAAGTATCTCACATTGATTTTCTGGTGCTGATCCGATAAATCTTTCAGCTAAGCTCGTTTCATCGTTTCAGCAATGGAAAAAAATGGACGCTAGATGTGATATTTTAGCTTGGGTTCGTATGAATGATATGTAGTCTGTTTCATTGATTCCAAACAACAAAAGTGTGAGTTGCTGTTGATACAGTGTGTGTGAAGAGAAGCAACTCAAAATGTTTATTCCAATTTTCATAATTGAAGAATAGTTTCCCTTGTGATCTCTTGGCAACTGCCGGATTGGCGAGTAAACAGCTTGAAAAATCACTGTGCTGTATTCTGATTATCATTGCGGCTGTATATTAACTCGACCTTGATAATCGCCCACATATTAACTTTTTTTTCTTTTTTCTTTTTTTTTCTTTTGCTGCTGTCACGCTCTATAAGAGAGCGGACTAGAAACCCCCACCCAGCCCAGCACTAACACCCAGACAACACAAACACAGACTACAACAATGCAGGGTTCACATACATTTGTTTAATCACACACCTAGCTTGCCCACAAACAATCACCACAACCCCAGCTGCAACAACACTTAAATAACAGAATGGGTAAATATAACACACACACACACACACACACACACACACACACACACACACACACACAAAACCACAAAAAAAACCCAGAGCTTTAAATTAAGATATGAAACAAGCACAACGTTGATGTAGTGATGATGAAGTAGTGACGACGACGACGAACAGTAAGTGACGACGACGAAGAACAGCGACGACGAACACGAAGAACGGCGACGACGAACACGAAGAACAGTGACGACAAAGACGAACAGTAAGTTACGACGACGTAGAACAGTGACGACAGACGCGAAGAACAGCGACGACGAACACGAACAGTGACGCCGAAGACGAAGAGCAGTGACGACGAAGACGAAGAGCAGAACACCCAGACAGCTGAGCGCCAGGCCAGAGAACGCTGGCGACGGAAGCCAGCGGCAGGCGGCAGCAGCCAACGGAGGCCTGGACCAAGGAAGTCAAAGGCAGGCAGAGGGGTTCCCGGGAAGACAGTGGAGGGTCAGTGGAAGAGTAGGGAAGTCCGTGGATGAGCACGAAAGTGGGAATGCTGAAACCACTGTATATAGCCTATTATCCACTGGTAGGATTCACTTTTGGACAACCCCAATTAAACAACCTAAATGTACCCAGCCCAGAATTCGTAAAGAAAACAAATCTTACAAAATTTCAGTTTAACCCCTCCCTCATCAACACATGGGCTACAGAATAGATCAATTTTACTCAGCTGCGCTATTTCGGAAGTGAACAACCACACCCAACAGCAAGGATAACGGAAAAGAATAAGGGGGGTAGTTTGGAATATTCTAGCTTATGTATCATATATAATACAGTGACACACATACACACACATTAATAGAACTAACAACTGAAGGGGTTCACAAGGAAAACTTAAATCTAGATTTTACAGTTGAACCCTTTCAACACACGTAACTATTTTATCACATTCTTATAAAATTTATGTCTAAAATGCATACGCATCCTACAAATGCACATAAAATCGCAAAATATATTTACTTAAACATTCACTCCCTCCTCTCTCTCTCTTTCTCATACATAGACATGAACGCAAGACAAACAGACAGAACACAGGTTAGGACTGTCTTTACAGTCTCCTCTTACCTTCCAGAAGAGGTACCACTACCCCAAAGCTGGAAGTTCACACAGAGAACACAGAGACCACGACCACTCGGAGGAAAGTGATCCCCACTACAAGCGTCCAGACGGGCAAACAGCCCTGAAGAGAGCCAAAGACTGGCACGGCTGCCTCCTCTGACAGTCGCGGGCGAAAAGCCCAGAATCTTGTCATTTGTTAGCAAGGAAGAGGCTGATCTCAGTTCAGTGACAGCCTGAACTGAGACCGAGACAGACTGAAAATCTCGTGCAATAAGCACAACCCACCCTGCTCTCTAGCTAGATGGGGTGGGTGAACGAGGGGGTTTAGCACTCATATCTGATTTTGTCATGAGATGTGACAGCTGCCCTATCATCTGCACCATTTCAGTGGCATTACTCCCATGCCGCTCATTCCGAGTCCTCCATACAAAGCCACACCCGGGTTTGTTTGTCGCAGTCCCAGTGCCGGCATTCCACAGGGAACCATCGATGTTAGGTCGCCAGGTGGCCATAAACCAGAGGAGACCCTGCATTGCTGCTGAGTCACTTCGTTGGTGTTCGGTCGTGCCTGTTCTGATTTTATGTACTTTGGACACCACCTACTAAGCCAGACTGAGTGAGTGTCTCCCCCAGAGTGGAGACCGTCATTACGTCCTTCCAACGGCAGTCCCCCATGAATCCACCGACACTGAAAACCTTGACAAGACACCCCAAGTGCGGAAGTGGAGGGGTTTCGAAACTGAGGTCACCATGAGAGCAGGGCATGAAAGGCCACAACATTTGGGGCTTCTTTTTGTTGCTTTTTTTGATTGATGATGAAGGAGGAAGATGACGATCATCGATGATGATGTTGATGACGATGCAGCTATTGGGGTCTATTTAGGTTTGGGACTACGCGACAAGGCTGTACTCTACGCTTCCTGTCATAATGATATCCCGGCATTAACCAGGCCCGAGTGATACAGACACTTGCAGCGGTGGACAGGAAATTAGAGCAACACACTGAAAGACGCATCCGTGAAGTGGATGATACTCGACTGTGTGGTCCCAGTCTTCACATGCAAGCCCATAACACACTCAACTCTGGGTAGCAACCGGCCGCGGGCCGAAAACCCTCTTTTTTTTCTTTTTTTCTTTTTTTTTTTTTTTAACCGAAAAACACAAAGATGCAGAATGGAAGAGGCCCAGGAACGGATACTTGAGGTCCTTCAGTGTTCTATTGCATTTATAGAAAAGAAGCTACCATTACGAAATACATAATTATTGTGTTCTGTCAGTAAAGTATGATCCCAGAAAGGGATTGTGTGGTAGTCTCTATCAGTTACGAAGACAATTTTTGAAGTAACACATTGTGGTCAGTGAAATACAAAGCTTTCTTTAAATCAGTATAGATTTTTTAGCAGCACCTAAGATTTCACTGTGGTTTGATTCTAAGCAACCATGAATCATACATTCTCATGCTGCTGTACATGAATGACAATATCAGAAATCCGACTGCCAAAGATGGACAATTTTAAGATTATCGAGGTGTTTCACAAGATGTTTGGGAATGTGTCATTCAAGTGGTCTTGATACCACAGATTGGAGTGAAATAGGTCTAAAGTTGTTCACACCTGACAAATATGAACAACTGTTCACCTCCTTCACTTCTACCAAAGAAGGAGAGAGATGAGTAATTCATTGTCTTTCGTTCCTCTAAATTTGATCACGTCTCTCCTCTCCCCCATGCTTTACACTGGCTCCCAGTACAAGAAAGAATTATTTACAAAGTCTCTCTTTGTTTCAAGTCCATTGAAGCTTCTGGTCCACAGTATCTTTCTGATCTCATTCATCCTTACATACCCTTACGCCAACTCAACTCTTCTTCTGACACCCGCATGCTTAGGATCCCCCTTGCTCGAGCCAAAACGTATGGCCAATGCAGGTTTTCATACCAAGCCCTTTGGAATCAGCTATCTCAGCCTCTCCGTTACTCATCTTCGCTGCAATCTTTCAAATCAAGTCTGAAGACCCACCCTTTCCCCTCCTGAATAATTCTCAATAGCTCATCCTTTTCCAGTATGAAATAAAAATGACTATTATTGAGTGAGTGAGTTTCGATCGTTTCATAATTTTTTGCTTGTATTTTTGATTATGTGCTATGACGTGTGTGTGCGGGCGCGTGTGCTTGTGTGTACTGTGGGTGTGGGGGGAGGGGTGAATGATTTTTAATGTTTGGTATCTTGTGTTCAATTGTTCCTTTCTGACATTTCCGTATGTGTTATATTTGTAAACGCCTGTGGCTTATTTTCAAGATTAGGCGTAAATGCTCATGATAATAATAATAATGATAATCATCATCATCATCATAATGTAAGGCCATTGCCAAACCAGTTTTACGTTTAGTTTTTAGACTATATTCTAACTCATTAAAGACTAAATACTGTACTAATATCAAGTGTTATTGCCAAACCAGTTTTTCGTTCAGTTTTTAGACTATATTCTAACTCATTACAGACTAAAATTTTATACTGTCCTAATATCAAGTGTTTTTCAATGAAGCCTTACCCGCACGAAGGTGAGTCATCACAAGTCACTCGGAATATATGCTGCTTTTTTTTTTTTTTTTTTTTTTTTTTTTAAATACTTTTAAGATTCATTATCAGCTGTTTCTCTTGTCAAATTAGTGACTTCCCCCGATCCACCATTCATCCCCTCCACTCCTGCCTTTCAAACGATGACATTCAAACGTTAAAATTAATTCTTTAACAAAGTGTCTACAATCACAAGAATGTGTGACGGTACATTAAATAAAACTACTCTCCTCGATCAAATTTTGCTGCAACTGCATGCAAAACATTTTGTTCACAGCTACTGGATCAGATCAGTTTCTCAACATTTTATGCATGGAGGAAAAGCAAAAACACAGTATCTAAAAAAGAACCTACATTTTCTTTGAGAAAATATAAGGGTCACATCAGCACTACTAGAAGTAGTAGTAGGCCTCCTTCAGTCATGGCTGACCATGGATAGAGTATATCCGACCTAATGTCTAATTGGGCTGCCTGCTTGGACCAAGCAGCGTCGCCTGTGACTGTAGAGACCAATGCGAGAGAGACAGTTTCTGTCGCAGCGGTCACATGTGTAAGCTGATGCTGGTCTGTTGGTTGCCGTTCCTTTTCTGTGAGCTCGCTTTCCTGCTGCAGCAGCTGACAGTTTGTCCTCACCAATCCTTAGCTGATTCCTGAGAGTGCTTCTTCAGCTGTTGCGGTCATCTGCAAGGTCCTCCCAGGACTCAGTGATGATCTCAAGCGACTTCATGTCACGTTTGCAAACGTCTTTGTATCTCAGCTGTGGGCGGCCGATGCTTCTTTGCCCTGTGGCGAGCTCTCCATAAAGGATGTCGTTTGGGATGCGAACATCTTCCATGCGACGAACGTGGCCCAGCCAGCGCAGCCGACGCTGTCTCAGCATGGTATACATGGTCGGAAGGCCAGGGCGAGTAAGGACTTCCGTGTCTGTCACCTTGTCTTGCCAGGAGATGCCGAGTATGCGCCGTAGGCTTCTCAGGTGGAAGGTATTGAGCCTTTTCTCCTGACGAGCATGTGTGGTCCACGCCTCACTGCCATACAGCAAGGTGCTGAGGATGCAGGCGTTGTATACAGCCATCTTTGTCTTCGTGGTCAGTTTGGGATTTGTCCACACTCTTTGTGTGCTGCCTTCCCGATCCTCTTGTCGATCTCGGTGTCAAGGGAGAGGTTGTCGGTGATGGTGGACCCAAGGTAAGTGAATTGATGGATGGCTTCAAGCTCGTAGTCATCAATGGTGACGGCTGGTGGAGATGGCGTGTCTTGGCCTAGGACGTTTGTCTTCTTGAGATTGATGGTCAGACCGAAATCTTTGCAGACCTAGGAGAAGTGGTCCATTAGTGACTGCAAGTCCCGCTGAGTGTGGGTCACACAACTGCGGCATCGTCGGCAAAGGGCATGTCTCTGATGAGGGCTTCGCGGACTTTTGTCCTTGCTCTGAGGCGGGCGAGATTGAAGAGCCTGCCATCTGATCTGGTCCGCAGGTAGATCCCTTCTTGCGCTGTGCTGAACGCATGCCTCAGGAGAAGAGCAAAGAAGATTCCAAATAGGGTGGGGGCGAGGACACAGCCTTGGTTGACACCGCTGCGTACGTCGAAGGGCTTGGAGAGGTTACCATTAAACTGCACCGTCCCTTTCATGTTGGAGTGGAAGGACTCAATCAAGCTGTGTCCTGAAAAGGCTGTCTCTGCTGACTAGGTCAAAGGCCTTGGTGAGGTCAATGAATGCGACATACAGGGGCATCCTCTGCTCTCTGCACTTCTCCTGGATTTGGCGAAGCGAGAAGGTCATGTCTACCTTGGATCTCTCTGCTCGGAAACTGCACTGTGATTTTGGGTAAATGCGTTCGGCCAGTTTCTGCAGGCGAATTAGGAGGACCCGAGCGTAGACTTTGCCTACAATGCTGAGAAGCGAGATGCCTCTGCAGATGTTGCAGTCGCTCCTTTCACCCTTGTTTTTATACAGGGTGATGATCTTGGCGTCCCTCATGTCCTGTGGTACAGATCCCTCATTCCGGCACTGACAAAGGATTGTGTGCAGATGATGCTGAAGAGTAGTCTTGCAGTGTTTAATGAGGTCTGGAGGAATTCCGTCGCTGCCAGGTGCCTTGCCTGATGTCAGGCTGTTAATGGCCTTGCTGAGTTCGTCCTCAGTTGGCTCTGCATCAAGTTCTTCCATGACCGGCATGCCCTTGATGGCGCCAAGGGCTGAGTTGGACACTATGTTTTCTGTGAAGTAGAGGTCGGAGTAGTGTTCCGCCCATCTCTCCATCTGCTGGCTAGGATCGTTGATTACTTCTCCAGTGGAGGATTTGAGAGGGGCAGTCTTGCTCTGTGTTGGTCCCAATGCCTTCTTGATGCCATCATACATCCATCGGATGTTGCTTCTTACAGCAGCATTCTGTATCTCTTCGCTGAGCTCTGTCCAGTATTCATTTGCAAATTGTCTGGCATTAAGCTGAACCTTACTCCTGGCGGCCCTGAGGATTTGCAGGTTCTTCTCACTGGGTGACCGTTTGTACTCGGTGAGTGCAACGCTCTTGGCCTGAATAGTTGGAGTCATCTCTGATGACTTGGCTTCAGACCAGTCGTGGGACTTCGTGTTTTTCTTCCCAAAGGTGGCCATAGCAATGCGGTGCATGGTGTCTCTTAGCGTTTCCCATCTTTCTCTGGGCTGCAGTGCATCAAATTCTCTCTCAAAGGCCTCTGCGAACTGTTCTACAAGGTCTGGCTGAGACATCTTGCTGACGTCAATGCGAGGGTTCCCTTGTTTCTTTGAGCAGCGGAACTTCTTTGGTTTGCTGTCTGATCTTGCAGCATACCAGAGAGTGGTCAGTGTCGCAATCTGGGCTGTGGTAAGAGCGAGTGTGGAGAAGGTTTTTGATGGCAGCTCATCTTACTAGGATCAGATCCAGTTGGCGCCAATGTTTTGAGCGCGGGTGCCTCAAGGAAACTTTGTGTTGGGGCTTCGTCTTGAAGAAGGAGTTTGCGATGCACAGTTATGGCAGGTACAAAACTCAAGTAGTCACTGTCCGTTCTCATTCATTTTCCCCACTCCAAAGGAACCGAGACAGGAGGGCCACGAATCGTTGTCTGCACCCACTCTGGCATTGAAGTCGCCCAGGAGAACAAGTTGTTCTGTCCTGGGGATGTTCCTTATGGTTGATGCGAGATTTTCGTAGAACTCATCCTTGGCGTCTGGAGAGGCGGACAGAGTTGGGGCATATGCGCTGACGAGAGTGACATAGCCTTCGGAGGTGTTGAGGCGAAGAGTCAATAGTCGTTCTGAACCGCCACTGCCTGGTTCGATCATGTTCAGCAGGCTGTTCCTGACTGCAAAGCCTACTCCGTACTCTCTTGGGTCATCAGAGCTCTTTCCTTGCCAGAAGAAGGTGTAGTCCCTCTCCTTTAGTGTTCCTGAGTCAGCCAGCCGCGTTTCCTGCAGAGTGGCAATGTCCGCATTTAGTCTCTTCAGCTCGCTGTTTATGACGGCCGTCTTTCTGGCGTCACTGATGTCTTGCAGATCTTGGGAGAGCCCAGGCATCATTGTCCGGACATTCCAATAGGCCAGGTTCATTGATGATCCGTTTCTTCAAGTTTTCTTTTTGCCTGGTGCGGAAATTAACGACCTGCTTGTCGGATATTCTCCTAATCTTCATACACCCATAGAAGAAGGCAGGTCGTGGTGGGACAGCACCTAATTGGCTGGGGGCAGCCGAGCTCGGGCGGGCGGTAGCTGTCCAGTGGGACGCGAGGGTCCCTCCCACCGTCAAAAGCAACCCCTGGCGTTGGCTTTACGCCAATTGAGCGCTGACTTATAACCGGTAACTGCTGCTTCACGTGTTGTTCCGACGCTAGTACTAGCTGGAGTGTCCTCTCCAGGTTGTAGGTGCAAGGTGTTTGTGGATGGATGGACGGATATAAGCCTGGGCAATGTAATATGGAAGACAGGCTGTTGCCCATGCAGCTTGTCCCCCCTCTCCACCTCGCTGACAGATCCAAAGGAACGGCAAGGCTGTTACGTTTTGGTGCCAACGCGGCCGCAGGAGCTGCCGGAAAGTGACAAAGTTTGCCATCCAACCGCCTTAGGGGCCCCGCACCGGATTTTCTGTCAGGGTTTACTCCCTTAGCTAGGTGGCCGCAGGTAGCTCTCCAGAGCTGGCGCCCTTTGATGGGTCATTTATTTCCACCAGGGTGTCTAGCCACCCTCCACACCATCCTGAGAGGACTGGTGGTGGTGCTGGTTTAGTCACCAGGAATTCGACCCTGTGACAGGTAGTACTGGGATCCAGAGGAAAGAGGGAGCTTATTCCAAGAGAACGGGGCCTGGAAGGAGAATGAGCGTTGGCCTGCTGTCTTGGTATTCTGCATAAAAGAAGAAATGGATGAACGAATGAAACTTCCATGAACAAATTTACCTTGTGGAAAAAAAAAACAGCAATCGGCTTCCAAAAACGACCTGTGCTGAATTTCATATATCCCTGATTCTATAGAGAAGCTTATCCGCATGTTTCCTTCGTTTCCAAATAAATGGCACTGGTACGCCACTTAACTGCACAATGGTCTTTAATATTGGATATTTTGTTCCTTCGTGCATCCTCGCCATGATGTCAGATCTTCCGTATTCGCTGAAACGCAAATGACTGAAAATGACCATGGTCACATGACATCTGGGAATTTTGACAGATTTTAACATTATATCATGTTGATCATATTGCACTTTGGAAGTGGGGTCCCAGCCTGGAGTTTGGACAAACCCTGTCATCAGAAGAAGAAACCCATTATTCATTGTTGGAGAACGACATGGCATAGCCTTTTAAGCATCTCTGTTCGCGATGATAACATTTCCAGTGAAACATTTACTATGACTGCTGTGTCTGACATGAAAAACTCAGTTAAACCAGTTTATTGTGACTGCTATGTCTTATATATCATTTCCGTTGAAAACAGTGTTTGTTGTGACTGCATTATAAAAACTTTTTTTTTTCTTTTTTACAATGACGTTAGACATTCCGTCGTGATCACGGTGTTTCATGTGACAATGTCACGAAAGCGTTGACTGTGAAGTCAGTGTGATACATTATGCTGATGTTGCAGATTAGACGTGTAAAGCGGACAGGTTTCAGATTTGAAAGCAACGTCAGACGTAACGTTGCAGTGGAAAGGCCATGTACACACCGATTGCAGTGGGCGATGATCTGGTCTAAAATGCCACTTACAACAATCTCCCCCTCTCTCCCACCACCGTCTCTCCCTCCAATCACTCACTCACAGAGAGAGAGAGAGAGACAGAGTGACAGGACTGAGAGAGCGAGAGAGATGTAAACCAAAGAATACTGGAGATATTGGATGAAGTCGACAAAACTATTCACAGTAATAGTAAGATACTAACAAACAAGCCACAAGATAGATCAAAATGTATCGACAACTGTGCAATTGAAGAAACTCATTGAAATCTAGCGCAATTCGACTCGTCCGTTCCTTTTTTTTTCTCGCCTCCTTTGATTATCTTTTCTATATTTATTGCATCCTAGTGAAAGAGGGACATAACTGTAATCTAAGGTACTTTTAAAAAGAAATAAAACGCATTTATGAAAAGGAATAGAATGAAAATGACAGACAGAAGCAAGATCTTTTAGTAAACAACATGGAAAATGGAAATGTTTGTGAGCAGGTCGTGATCAGAGGATTTTGTTTTTCATGTGCAGGTTAATACCGTGTGTGCTGAGAGAAATGCAGTTTGTTTCAGCTGTTTTATTCTAGCCCAGATAGTCGGTACAGCAGTTGCCTCCTCTGCTGTCCTGATTGTCATAGTCGGACCACCAAGTAATGAATGAACTCACACAAGTAATCTGTTGCATCAAAGCCAAATATCAACACAGCTAAACTTGTGCTCAACACTTTAATCTCCGCAGAAGCAAGTGGGACAAGTAACCTAACTTTCATCAGTGACAGCAAATGAGAAAGAACGCATCATTCACTAGAATATTCTACGAGCATATGACAACATGGCGATTGTTCAGATCAATCATAGCAAAGCTGTGACTACATGTCAAAACAATAACTGAACCAAGTAAACTAAACTAAGGCAATATCAACATACTCATATGAACACAAGTACTGTGTCAAAAAATGCAATTTACAAATCAGCACATTTTACACACAGTACTTACAGCAATACGTCGATGTCGAAACCTTCAGTCTGAAGCATTTCAATCACTTCAGCAGCGGTAAAAGCCGCTGTCGTGATCTAGTTTGCTCCAAAATTTTCCACTTGTATTGCCTGCGACGCCATTTTCGATACGTATGCAGATTAGCTTGTCGTGTGGGATCTTGAACTCACTGGCTCGTTGTGGAGTGTGTTGTTGCAGAATCTCATGAAGAAACTTTCCATTCGACACTTGACACGTTCGCAATGCCCAGTGTAGTTGCGATTGTTATGCTACCCCATGAGGAAAACGTGGAAAAATTTTAATTGTCGAAACCGCTATAGCGTTCCTTCGTCCGGAACGCTACCTGACGTCAGGAACGCTATAAGGTTCCATTACCTCTCCCTGCACCACTAGCTGTGCACAGGCGATAGTCATGAGTACTTTTCGCTCTGTGAACAACGCTTTGGAACACATGTTGGCATGATACCTTGCCAGATTACATACACATGCTGTTGTTGTTGTTTTACATGATACACCCCCTACATGTGAATTTATACATGTAACGATTTTTGACATACTGTAAAATCATTTGGCCACATTATCGACTAGAACTGATTTACAAAGCAGAGAGGAGGCGTTAAATGGGCAATGTATGACTGCTGGTCAAACAGAGAAGACTTCTTTTTTCTTTTTCTTTTTTTTTTTTAATCCAGTCAAGTTGTGAAGTATTGCAATACATTGTAGGTTATAACTGTTCAGTCACTACAGAAATCTGGGTTGTCGACAATAAAAAGCGTAAACGTTTTTTTTGTTTTTTTTCCTTGTTTCTCATTTTATCTTTGTTTTGGAGTTTCATTGCTGTAGTTGGTTCATTGTTTGTTTGTTTGTTTTCCATGTTTATAATCATACATCTGTTTACCAATCCAAGTGGACACGAGGCATTTCCCTCTTGTTTCTGCGAGTTCTTTTACATGCGCTAAATACATGCTGCACACGGGATCTCGGTTTTACGTCTCCATCACATGGTTTGGTGGACAGGGATTTAAAAGACTCTGTCCTTGCGGGACTCTGTCCTATGGGTGGGTGTATGTGTAAACAACATACATAGTTGTTACCGTTGATCCCTTGTATTCATATTCTCATATTATTGTGCGTGTACAACTGTTTCGTTTTGTGTCTGTACCTGCCCCCACTTCCCCAATACCCCCCACCCACCCACCACCCACACACAAACACACCCACACCCCACACCTCACCCCCCACACCCCCCACACACAGTCACTCCCATCCCAAATGATGGTGATGATGATGTGGATACTTACATAGCGCTTATCCTCGGTCAGAGATCAAGATCTGAGCGCTTTATAAAGTCAAGGTCATTTGCACAACAGGGACTGCCTACCTGGGTAGGGCCGACTGACGGCTGTCATTGGGCGCTCATTATTTGTTTTCTGTGTCATTCAGTGAGGTTTCAGTCATGCAAGCACACACACACACACACACACACGCACGCACGCACGCACGCACGCACACATGTAACATTTTACGCGCGTGTGACCGTTTTATATATTCACACTACCATGTAAGCAACCATACATTGTTTTCGGGTGGGTGCATGCTGGGTATATTCTTATTTCCATAACCCACCGAGCGCTGACATGGATTACAGGATCTTCAGCGTGCGTATACACACGAAGGGAGTTCAGGCACTAGCAAGTCTACACATATGTTGACCTGGGAGATCGGAAAACTCTCTACCTATAACCTACCAAGTGCCACGGGGATCGAACTCCGAAAACTCGGGTGAGAATCAGGCACCAGTCCCCTTCCCCATCAGACCCCTCCAATGAACCCTTCTCTCTCCCTATCAAGATGTTTCATTCATTCTGATAACGAAGTTGATTATTGATCCACTGAATGTAGCTATCAGCAACTCCCAATGGGTTCTTTAAGATGCGCTGAGTGCTGTGTTTCATACTGGACCTCGCTTTACCGTCTCGTTTGGATGATCATGAACAGAAACAAAAATAATAAGAATAAGAATAAGAATAATAATGTACATTTATATAGCGCACTATACAAGTGAAGGTGTTTGTTAAGTGTGCTGTATAGTGGTGAATAATTATGAAATTTCTCTTGTATTTTGCTTGTATTTATGCTGTCCAATGTACAATCTCCTAAACCCGAATTTATGTCATTGTATTATGGATATTTGAATAAACATAATCATCACCCCCACAAGTTGTCAGAAAACCATTTAATAAATGCAACTAAATCATACAGTGTTGGGATTTTATGAGTGTGCTTCTGACTCCTTTGGTCGTGACTTCTTTTGTTAGTCTAAACGTCTGACTCGTGTTGTGCATTGATTTGATATTATAGCTGCGCTCCGTCACCAATCAGAAAGGGGTGTGGCATTTGCGTGCATGTGTTTGAATTAGTATATGAGTTTGTGCGTGCTCACATGCACAAAACAGATACCTCCTTTCACCCTATCAGTCCTGCAGAACGTAAGTTACAATTCAACTTCGTGCCACGCATGTGTGTCTGTGTGTGTGTGTGTCTGTGTCTGTGCGTGTGTGTCTGTGTCTATGTGTGTGTGTGTGTGTGTGTGTGTGTGTGTGTGTGTGTGTGTGTGTGTGTGTGTGTGTGTGCGTGCGCGCCCTCAAACCAGAGAGTCAGTCATGTCAGTAATAAGCGTTACCACCTTCCTTGTTAAGGCATTCTCTGTCGTAAATATTAAGTTGGTGACTCAACCAAAAAGGCAAAATGCACTGAACCAAAAATGTTATTACTCACTAATTCATAGCAGTTTTCTTTTGAAAAGACAAACCTTATGGACTGGTCTTTAACTTTTGTTGATGTCTGTATATTATCAATCTAACTGTCTATCTATTTATCTATTTATTCCGTAGTCTCGTAGACCGTGGGGGATCCACACATTTGGCAACCAGTCTCCTCCACCCCTTGTGGTTGTCTGTCCTTCTGACTGTCTCACTCCAGGTCAGACATATCCATTCTGAGGTGTCGTCTTTCCATCTCTTCCACTGCCTGCCTCTTCTCCTTGCCCCCTGCACTGTTCCCTGCAGGAAGGTTTTGGCCAGTCCTGACGAACGCGAGACGTGGCCATACTACTTCAGTCTCCTTTTCTTTACAGTGGTCAGTAGATCATCATGTGGCCCAATAGATTGCTTGACTTCTCTATGCACTTCTTCGTTTGTGGTGCGGTCCCTGTACGTGATGTCAAGAATCATCTGGAAGCATCCCATCTCCGTGGCCTGTATCTTATTCTCTGGCTCTGCTGTCAAGGTCAATGTCTCGCAGGCAGTTAGAAATATGAAAATTTAATGACAAGGGAACGAATCAGTCTGATCTTTGAGCTGAGCGTGATGTTGCTGTCATTCCAAATGGGTCTCAGTTGTGTCAGCGCTGTTGTTGTATGAGCTGTCCTGGGGAGCATTTCTGACTTGGATCCTCCGTCCGAAACGACTGCTTCGAGATATTTGAAGTTTTGGACGGTTTCCAGTTTCTCACCATTGATTCTGATAGCGGTGCTGATGCCGTCGGAGTTGTTGGTCATCAGTTTGGTCTTCTTTGCGCTGATCTCCATGCCATAAGCTGCAGATGTTTTGTCGAGGCATTTTCGCCAGTTTCACGAGTTCTTCTTCATTCCCTGCCAGTTCGCCAGTGTCATCAGCAAAATGCAGGTTGGTGATAGTCCTGCCACCAGTACTGACTGTTCCTTCATGGTGTTCAAGCGCCTAAGTCATGATCCTCTCCAGGATGATGGTGAACAGTGGGAGACAGTAAACAGCCTTGTCTAATTCCGACAGTTATTCTGGACCAGTCTCCAACGCTGCCATTGAAGTAGACTGCGCTGCTGGCCTTTTCATACACACTCAGATTCACCATGATCAGGTTGGCGTTGCCTCCCACCGCTAGCGCTTTTTTTTTTTTTTTTTTTTTTTTTCAAAATCTAGATGCATCTAAGTCCGTTGTGGCGATGGCCGAAACTGGCCACTGTCGGGTATGATTACTGGTGGTGTAAAAGTGAAACCATTGAATTGTATAAATACCAAAATGAAAACCTGCCGTGCCCTAATTCATTCTTGGTTCGGTATTTATGCAATTTCGTAATTGAACATAATATTATTACGACTTTATACTGCATTTACACTTTAATATGCAAATAGGTATATCCATAATGAATTAAAGTTCTTATTGAACCATGGGAAGCTGCTGAACTTTATGGTGATTTATGGATGTAATGCCTTCTCATCAGCGAACGAGTCAATACTTTTTCTTTTCATTTAGAGAGCTACATTCTTGTATCTTAATCCCGATCCTGATGTCATCGACAATTTGTGTCATTCGCAGCAATGACGTCTTTTGTTTTTCTCTGTCTTCGAATTTTCATGGAGATCCCCATGTCGCTTTCTCTAGGCATTTTGCTGTCGCCTGTGTCGCCTATGATTTTATACTGAATGTGGAAAAATAGGAACTAATTTGGGGATTTTCCCGTCAGAGAAATGTACCAAAAACAGCCGAGGTAAGAAAAGCAAAGCGCAGGATTTTCTCCTATTTTCGAAATTATTTTTCGGCAAGTGCTGCTGCTAATATCTTCATCGGTTAAAAAAATAAGATAACAAGAGAGGCAAGGCGTTAAAGACACTTGTGATACACTTTTTTTTTTTAAATCTAATAGTTAAAATGTGTTCTGTATTTGTTATCATAAAGCTTCGGGTTAAAAGAAAGAAAAAAAAAAGTCCTAATGGCAGATTCGAACCCCGCGTGTTCGGGTGAGAAGAAATTGTCTTGCCCATTACACTATCGTGGTTCCTTAGCTCACGTTCAAAAATATAACATTTAAACATGCTTTTTAAATAAATAAAAAAAAAAAGGGGCGATAAATCGATTGCGGTATTCGCAGTGAGAACGCTGTTTAAATCATATTATTCTGGTGTGTCTTGGGCATTCAAAAAATCTTCAAGGACAATTAAAAATTCTTTTAAAGTCCGCGGTAAAGGAGACGTGGCTATCGCCGCAATCACACTGCAACATTTAGCCGTTTTCTCTGGATCTAGATCTAGATAGATGTACAAGTTTAGTTACACCCGGTTGACACGGTTGATTCAATTTCTCTTTTATGTTCATTCTAGTTTTATAGTTTTAAAGTTGATATGAAAATTGAGTATTTTGTTAAACTAATGACATATAGAACCAAGTACAAGTACTTCTAAACGTCGTATGAAGTGAAAAGGACTTCATTTTGAGAAAAGTCAAGACTGGAAATTTTTACGTTTCATCAATTCAAGAGTACTAACTCTCATGGTTTATTATTTTTAACTGTGAATTCCAACTGATTCTGTGGATATTTTTATGGCAGTTTGGGGCATAATCCAGTAAGTGATGAGGCGTTCACAAATCTTTCTCTGAATAAATATTTAACCGTCTCCTTCTCCAACTTTCCATCACATGTTATAGTGTATTGTCCATTGAATATAGGATTGAACGGGCAGGTCAACAACTTGAAACAAAATGGCGTCGTTCGCGAAGAATATGAGCACGCGCTTTGAATGTGTATAAATATGTGTACGTAGTTGATTTTTGCCCATGACCTTCAGGGCTCAGCCAGCAGAACTATAATGTCCACTCGTCGTACTGATTTTAGTATTTTCCGAAAAAGACCACATGGGCGAATGAACATAGTGAAAGCCCTGTACACTGAGAGTAAAACACACAAGCTTTTTATGTATTGAGTATAATTTCAAAATGTAATGTTTAAGATGAGAAACATCAGTTTAAAGCAAATTAAGCCCCCTAGCATTAATTGCAGATTAATTTCCCTTTTTTACTATCTGCACCAAAGACACGCAAAATAAATATAACTTCCATGCTTAGCAAAAGAAGTTCCTGTTTGAACAAAAAATGATAAAAATGACTGCTCTTGTTGTTGTGTCGAATATCAGATTTTCTAAAAATTGAAACTAAAATAGAGCTTTATCTCTCTCTCTCTCTCTCTCTCTCTCTCTCTCTCTCTATATATATATATATATATATATATATGTGTGTGTGTGTGTGTGTGTGTGTTGTGCTTTATTTACTGTTTGTTTTATTCGGTTTCTTTGTTTCATTTCATTTCGATATTTTATTCGGTTTCTTTGTTTCATTTCATTTCAATAAATAAAGCAAGTTGCGGACTCCCAAGACCTGACCAGCGCGCTGGGTCTAAGGTGGGTGAGACGTCTGTTCCCTGTCGTTCTATTGATTTCGTTTCTTTGAGTATTTGTTTTAGTTGGTTGGTTGGATTCTGTCTTTCTTTCTTTGTTTTGGTTAGTTGGTTGGTTTCTTTCTTCATTTTTCTTCGCACAATGGCAATGTAGCGTAAATAAATTATATGAGTTAGCACGACTGTGTTGTGTCAACGGATAATTGGTATCTGTCTATCATGTAAGGCGCGCTCTAAGGGTATTGTTGCTACTTTCATATCGTCAGCAGCGTCATTGCAGCCTGTTATTCTGCTGAACTGAAGGTGCGACAAATATCACACGCACGCGCGTGCATATTTGTGTGTGTGTGTGTGTGTGTGTGTACTTGTCAGAGATGTTTCGTCATTAGCAAGAACTTTCCACTTTCAATTCTAACACAGAACACGTTTAGGTGACATAACTAGTGAAGGATCCAAATTTGGTTTTTAAACTAAAAGGTTAAAGGTAAGGCGACCGTCTTAATATTATCAAAAGGAACAATATCTTAGGAGCTGATGCACTGACTTGAACTATTGTATTGTATTATATGTATTACTATTTTTTGTCACAACAGATTTCTCTGTGTGAAATTCGGGCTGCTCTCCCCAGGAAGAGCGCGTCGCTACACTGAGAGCGCTACCCAGTTTTGTTTTGTTGTTTTCTCCTGCCTGCAGGTTTTGTTTTTGGGGTTTTTTTTTGTTTGTTTGTTTGTTTGTTTGTGTTTGGTTTTTTTGTTCCTTTGTTTTGTTTTGTTTGTTTGGGGTTGTTGTTGTTTTTGTTTTGTTTGTTTGTTTTTTGTTTGTTTGTTTTTTGTTGTTTTTTTTGTTTTGTTTTGGTTTTTCCTATCGAGGTGGATTTTTCTACAGAAAGTTGCCAGAGACAACCCTTTTGTTACCGTGGGTTCTTTTAGGTGCGCTAAGTGCATGCTGCACACTGGACCTCGAATTATATTCTCATCCGAATGACTAGCGTCCAGACCACCATTCACGGTGTAGTGGAGGGGGAGAAAATACTGGCATCTGAACAGTGATTCGAACCATTGCACTCAGATTCTCTCGCTTCCTAGGCGGATGCGTTACCTCCAGGCCATCACTCCACTAAACATGGACCGGACAATAGAAGGGCGCCGAGGAAACAAACTCAAATAGTTATTTAAGCTACAAATGGTGTCAAATCAGTGGTTTGACCTTCTTGAAGTAATTATTGTCACTTTGACAGTTCCACATATATGGACAGGATACAGAGCTTGTCTATGTTCTCCCAGGTCTTCATTCCTTCAGGTCTAGGTTCCCCCAGGTCTGTATGCCATTTCGTCTATTCCCCACACCACCAACTCTTTTTTCCCTATTTCTATATTCCCCAGGTTTGTGTTCCCGCAGACTTTTTTCGTATCATACACACACTTTTGGGGAGTGGTCAGTTGTGGTCAGCGGTCAAAACCGGTGAAATAGTACTGATATTGCATATGAAAGTGCTGATGATGCACAAAGAAAAGTTTAAAACGCAAGCTGCACATTTTTGGGTAGTCGTCAGTACTGGTCAGTAAATAATCAAACTACGCCAAGAAGTATTAATCTTTCATAAGCATGATGAAATGCCGCATTATGGAAACATTCGGGGAGTGATCAGGTGTGGTCAGCAGTGGACAGTTATGGTCAGTTAATGAATGGGCCAAATCCTGTCAAGAAAACCGAATACTGCATAACCGTCACAAAATGATAGAATCAGAACATACAGTGGTCAGCAGTGTTAAGTTAGTGGTCAAAAACCTGCCACGCCGAGGATATAATAATGCGCAAACCTGAGAGAACAAAGCAATCTGAGTAGTTGCTGTCAATATCAAACTCAAAACTCGGTTTCAATGTCAAACGATCTGACAACTCAGCTATCTTGCCAGATAGATAGATACATTGATAAACAGAAAGGTAGATATCGTAATGATAATGATTAGTATTTATATAGCACTGAATCTTGTGCAGAGACAAACCAAAGCGCTTTCACTCCAGTCAGTCACATGCATGCATAACTCTAGACTGAATAAACTGAAAACAAGAGGCAGGGAAGGGAGGCTGTCTTGGAAAGAGGTGGGTTTTAAGGCCAGACTTGAAAGAGCTGAATGTTGTTTTTTTCCATTCCAATAAACACGATGCTTTCATGGGAATTCCATTGTTTTGAAACCCTCCGTACAAAACACAACATAATTCAGTTCGCTTTCTTTCTTAAGATAGGAATTCAGAACGAAACAACAACACACAAACTCCGTACCTCACATGATTTTCTAAAACTTTAACTTCCCCATTCCTAGCCATCATGACCACAGAAACCACGATCAAAGCCGACAGCCAGACGTGCACGAGTGACAGTGTCCAAAACGGCGACACCGCCGAAACACAGACATCACCAAGAAACAAGGAGTTTGTTCATCCAGAGGGAGGGTGGGGGTGGGTGGTGTGTCTCACCTCCATGTGCACCAATGGCACCATATTCAGCAGCATCAACACGTTTGGCATTCTTTACGTGGCCTTGGTAGACAAGTACACTGGAGACCAGATCGCGTTTAAGATATGTGAGTATGAAAATGCGTTTATGTGTGTGGATGAGTGCGGGAGATGAGGAGGTTTGGGATACAGAAGTATCAAAAAGCTATATGTATAAATGTACACGAGAGATGAAAAGGTTTCGGAAATGTAAGTATGTTTTGTATACTAAGGTAACATTTGCCAGTGGCGGTTTTGGAACACTGGCATACATTCACACACACACTTTCCCCACGCGCAAACATTCGCACCTTATAATGTTAACCTTCAGGTCGTTCTCAAGCTAACAAGTGCTGTGCTGTGCTTTGCGTCATTTCCATTTCCTTTGTTACGTTCAAATGAAGAGGATGCTGGAGTTGGCTGAGGATTGGTTCTTTCGCGACGTTTCTGAGCTCGTTTCCTTTGCATCTTCAGTTCAAGTGTGGGAAGATGGAAATAGCATATGCTTCAGTTTGGTATTTAACTCCCCTGTCCTTATTTACATTCCGTGTCCAACTGGGCGTTCCCTTTGTCAAAACTCCCCCACCCCTACTTTCCTTCCCCCTACGCCTCTTATCCACACCCCAACCCAAGAATGTAGCAGTCCCAAGTAAAAGGCGCACACAAAGCCCTGACTGGAGTCCTAACGTCCCTTCCCCACTGGACCAGACGCGTATGAAAAGATACCGGAATATAAAGACCATCTTCTCATTACTTTCTCCTTTTTTCTCCATCTCCCTTTCTTTTTCTTTTATTGCTAGCAACTCTTTTTTGATGTGTTCATGTTACTTTTTTTTTAAAATAAACAACAGGCCTGGGTTCTAATTTAATAAGAAAAAGCATGTAAATTTGTTTAACTGATTTGCCTGGTGAAATGAAAATTTGTTTCGGTTATTGTCTCTCTTGGAAAGGTTTTTCTTTTGGTTTGGTTTTGCTGTTTTTGTTGTCCTTTGTCCTTTTTGATGTTTTGATATAATTCGCAAAGTACAATCTCCAGGTCAAGAGCTCTGAGGTGCTTTATTTACAAATGATCTGCAAATATCCACGTACACCATACTTACCATCTTCCATGGTTTTAGATATTTACAATATCTATCTAAAACATTTATTCATTTATTTTGGAGTGCGCACATTGTCACGGTATTATCATATTTGCCCCTTCCACATTAGCAGCAGAGGCATACAGTGCTCCAAAATGTTCTGTTTAGAATCTTTACTGACCACAGTAGCCGTATGCTGAGCGTGAGAGAGTGTGCATTGCTCTGGATTGAAGACTGCTACTATATCCCTTCAGATCATTCCCCATGAATCCGCCTTCATCGAAAATTTTGACTCGAGTCAACCGCTCTGCCAGCATGATGAGATTTTGTCTCGAATTTTCCAACGGGATTAAAGAGGGGGGATATTGATTTCAGTTTCTGGAGTCACCATGAGAATATTACTATTATCATTATTATGAGCATTTATGCCTAATCTTGAAAATAAGCCCTAGACGTTTACAAATATAACACTTACGTAAATATCAAAAAGGAAAAATTGAACATAAGATACCAAACTTTATAAATTATTCATTCCCCCCCGCCCCCTACACACACACGCAAACCCAAAATATACACAAGCACACGCGCACGCACACACACAAATCCCAGCACACAATCATAAATAGTACACAATCAAATATACAACCAACAAATTATGAAACTAGTCATACGGAAAGGTATGAGCTGTGAAAAATTATTCCAGGGGGGCGCGAGGGGGTTGGGGGGGGGGGTGCGGTGCGGCGGCGAGGTGGGTCTTCAGTCTGGATTTGAAAGATTGCAGCGAAAATGAGTGACGGAGAGACTGTGGAAGTTGATTCCAAAGAATGGGGGCTTGGCATGAAAAACTGCGTTGGCCATACGTTTCGGTTCGAGCAGGGAGGGGGGGGGAGGGGTCGTAAGCATGCAGGTGTCAGAAGAAGAGCGGAGTTGACGTGAGGGTATGTAAGGATGAATGAGATCAGAAAGATACAGTGGACCACAGGCTTCAATGGACTTGAAACATAGACTATGGCCAGAAAGACCACATTATATTAGAACACTTGTCTTCACTGACTAACGATAAACCTTGATGATGACAATGCTGCTATGAAAATCCATTTAGATTTGAGACTACCCGAAAGGTCTATAGCCTGCCCTATGATTCCTCTCATATACTGACGGGAAAAAGGCCTAAGATATCAGAGGTGGTTACTTGACAGTAAACAATTTCATGTGCATTTGGAATAATGT
Organism: Babylonia areolata; assembly: GCF_041734735.1. Classification (NCBI taxonomy): domain Eukaryota; kingdom Metazoa; phylum Mollusca; class Gastropoda; order Neogastropoda; family Buccinidae; genus Babylonia; species Babylonia areolata. The sequence continues at coordinate 23,585,742 of NC_134898.1, forward strand.
TTGCTACACAATACAACACATTGTATCATGGTTACCCGACTGTGACTCAGTATGACAATTACGTGTTTGCGTGTGGTTTGTTTTCGTGTTTCAGCATGGGTGGGTTCAGTCTGCTCGGGCCTGTGCTTCATGCTCGGTATAGCGGCCAGCATCTTGAGCGATCGTTTCGGCATCCGCATAGTGTCCTTCATCGGAGGTGCCCTTGCCTTTGCTGGCATGCTGTCCAGTGCGTTTGTGGACAACGTTATGATGTACTACCTGACGTACGGTGTGATGATAGGAACAGGCTTTGCCCTTGTTTATTCCCCGTCCTTGGTAATCTTGGGACACTACTTCAAGAGGAGAATGGGTCTGGTGAACGGTATGGTGACTTTTGGCAGTGCTGCCTTCACCATCGGCTATTCTCTGGTGCTGCCCGTTCTGCTGGAAAAGGTTGACCTGAAGTACACGCTGCTTTGTCTTAGTGGTATGGTTTTCCTGCTGATGCCGTACTCTCTGACGTGGAAACCTTTAGTGACGCGGACCGAAACAGATACGACGACAGTGTCAGAGGATGGGGAGGTGGGAAAGACCAGGAAGCGCCAGGAGAGGAAACACCAGTTTCTGAACCCCACCATCTGGCACAGCCGGGGTTACGTTGTGTGGGTGATCGCTAGTGCTGTGGCCCTCTTCGGCTATTTTGTTCCTTTCACACATTTGGTGAGTACTGCTCATAAAATTTTAACGTTCCAGGACGGTTGAATAGTGATTGTTCATATCAAAAGCAATAATAAAATGAAATAAACAAATAAAGTTTAGTACATTTATCTTTAAAAAGGTAAACGAAGTGTTGACCACATCACGTCGCACTTATTTCTAATCAATTCTGGTAATGTGTGTATGTATCTAATACTGTGACATAGGTATATTCAACATCTTTTCCCCAATCAGTGTTTCTTCATATATACAACGTGCACACCACTTTCAGGAGTAAGACACGTTATTCTTGCTCGGATTCCCGACCATCTTACGAAGGAAACCCGGAAAAAACATCAATTTTTAAAATACGAAATGGCGTTTAGAGTGAGTAATGCGTTGATCAGTGAAACCATGACGTTTTCCAGCGACGTTTAGATGATAGAAATACTTCCAGCTATCTTTTGAAACAATATAGATATGATGTGTGACAACCTGGGTTCTGTCTGTGTTGCAGGTGAAGCACACAGAGGACAACTTCCCCAGCTCTGACGGTAACTTGCTGCCAATGGTCATGAGCATCACATCTGGGGTGTCACGTATTGTGTTTGGGGTGCTGGCTGACAGGTCGCTCAGTCTCATCAGGATGGACCAGGCATCATTCATGGTCTTCGGGGTGTCCACATTTTGCATCCCTTTCGCTGGCAGTTTCACCTCTCTCATCATCATCTGCGTAGTGATGGGGATTTGCGACGGAGTGTTTGTATGTCTAGTGGGACCGATAGCCTTTGATCTGGTTGGCAAGAGGGGAGCATCCCAGGCCATTGGTTTCCTCCTTGGCTTCATGTCGATAACGATGACTCTTGGACCCCCTTTGGCTGGTATGTTTGTGTGCGTGCGTGCATGCGTGTGTGTGTGTGTGTGTGTGTGTGTGTGTGCAAAATCGTTTAGTCCTATGGGTATGTAGTTTATGAGAGCTCGTGTTATGAAAACAGTCGGTCAGAATTCTGAAACGTATTAAAAGATGGATAAATGCAGCTCTTGAGGCAAAGGCCTTGTGAGACATGAAGCAGATATACGGCCCTGATGTAAACTATACTTTGGCGGCATTGCACAGGGGCAAAAGGTGAGCGTCGATGAATCCCCCCAAAACAAAGGGAAACGACTAAAACTAACTAACTTTTGAGCTGTGTTAGCATGGTCAGATTTTGCGAGCTATATAATACAGCCTTCATGATCACTAGCAGCTTTCCTGCTTATCTTTTCACACTGGGCCGAGACATACTGACGTGCAACCACTATGCATAAACTCTCCTCAAGATGAGTCACTTTTTTTGTGTTTGCTGTTGGTATGAATTTTCGGTCGATTCTGTCACAGTCTTCCCAAAGTAAGTGATGACCAGTTCAGCAGCTGTTCGTCTATTTTTGCGCAGGTTTGAGTTACGACGAACTGGGTTCCTACAAGGCGGCGTTCCACACTGCAGGGGTTACCCCTGTTCTTGGTGCACTTCTTTTGTTTCTGATCCCACGACATAAAACAGTAAGTGTTGCGGAGTATATGGGAGACGATGTCTTGATCTTTCTTTTTCTGACACCAGAGTTTGTCTTTCTTCCCTTTTGCAACTCCACGGTACATTGCTCTACAGCTTGCCAAAGTTATCTTTAAAATGAAATTCTTTTCTGGCGTTGCTGCTGCTGCTGCACTTGCAAACAATGTTAAGACTGACATTTTTCAGATATTTTTTTTACGAATGCTGTTGCTGATAATGCCGCTATTGTTGCTATTACAGCACACAAGAAAACAACAAACAAACAAAATCAGCTGTCATGCATTCAATTTTTGTTATGGCAACAACAAAAAATCACATCTACCACTACTACTTTTAAAAATAATTATGGTAATGTTTCGCGTATCAAAAGCAAACTGTGACGATTCAGGAGGCAAAATCACAGAGCGCGACAACAGAGTCCACAAAAGCCCTGTCCAAGAACGCAGACTGTCCACAGGAGAATCCGGGCAACGTCTTCACGGTTTCCACAGGCTCCCCAGCCAGTCAGCATGCCCGTGACGGGGACCTCGCAGAGGGAAGACGTCCAGATGGTGAGACAAATCATCTCCACCTCTCCTCTCCCTCAGCTTCCGACATCCTCCTTCTTCTCCGTGTGTGTGGTGGAGGGAGGTGTCTGTCTGTTGTATGTTTGCCTGTTTGCCTCTCCATCTGTGTGCATGTGTATTTATGTCAGAGAGAGAGGGGTGGGAGAGATACATATGTATATAGGCATAATGACTGAAACTCCAGATATCGTTTTAATAACACTAAACCAAAACAGACAAATGAAAGCAATAAGTGGATAATATATGTACGTCTGTACACAAGTTTATGAGTGTGCTTATGTGCTGGTAGGCGCGCATGTGCGTGCGCCCGTGCCTGCTTGTGTGTGTGTGTGTGTATGCGTACTACGTTATTCGTACGTCACACACACACAGTTCATTGCAAAAATTGTCTGAATGACAAATGAGTGATCAACATAATTTTTTTTTTCCTTAGGGAAGACTGTAGGTATGAAGGGTTGTAATTGTTGTCCATCATAAAAGTGACTGCTGCTTTTATGTTCCTGCGGTTGTGTTTCATAAACATAAGAAAAGATATGTGAGAGAGAGAGAAAAAAAAGAAAATATAAAATAGCGTACAAGGAAACTGATTAAGAAAAATAAAAGAAGCAAAAGAATTATGTAATATGGTATAACTTGTGTGTGTGTGTGTGTGTGCGTGTGTGTACGCGCATGTGTGTGTGTGTGTGTGTGTGTGTGTGTGTGTTTCTTGTACCAGATCCACCATGCGCTGATGGAGTGGATGGAATGCTTATCGTTGTCACATCCTCCACACTTCTGTGACCGCCCTGGTCTTGCTCTTCCCTGTTCTGGTGAGTCTGACTGGTCGACGGGGATGATGGAAGATTGATTGACTGATTAAATGATTGATGTGGATACTTATATAGCGCCTGTCCTCGGTCGGAGACCACGCTCTAAGCGCTTTAAAAACACGGGGTCATTTGTACAACAGGCTGCCTACCTGGGTAGGGCTGACTGACGGCTGCCACTGGGCGCCCATCATTCGTTTCCTGTGTCATTCAATCAGATTTCAGGCACGCACACATACACACTCAGACAGACATGTAACATGTTACGTGTATGACCGTTTTGTTTATTTACCCAGCTATGTAGGAAATCATACTCCGTTTTCGGGGGTGTGCATGCTGGGTATGTTCTTGTTTCCATAACCCACCGAACGCAGACATGGATTACAGGATCTTTAAAGTGTGTATTTGATCTTCTGTGAAGGGGGTTCAGGCACTAGCAGGTCTTATGCTGACCTGGGAGATCGGAAAAATCTCCACCCTTTACCCACCAGGCGCCTTTACCGAGAGTCGAACCCGGGACCCTCAGATTGAAAGTCCAACGTTTTAACCATTTGGCTATTTGTGATACTGGTCATGGAAGATCTCTTTATCCCTCCCTCCTTTCCTCCTTCAGGACTATCCCTTACCCACCTACCGCAACCCAGTCCCACTCTCTACACTCCTGTCATCCAGATCGCAGGCACTTGCTGAAGTGTTGTAATTGATTTCATTTTGACACTTTTTTTTTATATCAGGGTTCACATTTTACTCACATTTCCTCCTTTTCGTATAATTCTGACCCATGAACTTTTGGCATCATCCTTATAAAATGATACCGTCAACTGATGATCAACTCATTCATCTTGTGAATGAATGAACAGCTCATTCAAATTATGTAATGATGTCAAAAAGCATTATACAATGAAAACGTATGTGTATGTGACAGACACTGATGCACGCAGAGAGGGAGGTGGAGAGAGATGGAGCGAGCGAGCGAGAGAGAGAGAGATGCTTCCGACGCTTTTTATTGACACTAGTCTAACTACAGCCCTTATTTGGCTTAAATCAAGAAAACAAAATATTCTTAGTTGAGAGATAGAAAGAGAGAGAGAGAGAGAACGGACGTTTTTAGGAATATTCTTTCATTCTTTGGTACTCTTTTCCGATGATTCTGCGCGCGAGTCTACACGTGCAGGATTCCATACTCATAGTCCCCCCCTCCCCCGCCCATCACCCCCCTCCTCCTCCCCCTCCCCTTCCCTCCCGCTCATCCCCTCCCCCAGCCCCCCCCCCCCCCCCCCCCACACACACACACTGTATCCCCATGGTCCCCTCATCCCTTCGGCTTACGCGCGAACACAAATGATTCGTAATTTGTGGATACATTCTCATAGCTGCAATGTTCATACTTGTATTTCTTTTTACTTTGAACAACAACGACGTGCAGTCGTCGTTGTTGTTTGTTTTTTTTTACACAGTGCACATGAAACGATGGAACAAACAAAACAAAAAAAAACCCAAGCAAAACATTCCTGACTCGTTCACTCTCTCTACCTTGCTCACATCTGATTTCAGACATGACGGACCATCATCTATCTACACGTGACGGCCAGGCTGACAGGAAAGAGCATGCAGGACTTTCCGCTTCCAGAATGGTGGTCATGGCTGTGTGTCAGTGTGTGGACCAGCTGAGTACCAAGGGGCAATACCCAGTGGCTGCTTCCTGCACCACTCACTGTGCACAGCCTACTTCTCGTTGAAGAGCACATGTTGGCAACTGCAGCCCTGTGAACGTTTTAGCTGATATATGAAGAATATATTTTTGTTTTAAATGTTTATTATATAATTTTTTTAATGAAATATATATATTATATGTCTATGACATTACTCAGATATGCAATATTTAACTGTCTATGAACGTTCTAATTTAATGTCTGTCCACAAAAAGTGTGTGTATGTGTGCAGTGACAAATGTTGCCTGTAAAAGAATTATAAATCTGCAAGCTACTTCGCACTGGTACCTGGTATGTACCATCCCGCGCGCGCGCGCGCACATGCACACACACACACACACACACATATCTGTGATCATGCCGTGCAGATGCATGTATTCTCTCTTTGTCTCTGTCTCAGTCTGCATCTTTGCCTTTCTCATCTTCTTTTTCTCTGTCTCTCTGTCTTTGACTATCTCCGCAGTCTATCTGCCACCACCACCCCCCACCCCCACCCCCGCGCTCCCCCACTCTCTCTCTCTCTCTGTTTCTCTTGAGTTTTTCTCTCTATCTTACTCAGTAAGTCAGTTGCTCGCCCCTGAAAATGAAGGGACAACGCACTCTTGCATTCCTATCAACGAAACAATAGGGGGACGAGGGGGGCAGACACAGACACATGGAGGCAGAAAGACAGACAGCCGGAGAGCGCGCGGGAAGGTTTCTGGAGATGGAAAAAGATGAAGTGTGACTTTGATTTCATATATCATGATGAGCAGTGTTAATGCTAACGAGGGTGTTTGAAATGACAAAGAGTGTGTGTACCGGATGACAATTAGGAGTGTATTCTGGTTTAAAATCACACTGAGTCGTGGATAGACGACGGTAATTTCTTTTGACTAAAACAGGCACATTTTCTGACAAACACACACACACACACACACACTGGCACACACAAACAAACAAACAACTAAAAAAACAAACAACAGCTGTATTTATTTTCAGCGCCTCTGCTGGCAGTCGGAAGATAGTGTGACCTCACGCCGGCTCTGATACTTCAGCATGCATAGGTCCCAGTAAGCAAACCTCTAATTTTCTTTTCACTGCCAACCAAAGTCAGTTGAGGCATTCAGCACAAGTGTATGCTGCGTGTATAAGGCACAGGCAGAGTTGGAACCCTCGGGTATAAAAAGGGGGTGAGCTCTCCAGCTGCACTGCACCGTCTTTCGAATCTCGCTGGGAGCGCCCAGTGAGTGCTGCTCCAAACAACACCCACCCCCCCTCCTACACCCAACTCCCCACCCCGCCTCCACACCCCCTCAGTGTGGGTCGTTCCTGTGACGTCATTCGGTCGGAGGGTGGACAGAAAGGTGATTCGTGGAGCATGTCGACATAATAATGAGGTAAGTAACAATAATTTAAACGGTTTTTATAGGGAGGAGGGGATCAGTGTCAGTTTCAAAGTATGTTTTTCACTCTTTCTAATCATTGTTTTCTACAGATGTAGCCTTGTCGAGGAAAAGCAGGAATGTTGATTTTCAATGAGTTTTTGGCGCGCGTGTAGTTCAGTGAAACCAAAAGCAGAAATCTCTCTCTCTCTCTCTCTCTCTCTTAATTTCTTTTTTTGACTCTGTCTCTCTCGATCTGTCTCTCGATGTCTCTGTCTGTCTTCCCAGTATCTCTGTGTGTGCATATCTTTGGAGTGGATTCACACTTATGTGCGAATTACAAATGATGATTATTGTTTTTTGAATAAAAGAATATGGTGGGCTGTAACCGCGAAAACAGCTGTGTGAAAACACACTGTAAAAATAGATCTGATTGCAAGGAACAAAAATAAACCTGGCAGTAAGGGATATAAATAGATTTGTTGGAAAGCGATGACGAATTTGTTCTTTGGAAATGCAGCAAGGAAGAATAATATCAGTCTGAGGGTAAGGGGTTTATATATAAATTATTTGGTGACGTAAATTGGTTTGTAAGAAAGGAACAAAAATAAGTCTGTTAATATTGGCAGTATGCTTAATATTGATAATGATACCGCCGTCACCACCACCGGCCACTAAAGATCGTGGAGGAGAAGAAGAAGAAGAAAGAGAAGAATTTCCCCAGAACAAGAAAACTGAAACCGAAAGTAGAAATCCCAGTTGTATGGTGACTGCTCACCATTGGCCAGTTGCCATCTGCCTGTGTACCTTTTTCAAGTTTACTTAACTAGAATTGATAAATGATTTGGTAGATGAATGAATAAACTGGAAGAAGAATCTCTCTCTTTCTCTCTGTCTCTCTCTTTGTGTGTGTGTATCTCCTCTCCCCCCCCCCTTCCCCTCTCTCTGTGCTCTTCTTTTCGTTTCTTTTACTGTTGTTGTATCTCCCCACCCCCTACGCCCCCTCCTCCACTTCCTACTCCTTCATTTTCTTCTTGAACAGGCATGATTTGTGCAAGCATGTCAGAAGACAATCAAAATTAGCGAGCCGACTGATTATAGCTCCTAGTAAACTACGAATCGGAAGCCAAACTTCTTAGTGCCTGGCACTGGGACAGCGCGGATGACGAGCTTAATTGGCTGTAGCTGGCGCAATGGATTCCCAGAGTGGGCGGTGCAATGGGAGAGTGGGTGAGGGTGGGGGCTTGAAACGGTGCCAACCGTTCATAGACCTGTACTGGCTAAACATTATATTATCTAAGTGGTGCCGTCATGTGTGCAAGTTGATTTGTTAGAAACGCTGTCCCAAAAGTTTGGAAGTTGAGTGCCCCTGTGAAAGCGTCAATGGCGGTTTGTTGTTTGTTGTTGTTTTTGTGTGTGTGTGTGTGTTTCTAACACTCCTATAATAACAGAAACGCGATCTTTGCCTTTGTTGTTGTGGGTGTGTTTGATTTCAATACATTTTGAGAAACTGACACTGTTTGCTTCCCTCCCCCCCCCCACCCCCCACACCCACACCCCCTTTCTTTTCTTTTTCTTTTTTTTCTTTTTTTTTTTTAATAGGCCTACCTCACAGCATGTCATTCAGTCATTTTCTTTTCTTTTCATCCAACCAGATTGCAGAAGAGACCACTGACATCAGTCCTCATCAAAGTGCACGAAATAGAAGTTCCGGTTCCGTCTCACGCTTGCTTCCTTCGGTCCAGCAATGGAACTTGACAGAAGAACAACACAGACCAGTAATAAGTTCTGCTCCGGCGCTTCAGCCCACGTGTCTGCCCCCTGGAATTGATGTGACGTCTCTGTTGAGGCCGACGTCACAACATCTGAAGAAACTCAACTCAATCTCCGAGGCTGGCGTCACAACTGACTCACATTAAATTCCAACGCGTGCAGAGACTGACACCACAGCTTGAGAATCAACTCAACAGAACTTGAGGAAAACGAGAACAAATTTAAGTGTTCATCATGTGGCACAGACAGCATGTAACACACTTGAAGCTGCCACCACGTGCTCTCTTTGGACATTCAGTATCATTTCCAGTCGGATGGAGGGCACGTGCTGGACTGAACTGACGTCACATTGCCAACTAAGGAATGACGACAGAGGACACACAAGACCAGACTGTCAGGCACTGTATATAGACTGTACATAATTTGTGTGTGTGTGGTGTGCTTTTATCGTTTTACCATAACATTCTTTATCATTTTACCATATTATCATTCTTTAATATAAAAGATGTTCTTGAATGTTGTTACCTCCAGATCTGTGCAACATGATTCTGTGAGTGGCATCAGAGATTAAACAAAATGTTAATAACTCTTGTGTATACACACGTGTGTGTGTGTGTGTGTGTGTGTGTTTGAATGCCTGAAAAGTGAATGAGCATGTCTATCGATTTCTCCTTCTTCAGTGATGTCTATTTTCTGCCGCCTTCTTTTCTGTCTGTTTCAGTCTGTGTTTTGTTTGTGTCTCTCTGTATGCCTATCTCTCTCTCTCTCTCTCTCAATGTCCTTTTTTGTCTTATCTCTTCATCCCACAGTGTGTGTGTGAAATCCACAAGTGGAAAAATATCAGGCACATACAGCCAATGCAGGGCCAGTAACATGGATATTAAAGGGACTTCGGTATAGGTGTATACAGCAAATCCCGGCCAGAATTAGAACCTGGACACCGCACCCCAAGCCTAAAGGGTTCATTGGATAATGCATGATATGCTAATGTGATGTGACAAAAAGCAACAGTACACTCCACTCCACTCCACTCGCCACACTCCATCCACTCCACTACACTACGCCACACTCTACTCCACTCCACTTCAACACAATACGATGCAGCACAGTGCAGTGCAGCACAGTACAATAAAATACGTTACGAATGAAAGCACCCATCCCCCTCTCCGAGAGTCTTTTTTTATTTATCATTTATTGACAAATCTGTATCACATAGCATTCCCTTCGTAATACTGATCCCAACAATTGTTTCCTGTAGCATGATACAAAGCGATGTTCAGTTGTTTTCAAATCACAATTAAAAAAAAAGAAAGAAGAAGAAGAAGAAAAAAACACTGTGTGTGTGTCAGTGTGCCGGTATGTGTGTGTGTGTGTGTGAAAACAATCAATAAAAAGACTTGAATCGAAAACATGAACAATCCATGCACTGAACACTGACGCCGGCATAACCGTACCCCTCAAAACCATATGCTTTAAATAAATCATACAATTAATTAATATTTTTTCCCCCTAGCGATAAGACAACGCCACACATGTTTGTTTTTGAATACTAGTATGTAAAGACATTAAAAAAAAAATTCTGTATCAGATTTTCCCGATTTATTCTACGTGAAAGTTTGCCCACAACATCAAACACTGTCTATGAATACGTTGTCTTTAGTAGTACGCGCGCGCGCCAGGCCCGCACACACACACACACACACACACACACACACATACACACCAAAAATGTATATAATAAACACACACACACACACACACACACACACACACACACACACACGTCAGTGTGGTTTTGTGTGATCATCCTTATCAACACCGACCACAATTAAAGCATCTGTATCTCTCAGCTGGGTCGACGCGTTTAACTCAAAGGGAAGGAAGACTGTTTGTCATACAACGCTACTTTCCAATAATTCACAAATAAAACAAGCATGTGCAAGAGTCCATGCGTGCGTGGTCCCACGCGGTCGCATGCAGCAAGCGCAGACGAACAAAAACGACCCGGATAGCATGTATAAACTACAGTAGTAACTGTTATGATAACGCTATTACAATGTCAGTAATGTTTGCTAGATTTGTCTCCCTTTAACTACATTGTTCGCAGTCATAACTGGATCCCTCGATTTTATGCTCACTTGATTGAATTATTGATTGGTTGACAAATCCTCACGCTATCATCCTGAGCGTGAATAATAGCTCTGTTTTATAGGACAAACTGTTGCGTAAGTGTTGGTGTCTATACATATTTTTTAATGCCACACTGCCGAAAACCCAACTTCTGCAGGCTCTTCATGATTTTACTGCATGATCCATTCACTGTTTTGCATCATCAAGCGCTCGACTCAGTGATGATTGTGTTCGACACACGATCTGGCACTAAAGAACTGTTCTTTTTTTTTTTCTTCTTCTTTTTCATATTTCCTGGGGGGGGGGGGGGGGGGGGGGGGGGGGGGGGGGGGACGGGTTGCTTGTGTATGTATGTGTCGGTGCCACGGTATATGTGCTAATATGCGTGGGAGGAGGGTGCCGTTTGAATTCTAAACCAACACTCCACATTTCTTTTCACAGTCAATATCCCGGAGTCAACCGGGCCTGAGATACAACAAAGATTCATTAAGGTCGAGTCGTTTTACATGTGTCACGTACGGTTCTTACGCTTCAAAGACTGGTGTAACAGTATACCCACTTTTCGTGCCCCAGATGTTTGGACATTTTCTTTTCTATTTCGATGGGGTTGATGAATATGCTGCTATAGGATCTCATTTCCATTTGGGAATACTTCACAAAGCTATACTTATACTCGCATCCCAGCGTCGACCCAGCTGAGAGATACAGATGCTTTAATTGCGGTCGGTGTTGATCAGGATGATCCTCGATTGGGTCTTCCCGTTTGAGCACGCTCAGCTGTGGTTTGGAGCTGGCCGGAAAAAAAAATCACTGGTTCTTTCTCCCGTTTGAGAATTACTGGTATGTGGTGTGTGTGTCTGTGTCTGTGTGTGTACCCTCGGGTTTCACTTCTTCTACGACTTAAGCATGCCTTTCGCCAGCGGCTAGGATGTAACTTGCCACTGCTTACATCGCAGTTTTCACCGCAAAAGAAATAATGTTCGCTGAAACTAAAACTAGCTTCAATACTTGTACCTTTTTTTTTTTCTTTTTTTTTTTTCTTTTTTTTTGTACCCGGACTTTCTTGGGTCGACCACCGTTTTATTTTGTATATAAATCACACAATGCCAAATAAATAAATAGCGTTTATGGAATAAATACGACTTTTCACTCACTGATTTTGGGCTTGTTACTATAATATTGAAGGAAAATGTACAAGTCATACAATTAAGTGTACAAAACTTATCTGTTTTTCTTTGTTTTGGGGGTTTTTTTTTTGTTTTTGTTTTTGTTTTTTTTGTTTTTTTGTTTTGTTTTTTCACCTTCATTCATACACAATTCTAAGTCTGTCTGTTTCTTCATATATGGACAATCACGTTGCAAAACTTTAGTGTTGGAAGATTGTTTGGTTTGTCTGGGGGGTGGGGAGGGGTTGAGGGGGCCGGGGGGGTGGGGGGTGGGGGTGTTCATGCTCTGGTGTGCTTTCTGTGTGCATATTTGTCTCTTTCTCACTTCTCATTTGATCATTTGACGTTATTTGTAGATGGAAGTGTTTTTTTTCCATGTGAATTCGTCTTGTTTCAAATTCTCGTTCAAAAATTACCTGTAAGGGAAAGACTGATCTGGTCTTTTTATAGATACTGACACACATTTTACCCACTAATATTATATTATTGATATACGCATAATTTCCTTTTAGATATGGTGAATTTTCAATCCCAAACAGGATATCTGATGCTGACAGTTTCAAGTGGACACTTGTTTCTGTTAGTAGTTTTTGTTCAATATACTTCCAGAAGTTGTGTGTTACTGGGCAATCAAAAAAAAAGTGTTCAATGTAATCTACCAAATCTTTACAATAGGGACATTTATTGTTTTCTGCTACTTTCATTTTGTTTAGAAGGATATTGGTGGGGTAGATGTTGTGTAAAATTTTCCAGTGCAGAACTCTTAATCTAGTTTCTTTTGTTATATCTCTCGCTATAGACCAGGTTGACCCGAGTAAGTGGATACCAAATTTTCTGAGCCAGAAGTAGTACGCGTTGGGAACAGTTTTCTCTTTGTTTATGAGTGTATTTTTTTTAATCTGTTTTAAATTTGTGTTGTACAGGCTTACATCACATTTCTGTGTTTCATCCTCCTTTTCCCCTCTTTCTATCCATTGAAGCCATGCCTTTGGTATCGAATTTATCAATGCGTTATATTCAAAAACAATGCCTGCTTTGTGTTTACGCACTATATCCTGTATCTCTCTTAAAGACAACACTCTATTTTCCCTGAAATTAATTATGTCCTTTACTTGTTCAAGACCTTTCTCATTCCAAGATTTGAAGAATAATAATTTGTTTTTATACTTTATCAAGGCGTTGTTAAACAGCAATTGGGAGTGAAAGTTGTTACTTTTGATGTCTGAAAGTGATTTTAACGGCCTGCTGTCAAGATACGAACTAACTACATCTTTCCAAAAATCGTTATCTATCATGTTCAAACCTATTAGATCTTTTGATCTACAATTTAAGAGAAACACATTTTCTTTAACAAGTTTATCCATGTGCCATTTAGGGATCACACTCCAGCTTTCCTTGGCTGTCGCCCCAAACAGTTTTCCTGCCCATTGTAGGTGAAAACATTTTTGGAGCTGGATCATGTTTATCATGTTCAGACCACCTTCTTCTACACTCGCTTCCATTACTTTTCTTTTTACTTTCTCGAAAGCTCTCTTGTTACTGTGTTTTTTCTGCCACAGAAACTTGTACAGAATAGAGTTTATTTTATTCAGAACCTCAGCTGGAAGGCCAATCGACTGCATAACGTAAATGAACTGACTGACAAGAAATGATTTTATCACGACTACTTTCCCTTGAATACTTAAGTCACGTTTACTCCACTCTTTAATGAGTTTGTTCACTCGATCAATCCTGCTTGTCCAGTTATCTTCAATGTCTTTGGCCATTCGGTTACTTTCGAAATGGATTCCTAATATCTTTATTCTATCTACTGTTGAGAATGGAAGATTTACCTCTCTTTTCTGTCTACCTAGTCTTAGTGCCTTTGTTTTATGTTCATTCAATTTCAGTCCAGAGAATCTTTCAAAAGAAGTAAAAATGTTAAACGATCTATTCATGTCCTCTATATCTCTAAGAAACAAGGTTGTGTCATCTGCCAGTTGTTTTACTTTTAAATGCACATCCTCATTTCTCTCGGATCGGGGGGTTACAATTCCCACTATGGGACTGTTTCTTATTTTAATAGCTAATAATTCAACAGCTAACACGAATGCCAAAGGTGAAAATGGGCATCCTTGTCTAATACCACACAGCACGTCGAAAGGTTCAGATATCCAACCACCATGATTAACAGAACTTGTACAACCTTTAAATAAGACAGTAACCCATTTTTGAAAGACTGGTCCAAAACCAAAGACAGAAAAAGCATGTACCAAGAAACTTTTTGATATGGAGTCGAATGCTTTAGAGTAATCTACTGCTAATAAGTATCCCGCTTTCTTTGTTTTATTCAGATAATTAATAACGTCATCAATCGATCTGATAATTGTAGATATGTTTCTGCCCTTTATGTAGCCTGCTTGATCTTCATTAACTAAAGTGTGAACAACGGATGACAGCCTTTCTGCTAGTGTTTTTGCAAGTAGTTTGTAATCTGTATTGAGTAAGGTTATAGGTCTCCAATTATTTAGCTTATCTCTTTCTAGATCTTTTCCTTTGTGTATCAATGTTATAATTCCTTGCTTCTGAGAGTAAGATAGTTCACCTTTATTAAATGATTCTACGAAGGAATTTGTCACAATACTGCCTATTTTACACCAAAATGTTTTAAAGAATTCTACTGTAATTCCATCACAGCCTGGGGCAGACCCGTTCTTCATTTTCGCAAGTGCATTGCTCGTTTCCTCTAGAGTGACAGGTCCCTCACACACAGCAGCATCCGTACCATTCAAACGAGGGAAATTTTCATCTGCCATGAATATATCAGTTGCTTCCCTTACATCTTCTTCTGCTGTTGTCTGACTATATAAGTTTTTAAAGTAAGACACCTGTTCAAGTAGTATTTCTCTTTGATCTGTTATAACTTCACCAGTTTCTTTACTAAGTCTTGTTATAATTTTCTTTTTGGCTCGAGCTTTTTCTAAATTACAAAAATATTTTGTGTTTCGTTCACCCTCCTCAATCCACTTAATTCTTGATCTAACTTGTGCCCCTCTCGCTTTTTCTAATAGCAATAATTCTAGATTTTGTTTTAATTTTAGAAATTGAGTCTGTTTGTTTTTGTTAGAGGGATCGTTTACTAAGTCTTTCTCAACGTCTGAAATTTGTAGCTCTAATCTCTTCACGTTATTCCGTTCTTTACATGCTACATTTTTACCAAACTCACTGCACAAATTTCTGATTTCAATTTTGCAACATTCCCACTTTTTTATATAGGAAATATTATCACTGACATCATAATTTAAATGATTATCTAGCAGTTCATTCATTAATTTGACAAACTCTGTGTTCTTAAGATAGCTATTATTGAATTTCCAGTATCCTGGCCCACGGGAAAAAATATTCTGATTAAGCTCTGTAACAACCGTTTTGTGGTCCGAGTTAGGGACTGTCCGATGCTCACAAGAAACACAACAATGCAGCATACTGTGTGATGTGAAACAATAATCGAGTCTTCTGGCTATAAATGGATTTGTTCTGTGCCATGTGAAATCTTTACTATTAGGGTGTAATGTTCTCCAAAGGTCAACTAGTTCTAATGTACTGACTGAATGCTTAAACGCTTTAACTTCTGATTCTCTATGAGGGAGACCTGCAGTATTATCAAGAGAGTTATTGAGAACACAATTAAAATCACCAAACATGAGAAAATGTCCGTCAATAAATTCGCTAAACTCTTCTTTGAGCATACTGAAGAATGCTATTTTATCCGATGATTCATTTGGAGCATACACATTGGCTAACATAAATTCATAATTGTCATACGACACTGAAACAACTAGTACCCTGTCTTCTGTTGTTTTCAAACTAACTTTACCTGGGAAATGCTTTGCTACTAAAATAAGTTCTCCCCTACTTCTATTTGTGCCTTCGTTAAAGAAAATAGTTCCACCCCACTGTTTCTCCCAAAATGGTATGTCTTTGGCTGTTACATGTGCTTCTTGTAAACAAATAATGTCAAACTTCTGCTCTCTTAAATAACGAAAGATTGAAATGCGTTTAAACTTATTTTTCAACCCTCTTACATTTAAAGATGAGATCAATAACTTGTCCATTGTGGGGGTAAATCAAAATTCATTTTATAGCCTATTGATGAGTACACACGAGATTAACATCGATAAAACATAACACATAAAATTAATCACTATTCAGTCTCATAATCCGGGGGCGAAAACCAAAACCGTCTTTGACACAGAGGACAGCAGCAACACATTACCGACAATTCTCGGCAGTCACAGGCTCCGGGGCATGAACGGGGGGGACTGGGCTACCTGATCGTCGGTCATTCCGTCGACGATGCTTGTCGGTCCTGTCCCTCGGGCTGCGGCGATCCTGGGACCGCTGGCGCTTGGGGGTCTCGGACCTGCTGCGGTGCTGGTCGAAAGAGAAGAGGGTGGACTGACGACAGCTCGGTCGGCTTCTGTCACCCCGGTCACCAGCTTTGCTGCCGGAACATCCAGCACCTTTTGTGGAAGAGTTGGATGCTGGAGATGTGGCTGTGGGAACAGGAGCTACCGCTGCATTCTGGATGTCCGAGTGCACCCCTCTGTCGTCTCCCTGCTGCTGCTGAGCATGCTTCTTGTCTGCTGGGTTCCCTGCAAACTGACAGGCTGCATCACCTCTCTTATGTCCAGGTTGTTTACACTGTCGGCACACAACTTCTTTTGTGCACTGTGAGACATGATGGTTAGACTCCAGGCATCGTGAGCAGAATACTGTTTTTTTAACTTCTTTCTGCTCTTTGTGGTAGATTTTGGCATTAAATATATTCACTTTCAAGATCTTTTCAAGGGGAGTGGGGGGAACGGAGATGAAAACAAAACGCCGCCCAGTTAAGAAACGGGTTAACTTGTTGTCCTGGTCCCTAGCCCTTTCGTATTTGACATCGGATCTGAGTTCACATCCTATTTTAGTGAGGGAATGTTCTATTTCCGAATCAGCCACGGATATCGGAATATTGTCAATCCACACCTTTGTGGACAGTTTTTCTTCTTCTGAGCCATCCCTAAGAATGTAAGGATTTGCATTAGAGGCCTGTATCACAGTATCTCTCACGCGCATACCTTTAAGAAGGATGTCTGTACGAGCCTCCTTTGTTGCAGGGTAGACACGCCACAAGCCTCGTATCTCCTGTGCCCCAAGGATGGTGCCTTGACCAGCAGCACGCTCCGCCGCCAGGCATATTTCCAATACCGTTGGACGAGAGTTGACCGAGTTGGGAATGTCTTTCTGTCTTATGAATACTGGTTTGATTGTCGAAATCGAAGCCGAGTGCGCCATTTCTGTTACACTGAAGTCGAATGACACCAAAGGGGGGTAGAGGGTGGGGAAATAAATAAACGATGACTGCGATCGACTTCTATGGAAGAAACAGCGGCGTAGAGCGATTGAAATCCTTCCAAACGTAGACTGTGAATGACGGCCTTCCAAACGTAGACTGTGTATGACGGAGAAAAAAAAAATAAGTCCAGAAAATCCCTGAGCTCAGTTCGCGTTCGGTTTGAGTGGCTCTCGTGCCGTGCGGACACGCTTACTGCGCTCTCTCAATACTTGTACCTACCCCACCCCACCTTAATTAAATACCCTCCTCGCCACACCTACAACATCACGTTGTCTTTTTGCGTTAGTCTCTGTAACTTATGCTGCCTGTAGTTATTTCGTTAGTCTCTGTGGTCCATGGAACAATATGTTTGAATACCTTCTACCGTGTAAACACAAGTTGTGGGAACTCAGTGGGTGGGGGCCGGGGGGGGGGGAGCAGATGAGTAGGGGGGGGGGGGTATGCTTATGCCAGGCATCTGCTCCCTTGATGCAGATGTGATGTAGGTAAAATTCTTCCTTATTCTGTCATGTTCACATTCAGTGCCTCCCTCCCCCGCCCCCAGCCCCTTCCCCACCCCCAACATGCATACACTTACACAAACACACTCACACACGCGCTTACACACACACACGCATGCGCGCGCGCGCGCGCGCGCGCGCAGAGAGAGAGAGATTCATACAAATGCATATATATTTGTACAAATAGTTATGTATATACACACAGTCAAGCGCCTCACGCAAAGAAGTGGACCTGCCTAAACTGAACTTATTGCTGAGAGAAGAGTGAGTTTTCGACAATATTTGAAAGATGCAAGCGATTGAAAATAAAACGATCTGTGTCCATAGGTCTTACTTCTGACGTAAGGTATCCTGAGACGTCGAGCATCAGAGAAAGACCGGAGCTGGCGAAACGGAGTATCGATATGGAGGAGTTCAGAAAGATACTTTGGGCCAGATCTGTAGACTGCAGAAAAGGTCAGAGTGGGTAGTTTATAGTCTATTCGATCAGAAACGGGCAACCAGTGGAGAGACTGAAGGAGAGGAGAAACATGCACAAATTTAGAAGCTCTGCAAATGAGTCTGGCAGCGTGGACACACACACACACACACACACACACACACACACACACACACACACACACACACACTACATATTAAAAGTTCTGTTAAAACAGCATTAAATGAGACCAGTTAAGTTTGCCAAAAACAGTCAAACAATGCCTGTCGTTTACAGCTGCATTTCAAATTTTACATCAGTATGTTCGCTGATGCCTCCTTTGCAAGACTGGCTTGGGAAACCATCTGGGCGACTACACTGAAGGATTCTGCTCTTCTCTCTTTCTGTTCTTTTTGTTCAAAGCAACAGCTGTCCAGTACACTGACGATTTCATGAATATTATGGTCGGATTATGTGGATTGGGTAGAAAGCTTAGTCAGATGACGTCTAATAAATCATTTGGAGATATAGCTGCATCCACCGGTTTTGTATGGAACGGATAAAGGATTAATTCAAATGATAAACACCCTCTCTTTCCACAGCCCTGCATCTTCTGTTGCTTTTGATGGCAGAGTTAAGACCATCTTCGGCTGAATAGCTGAAAATCCCCATTCGGGGTGGAATACAAAACTTGGTAATGAATAGAGTTCACTGAAACTGCACAAAGAACATGATGTGTTGGTGTTCAGAAACGTTTGGACTTGCCTTTACAAAGAAAGAAAAAAAACTTACTAGCAGCTGTGGCGAAGTGGTTGGTGTCGCAGACTGACGGCTGGGAGAGACACCTGTTCGATTCCAAGTGGATCAAGGTAGACTTTTTTCTTTCTTTTTTTTTTTTGTTGTTGTTGTTTTTTTGTTGTTGTTGTTGCTCACTGCCGGCTCCTTTTCAGAGTTGAATGTGATGTGGGTTTAAATGTGCAGACTGGGACCATACTGTCAATTATCATCCACTTTACGGATGTGTCTCTGGGTGTGTTGATCAAATTTCCTGACCGTAACCAAACTGCAAGTGTCTGTATATCTCTCTGGCCTGTTTATGACATGAAGCGTAGAGAAGACTTTTGCCACGTTGTCAAAAAAAACCCATCGTCATAGCCATCATCGTCCTTTTCCTCCTCCTTCATCATCAATGGAAAAAACAGGAATGTCCGAAGTCCTGTGGCATTTCATGCCCTGCTCTCGTGATGACCTAGCTCACACACACACACACACGCACATACACACACACATACAAACTCGAGCGCGCACGCGTGCACACACACACACACACACACACACACACACACGTACATGTTGATCTAAATCTATAATGTGATCGAAAAACAATAACATCAATAATAAGCCGGTCGACAGTGACACCCCCCTCACTACTGCCTTCACCCCACCCCCCACCCCTCAACCCCCCACGTATGTGGACGAGGTGAATGACGCAATACTTGAGGGCTGTGGGACTTTTTTCTTCTTTTTGTGGGATAGCCAGGATTTTCTGATGGGCAACAAGTTTCTGTCCTTACGCACTGAATTCAAATCCCCTCAGGTGAGGCTACTACAAGTTTCTGTCCGTACGTATCATATTCAAATCCTCTTTGGTGAACATCGCTATGTCTGTAATGCAATGCAATAGGCCAAGCCTACAGTAACATGCAATAAAATGTAGTACACTGCAGTGCAGAGCACTACAATGCAATGCAATGCACTACACTGCACTACAACACAGTACAATGCAATGAAATACAATGGAACAGGATGCAGTTTTATACGAGTGTTTCAACGGGGACCACACAAAATGGGCAATGTTTCCAGACAGATTAACTAGTGTGAGACGCATCGTAGTAGGATACAGAACGCCTTAACCAGACTGACGTCAACTGTTCTCATTGTCAAGCAACCTTTATCACGAAGACCCCAAATGAAGAACACGAATTACGCAAAACTTGGATAACGACTTGCCGCAAAGCAGCCAGGCTACTTGTAGTTCTCAGTCAGTCGAGTTCATATCTACACAGGTTATTAACCTTGTTGCAAAGAAAGATAGGACCCGCATTATCTGGGCAGATATGAAATAAATGAATAGATAAATGAAATAAATAAATAAATAAATAAACACGAATCAAACACGTGAAGAAAAAAAAAGAGGTAAAACCTACATACATCTTCACTGGTGCCGTTTTCCGTGTGTTGTAGAGATAAATCGACTGGATTAAAAAAAATAATAATAATAATAATAAAAATAAAAATAAAATAAAATGAAATAAAAAAATATTAAAAAATATACAAAAAATAAAATAAATAAAATTTAAAAAAATTAAAAATAAAATAAATAAAATTAAATTAAAATAAATAAAATAAAAACTAAAAAAATAATAAAATAAAATTAAATTTAAAAAAAAAAGAAGAAGAAGAAAAAGAAACGGGTAATCGGTGCGGAGCCTGTGTGACGAATATTGTTGCGTTTGCACCCAAGGCACAAAAAGAGGCGGTGTGTGTGTGTGCGCGCGCGCGCGCGCGTGCGTGCGTGCGTTCGTGTTGGGGCGAGGACTGTCTGTCTTTCAACAGACTTAGTAAGTCAACATTGAAGACAAAAATAGCTGAACAACATTTTCTGGGTCCCGACCAAGTATATTTGGTTCCATTTCCATGCCAATCGATATTGTCAACAGCAGCGCCGACAATGGGAACAGCAGTAGCAGCAGCTACAGTCGTAGCTGTGCTAGTGATAGTTCCGACGGTCAGATCATTGATAGCGACGACAACAATGATGATGGTGATGATGATAACAATGGCGACGGTGATGATGAAGATAATGATGACGATAGTGATGACAAAGATGACGATGGTGGCGGTGATAATGATGCTGATTACGATGGTGACAATCCAGTACTGCGACGATGACGACGACGGTTAGTTGTTTCGCGTCATAAACATAATAATTAATGATAATTAATAATAATTATGGTATTTATAAGGCGCAAAATCTTGATGAAAGAAACTCGAAGCGCACAAGTATAATGTGTGCTCTTGTTCGTCTAGTGATGGGTCAGTTCGAAACTCCCCCGTGTCGATAGGCCCCCGGCTCATTAGTCCCTCTCAGGAAGATCCAAAAACAAATACAGCTATATCGCCGGTTTTTCTTGACAAACGAACTTTTGTGTTATTACTGACTGATAATGCTTTCTGTTTTCTTATATCTAACCTTGATCAAAGATGTGTAGTAGAGGAATGATGAATGTGTTCTCTTCTGACACAAAAGTCCGCCTCCAGAGTTGTGGTGCAAACATGCATCAGTTGAGCAGTGCGCGACGGCGTGTGTTGTGTGGGCCGGCTGTTCGTTGACTTTGTTACAAGGACTTACCTCGATCTCAGCTTGAATTGGAATCGGACGCCAGTGACTTATCTATTATCCTCGAAAATTAAGAACTCTCTCTCTCTCTGATTCTCTCTCTCTTTTTCAACACGACACAGTTGGACGGCAGCACTGGAAGATCTTACAGTCAGAGCAAAGACAAGTACAATAGAAATTATTAGAACCTTGAACAGAATAGACTGCAATTCAGCTGATGTATTTTTGAAACTGTTTGACACGCAGGTTGTTCCAGCTTTGTTGTACGGAGCAGAAATTTGGGGATTTCACAGATATGAACAAGTAGAAAGGATTCAGCTCTATGCTCGTAAACGTCTGCTGCGTGTCACAGATAAGACTCATAACGATATGGTATACGGGGAACTGGGCAGGTATCCATTATGGATTAATTCAGTCATTAAATGTATAAGATATTGGTTTCGATTACTGAAGCAGCCTGAACAATTATTTTCAAAGAGAGCTTATAAAATGTTGTTAAAAATGCATGAAAATGGTACTGTCACTTGGGCGACCAAAGTTCAAAATAATCTGTGTGAAAATGGATTTGAACAAGTGTGGTTGTTTGGATGTGGGCATGAGGGACTATTTTTCAAAGAACTTAGAGAAAGACTGTACAACTCATTTTGCTATCGTTGGCATGACCACTTAGAAAGTAGTGTAAGATACTCGGTATATACACAATACAAGACTTGTTTTGGAAGAGAGAAATACGTGGATGTTTTATGGATGAATACATATCGTAACACCCTCGCTCAGTTTAGGATGGGAGTATCACAAATTAATGTTCACAAATGCCGTTATTCAAGGAATCAAGAAAACTGGAATTGTCCATTTTGTAGTAACTCACTTGAAACCGAAATTCACTTCTCTTTTGAGTGCCCTAAGTATGAAGACTTAAGATCTAAGTATTTACAGAATATTGTCAATTACGAAATTCATAATCTGGAATTTGTGAGAGTTCCAGAAGACAGTATTTTTGTTTTTGCGAAGTTTCTTTTCTATGCCTTTAAGCTTAGATCCCAGACCTTGAATGCAGTCCAAAATATACAAATGTATTTTTTTCCCCTCGTGTAAATAATAATGTATCTGTCGACTGTGACCATTGAAAGGGGCTGTGGCCTATTCAATAAACTAGTGTCAATGTCAGTGTCAGTGTCAGTGTCAGTGTCTTACCTCGATCTCAGCTTGTATTGGAATCGGACGCCAGTGACTTATCTATTATCCTCGAAAATTAAGAACTCTCTCTCTCTCTCTGATTCTCTCTCTCAGTCTCTCTTTAGGGTTTCTATCTCTGCCTCCCATCACCCCCTCCCTCCCTCCGCTCACCAACCCCCCACCCCTCTTTCGCTGCTCTTTCTATGTATGTTTGCTTGTATATCTGCCTGTCAGTGTGTCGCCGCCGGCTACATATATTGTCGCACTTAATTAGTTTCACAGGTTGTCGCCAGCATATATTCCGGCGACAATATGTGCCGAGACCTATTCCACACTATGGTGATTTTAATTATCATGCATCATGAAGATCCAGAGAAGGATGAGTATGTGTGTGTGTGTGTGTGTGTGTGTGTGTGCGTGTGTGTGTGTGTGTGTGTGTGTGTGTGTGTGTTCGTAGATGTGTGTGTCCGTAGGTGTGTGGGTGTGGGTGTTTATTTAAGTGAGTATGCTGGTGTTTGTGTTAGTGCCAGTGCGTTAGTGTGTGAGTGTGTGTGCGTGTTCATATCAGTATGTGTGCGTTTTTGTGTTTGTGTGTGTTAGTGTGTATTAGTGTGTGAGTGTGTGTGTCTGTGTCTGTATCCGTGGATATCCACCCCAACCATCCCGAACTTTTCACCGGGTAAGAGGACAGAACTGAAATCTGAGCAACCAGGAGACAAAGTCATTCACACTGATAACAGAAGAGACTGGCGAGAGTCACAGGGTTGAACTAGTGCACGTGACACACGGCTCCGTTTGTAGAACGCTTTATCGGTTTGTGTCATCACACAGACGACACGTGGCCGATAGGGCGAGGACTGTTCATGCAATCCCCCGGTAGTGAACAGTATGTCTGTCGCCACATGGATCATGGGTTTACAGTTCGTGTTCTGCCCAGATGTCCAGATATATAGAAAGTGAGAGGGAGAGAGAAAGAGAGATCTGTGTGTGTGTGTGTGTGTGTGTGTGTGTGTGATGTGTGTTTAAAGGTCTTCATAGGTTAAAAGGTTTTTGATGGTTACCCCCGAGTTACTGATAATATACTGACGTCCATATTTTTTTAACCCGAAAATTTCAAACGAAATTTCCAAAACCAAAACCCACCCAGCTATAGTCTTGAGAAAACTTACCAACTGAGGGACTGAGCTCCCGAATCTTAAAAAAAATTTTTTTTTTTTTTTTTTTTTTAAAGAGAGAGAGAGAGAGAGAGGCAAGGCCTTCAAGACTCACTTGTGATACACACAAGCTTTTTATGTATTGAGTATAACTTCAAAATGTAATGTTTAAGATGAGAAAGATCAGTTTAAAGCAAATTAAGTCCCCTAGCATTAATTACAGATTAATTTCCCTTTTTTTACTATCTGCGCCAAAACGTTTGCAAAATAAATAAAACTTCCATGCTTAGCAAAAGAAGTTCCTGTTTGAACAAAAAATGATAATAATCACTGCTCTTGTTGTTGTGTTGAATATCAGATCAAAGTGCGAAGTTTAGAGAATACAAAAAATATAAATATAACAGTAAATGCAGTTTGCATATAATTAGGCTTCTTCTTTTTCTTTTTTTTTCTTTTTTTTTTTGTGCCCATCCCAGAGGTGCAATATTGTTTAAAGCAAGATGACTGGAAAGAACTGAATTTTTCCTATTTTATGCCTAATTTGGTGTCAACTGACAAAGTATTTGCAGAGAAAATGTCAATGTTAAAGTTTACCACGGACACACACACACACACACACACACACACACACAACCGAACACCGGTTTACACAAGTGAGTCAAAAAGTGCGATTGCATCGCATTTTTTCTTATTGTGTGGTATTGTTTCTTGCTTTATCGCATTCTGTTGTGTTTCGTTGCATTATTATGTATTCTCTCTCTCTCTCTCTCTCTCTCTCTCTCTCTCTTCTGTCTTCATTTTATTCTCTCTCGTTTATTCGTGTAGCAATGATACTTTATACTTATATTAGTTTGATACAGAAGTGTGGTTGTTGTTGTTGTTGTTGTTGTTTTGGGGGGAGTTGTTTGTTTTTGTTTTGTTTGCTTGTTGTTGATTTTTTTTTTTTTTTTTTTTTTTTTTTTTTTTACTACTGGGGAAGAGGGTTGGGGAATAAAAACACTGTCTCTGTGTGAATCGAACCCATTACCACCGTTTTGTAGTCTGGCGCTTTTACCCTCAATGCCACTACCACTGGATTGTGAAAACCGTGTCATCACTGAACGGCTTGCCGTTTGGACAACCCGACTGTCCCTTCATATCACGTTCGTTCAAATAACGGTCTGGGCTCCGCAAACGTCGAAGGAAAAGTGCTGAGTGTGGTTTGTACCAGCCTGATTATCATTACTCAATGTGATAATGTGTGGTCATGGAGAAAGGGGGGAAAGATTTGGACGTTATTTTCCACGCTCTCCTCGAGACGTGTACGTGTGACAGTCCGTACTGGATGTTGTCTTTGGGTGACTAACTGGAAAGCGGTGACCTAGTGTTAATGGAACCAAGTGTCCACTGGTTCAAGTGGCCGAGTGGTTAAAGCGTTAGACTTCCAATCTGGGGGGCCCGGGTTCGAATCTCGGTAACTGGTGCCTGGTGGGTATAGGGTGGAGATCTTTCAGATCTCCCAGGTCAACATAATTGCATACATTCTTGTGCCTGAACCCCCTTCTTGTGTATACGCTCGCATATCAAATACGCACTTTAAAGATCTAGTGATCCATGTTAGCGTTCGGTGGGTTGTGGAAACAAGAACATACCCAGTATGCACGCCCCCGAAGACGGAGTATGGCTGCCTACGTCTGAGATGGAGGTATACCCTACTGCGCTATATAAGCCTTTTATTATCATGATTACTATATGGCGGGATAAATTAGAATAAAATGGTCGTTCACGTAAAATGTTATGCCTGAGTGTGTATGTGTGCGTGTCTGAAATCTGATTGAATGACATACCCAGGTATGCAGTCAGTTGTGCAAATGACCCCGTGTTTGTAAAGCGCTTATTAGAGCTTGGTCTCCGACCGAGTATAGCCGCCATATATGTATCCATAGTATTCATTCATTCATTCATTCAAATCCCATGTATGGGTATGGACTGGGATTATTACTCCCTCCTCTCTCGACACTTGACAACAGACCGAGGGCCAGTGTGCAGTGTGCTCCTAGCTCACGTAAAAGAACTCGCGGCAACAAATGGACAGGGTCTTGTCTCTCTGGCAGAAATCTGTAAAAAAAAAATAAAAAATAAAAAAACCCACCTTGGTTCTGAAACAAATACGCATGCAGACAGAAGAATTGAGAAGAAATCGAAAGGTTGGTGCTATGTCATAACAGCGCGCTCTCCCCATGGAGAGCAGCCCGATTTTCACTCAGAAATTTGCTCTGACAAAAAAGTAATACAGCACGATACGAAAAGATACGTATGATATGTTACGTTACAAGACAATACATATGATAGTCAGAGGAAGCAACTGCTGTCCCAACTATCTTGGCTAGAATTTGATTCTAGTGGAGAGTGTCTTGCCCAAGTTACATCCCCACTCTCTCGGCCAAGAGGGTTTTAGGACAGTCGGCGTTAGGGATGGTTCCCAAAGGCCATCTAGCAACAAAGGCTGCAGCACAAAGAGCCAGTGCAATTTTGCCTCCTAGTTTGAGAGTCATAGTCCTTAACAAAAAGCTAAGCTGTAAATGATTTCCCATTGCAGCAGAGAAACCATTGATAATGTAGCTCTAATACAGTACGATACAATACAAATCTGACACCTGGATTTCAACGAAAATTCCGAAGATCACTGATTGACTCTGTCATGGGAGGTATGTGTCAATTGAATCATACGTCTTTCTTTGTCAGTGGGTTGTCAGCAAACAGCTATGGTTTAGCTCGTCAGCTTCTTTCCTCACGTTCAGGGTGACAGGACCTTCCGTTACTCAAATTAGGCCAATGTTGTGTTTATCGTTTCTCTCCGTAAATGATGGTGTGTTATTTTTCTTAATGTGGAATTTTTTTTATGACATTTGACATAGTAGTGTGTCTGTTAACAGTGCCCAGTGGTTTATCAACCAGAAATATTTATATTTGAAACGTGAGATTTTGTCATATTTACTCAACTTAATGTTCGACAATCCCCAGTTAAGATTGCGGACAGTCATGGCCTCTCGTACCTCTCGATGGAAACGGTGGCGCCGCCTGGTCTGAACTCAGCCGTTGAAGCCGGTAGTCATATTGGCGCGGTTGTTTGCACGTTATCAAGACGTTCTAAATCACATAGAAGAGCTATAATCAGTGTGGAGACAGGTCAAGAGTGGCGTATCCAAGGTACCAGACTGTGATTTCACAGCCCATTCTGATATTATGACTGGATGTGGTAATGTCTCTGACCTAACTGCGAACGACAATGCCTCTGGTGACTGCATGATAGTGAGTCGTGTCCGACATTGTCCATCACAACAGCATTAAAGGAGATCAAGTCCTGAGTGTCTAGGCTGGACTTTGATCATAGTGAAGTATCGGGCCCAAGTCACATCCCCAATCTCTCAGGCAAGAGGGCTTTAGGACAGTCGGCGTCATTGCGATGATCCGAAAAGGCCAGCTAGCTCCCAAGACAACAGCACTCAGAGCCAGCGCAGTCTTGCCTCCAAGGATGATAGTGATTGTCTTTCACAAAAGACTAAGCTGTAAATGAATGTAATATAACCATAAGCCACGCGCACATACACACACACACACACACACACACACACACACACACACAGAGGTGAATTATCGGGAGCTGAGGGAGAGGATTGGTGGTGATTAGACCTATCTCACCATCTTATTATTATTATTATTATTATTATGAGCAGTTACGCCTAATCTTGAAAATAAGCCATAGGCGTTTACAGACAGAACACATATGTAAATATCAAAAAGGAAAAGTTGAACACAAGATACCCGTCTTCCCTCTGCGCAGACCTCACCACGGGCAAACGCTTATGTATTATCTCGAAAATAAAACCAATGTTGCCTCGTCTTGTCAAGTCCTCTGATTGTTTCTGTGAAGTGGCGGATGATAACCCGTTCCAATGAAGGGTTGGTCTGGGTGCAAGCCTTTCAGATGAGACCGGTAAAAGAACCTACTGTAGCAAACAAGTTGTACCTGGCAAATGGCGTTTTTTGTTTTTGTTTTGTTTGCTAGTTTGTTTGGTTGTTTTCTTTTCATTTGTGTTTTGATGTGTGTGTGTGTGTGTGTGTGTGTGTGTGTGTGTGTGTGTGTGTGTGTGTGTGTGTGTGCGAGTGCACGGACGAGTATGCATTTTTGCATGGTTGAGCATATACATGTGCCATGTGTTGATTTGCTCGCGTGTGTTCGGTTCGTGTTTGAGCATCCAAATACGCTGTTAAGCCAGTTCCCCGATGAATGATGTCAGCGTTCTTAGTAGATGTGTTTGTGTTTTTGTTTTGTTTTTCTGCCGGTTATTTTTGTTGCTGTTGTTTGGGTTTTTTTCTTTTTTCTGATTGTTGTTTGCAGTGTATGTAATGTCTTCATTAAATACAAGAACGTCTGTCACGCATTTTCTTTCTTTAATGCTGTGTCATCAAAGTAGACTTCCGTGACTCTCAGGGCAAACTAGTGTCCCCTTCTTTCTTTCTTTCATTCTTTCTTTCTTTCTTTCTCATTCGTCTAAGTTCATCTTCATCTCCATTGTAATCTTCTTCTTTTCTTTATCTTCATCTTCACCATCATATTCGTCATAAATATTCATCGTCATATTCTTAATCAACTTCATCACCTTTGTCTTCTTCTTTTTCCACTTCGTTTTCATTGTGCATTAAGTTTATTGGCGAAAAATATGGCCTGCTATTCCGTAACAACGATATATGATTAGCGGCGTACCTGAAATTTATGAAATATAGAAATTCGTGTAGTCGTGATAAAAGTTGCTTCATAAAGTAGCATAACAAAATGAAAACAAACAAACAAAAACGCACTTATATACTTCAAACAAATGACACAGAAACCTAAATGGAAACTTCACGTTTCTTCTACTTCCTCCTCCTCTTCCACCTCCCCCTTCTCCTCGCTGGTTCTTTTTCTATTTCCTCCTCTTCTTTCCTTCCAATCACTGGACCGATATTTTCTCCGGTTGACCTACAGAATTAGAAAACTAACTAAAATTGAGGTCACTTAAACCGTGTTTATGCACATGCATGTGTGAGAGACAAAGTCTGCAGCGATAAGATCATGACAGCTTCAAAACGTGGGCCGGCTTTGCCTTGACAGAGTAAAAATAAAACAGAATCATTGTAGAATACAAAATTCTAAACATTGTTTACGCACGCGAGTCTAATTCGTTTAGTTCTAGTGTATATATATTTAAAAAATAAAAAAAAATTAAAAAAAAGTTAACCCAGTCCCATCTCTTCTCCATATCCCTTGCTCTCTGAAAGACCTTTTCACCTCTCTTCTCAGTTCTACCATTTGCATCACAAACAGAAACGTTCTGTCGCACATCCTGTGCCAGCATTTCAAGGGAAGCTATCAATGTCAGCTCACCATAAGACCACCTACCAACTGAGACACTGTACTGCTCCTGAGTCACTTCAACAGTGTTCAATGGCATCTGTTCTGGTTGAACGTACGCGAGACATCGCTTACTTTACCCTCTACAAGTGACAACAGTTGCCTGGTCGTGGAACCACACCGAGGAAACGTCTCTTTGGAGTTGCAACTGTTGCTAAGTCCGTCCAACGCTAGTTCTCGTGAATCTACCCACGCCAAAGTCGTTGGCATAAACCCGCTACAGGTAGAGCAGTGGAGTACAAATCAAAACTGAGGTCGCCATAACAGCAAGCCTAGTGGCCGTGGATTTTGGAACGGTTTTCTTTTTTCCTAAGAGGTCATGATGATCGTAGTGATGCTGGGGAAATTGAAGCCTGTTTTGATTTGAAACTTGACGGCTTGACAGAATTGTGCTTTGTGCGTCCTGGCATTTCGTATCCTTTCATAATCTGGACCTGGAAGACAGAGACAGCTGCCGTGTGGGTCATGCAATTCAAATGATTGTCAGACACTTCGCGAGACAGATGACGGTCAACAAACATATGTGGTCCTAGTGTTTCCATTTGAGTACACGGCACACTGAACTCTTGGTATAGGAGCGGCCACGGACCAAAACTCCCACAGGGACATCAGATTCATGCCTCTGTCGGGGTTCAAACCCATGACCTCCAAGTCGTCAGTCCGTGATGGTAATCACTGAGCCAAAGCGGGTGGTTTGAAAAAAAAAAACTGATCTGGTTTCAATCATCGTTCATTTCCAGAGTTGTGTGTTCATGAAAAAGTGCGCTATTCGTTTTAATGTTTGTCTGTTCATTGGCATTTTGTTTTGTCTTGTTGAATGTTTTCTTAAAATTAATAGCACGTCCCAAATCGATTTGCACTGTGCGTTTGATGTTTACATCAACCTCAGATATTGCTTTGTGATTCTGTAACGAAGATGACCTGGTAATGTTTGTGAAGAGCATCCATTGTCGCGTTGTGAAACCTATACGTGTTGCCACTTCCATGCGCTCAAGTCGCGTCCACGTGGTTTCAGGCTACGGAATCTGCATACACATTGTTCATCGACAGGGGTCGTGGAATCACCAGACTCAAACTGGAAGTGTAAAGCCGACAGAAAATCAGAATAAGCTTACGTCAAGCAGTCATGGCTAAAGCAGTGTCTGCCAAAGAAAAAGAGGAAGGAGTTGGATTTCTTCAAGTCAACGGCCAGACAGGTACAGAAACGTCACAGGAGGATGCTGAGTTCGTTCCTCCAGATGGAGGGTGGGGGTGGGTGGTGTGCTTCACCTGTTTCTGCACCAATGGCACCACCAGCGCCAGCATCAACACGTTTGGCATTCTGTACACTGCCATGCTGGAGCAGTATGATCATGGAGACATTGGTTTCAAGATATGTAAGTACGAGTTGATTAATGTGCACCGACAGAGTGTGTATCGAAGCGAGTGTTATGGCTGCTTGGTTTTGTATGGCATGTTCCCACAATATCCTGATTGTAGAATGTAAAGGAATCAAAACAAAGCATATTAATTTCATCATATAAAGAAAATATGTACGTATTTGTGTAGGCGCGCGCGCGCGCGTGTGTGTGTGTTTGTGCCACGGTGTGTGTGCGTGTGTGTATGTGTCTCTGTGTGTATGTATGTTTTGCGACGTGCGCGTTCGTGAGACTATGTCAGTGCCATGTACGTGTACCCCTATGCATGAGTCGCCTATCTCTATATTTGGTCAAGGAATAACCTTCATGACTTTTTTAAGGAGGAATCCGAAGATGTGTCCGAGACGAGTACAAAACCAGGTTACTTTATGTATGTCAATCATTGGGTTGGGCAAAACAAAACAAAAGATAATACGCCAGATGAAGAAGGCAGACTTGAACGAGGGTTCTGAGTAACGCCGGCTGTAAAAAGAGCATGCAGCTTTCAAGCCAGTGCTACCTCCTGCAAAGAAGACCTGTTTGTGTGGGAAGACAGGCAGACCGAGAGAGACGTCACTGACCAGGCAAGCTGTCAAAGCATGATGGCTGGCTATGGTATGTCCCATCTCCACCGCCTGAATCCGACTTACGAATACTGTTACGAATACTGATAAATTGTCAAGTGTCAGATATCGTTTTATGTTGAAATAATATAATGAAGATGCACACAAAGCCCCTTTTCTTCAAACAGTAAAAAACATACTAGACAATCTTGGTTTTAGTGATATGTGGTTAAATCAGCACAACACCCAACTTACACGATTCATTTTATAACAACAAACAAAACAAAGACTGCATGATCATTATATTCAGATTTGACATCCCGTACTGCATCAGAACGAATTGTACCTGAACTACAGAATGATTAACTCTTTCCATACGAACGGCGAAAGAGACGACGTTAACAGCGTTTACCCCAATTACCATCATCAAAATATTGCAAGCGGAAGGCTCTTATACTGAAGAGGTGAATGTTGACAAAGAATACCACAATTCTGACGACGGAAGCTAAAGGTTGGGTCATTCAGACACCCACTGGACATCCGAGGGGTCTGTGTAGAGGAGAAGAGAGGACTGGCCGTACTGAGTGAGTTAAAGAAAGGTTTGAATTTGAAAGATACTTAACAATCCTACCAGAACATTTACAGATTACAGAATACTTTATTATCTTAACAAGAGAAATTCATCTGTGGTGTAAAACACAAACAATACACGGAAATGACAGTCATTCAACATGTATACATAAGACTGAGACAAAATGTTCAGATGGCAGCCCATGCGTACAATAAATACTCACAGTAGATAACAACAACACAACAGAAACCTTCAAAAGGTAACTTAGAGTAAATCATACATACATCATCACAGCCATACATGTGCAACACAAAATCAGTTAAAGGATATGAATAAAATAGGCATGAAATAGCATACTAAAAGTAGACATAAGACATAAAAAGATTATAATAACAGTACAGTTCAACAATACTGTCACAACCCATAAGGGGTTGCCCATGAACCCCCCGCACCTTCCCAGACTAACTAACACCCCGACAACACAAAACACAGAGACATAGATAAATCAGCTCAATTCTTTACTGTTGTACATGTTGAATACCCTGGTCCAGACACACAAATTGAAACACTTAACTACAGCAACACTCTTGAATTACATCATAGCAGCTTGATCAAGACACAGTAAGCCCTAATAACAGCAGCACAGATCTACGCAAAAGGAAAAAAATGTCAGTTCACTCGAACCAAAGTCACGTTCATCTGTTGAAGGACATCATCACTGAACTGGCCTTAGTCGTACGCCCGCAGAAACGGAGAGGGTGGAAACGGGAGGAGGGACTGTGGGCGAGGGCGTTGGAAAATATGGGGGTCGGGGAAAGGAGTGGGAGTGAGGGAGTTTGGAACAGACAGGGATGAGGTGGAATGACGGAAAAGTGAATCCTGGCGTCCCGTTGGGGTGGCAGTCAGGGAGAACCAACAGGAAGAATCACAGGGAACAAATCTGTAACAACTCCCATATCTCTGTAGATTACGCTCTAAAATTATGAAAGAGTACCCCCCCCCCCCCCCCCCCCCCCCCCCCCCGCCCCCCTCCTGGAATGATACGGAATGCACTAAGGAAATAATTGGTTATCTTATCATATACAGTCAATTTCACACAATGCTACGAACGCCAAAAGTACCTGAAGTGTTTATGATTTATCCAGTAATTAAAGAGTTAAACTCGCATGCAATCCGAAAGAGACATTTACCCTAACTGACAAAAATGTCGGTATCAATCCTTGTGGTTTCAAACTACCGAAACAAAACTCAGTGAGCCCACATTGCAATCTACCAATCACATTTCAAATACCACACAAACGTTTTGGAAATCTTAGGCTGCAGTTGGACACAGTTCACAAAGGAAATGGATCAGAAACAACTCGAGCTGAATACATAGCAAAACAACCCTAAACACAACCTTATTATCCCAACATAAATATCTAGAAATAAAAGAATACTGGATTTAAAAGATTTCCGTTAAAACAATCCCAAAAATACAACCAAATGTCACAAGTTACGACACTAACACCACGAGGACAAACTAACTATACAACTCCCCCCTCACCTGTCACCAGGCAGGAATCAGGCTCACCACTGGCCCAGGAGAGAACATGAAACACAGATCCACACAGAGGCAGAAGGGGGTCACACCAGAACCGAATCCCACGACTGTCCAAGAGGGCACCCAACAGCTCACTTGCTGGAACGGCGACCCTTCTCCTTCCAAAGCTCGGCACCAAAGGCAAAGCCAAACTCTTCCTTCACAACGACGTTAACTCTGAACTCATCTCAAGAGTTCAGAGCGAGAAGGACTAAGGACATGTCATACACATCACGACAGATTCACGTGCTTCAGTTCGGAACAGAACTGAGCATACAAGAGAACGATAGAGCAAAAGGGGGAGAGAGGAGGGAGAAAGGTAGAGGGAAAA